>NC_092520.1:172599603-172915436 GCF_037038585.1 Patagioenas fasciata | reverse complement strand
ACAGCGTTTGCTTCCAGTCCCCATTTGGAGTAGCAGCAAAGAGTTGCTTCTCTAACCCCATCAACGCTGTTGCCACAACCCTCACACACATCTGGGTGTGCAAACTCTTGGTCCAGAGGACACCCATGAGGAGGAGGCCAAACACAAGGGTGAGGGCTGCGGGGAGCTGGTAATTACCACAGGGTTGTACTCTGTCACCAGTCGGAGCTCATTCATCTGAACAAAACGAGTAATCTTCTCGGCATCAAGATCGTTGCTGTTCATATCCAGATCTTTCCGGTCATTGTCTACCTGAAGACATGAAAAGACACCTACAGTCACAGCTGTCCTCTCCTCCCAGCACCCCCTCCAGATTCACTGATGGCACTCACTCATGGAGGTGCCCAGCCCCTGGGACGCTGCCATCCTCTCCCCGCCACCACACAATCCCCACTTCTGGAGGTCCAGAACCTACAGAGACCAGCCTGCACTTTGAGATAAGGATCTTCCACCCTCCTTCAGTCTCCCAAGGACAAGGCAAACTCATGGCATAACAGAAATCACTGAGGACTCCAGACATCGCTACAGTATCAGCTCCCAATGCACTGGAGACAGGGTGGATTAGCAAATAAACTATTCTAGGCACTGTGGGGAGAGATCATTAAATAGCCTAACTCCTTGCATTGATTTTGGCTTTACATTCCTTTTTAAAATCTTCATCTGCTTATTCTATTTCTTCTACAAGTAATAAACATTGGCATGGGCCTGTACGGATTTCCTGGAAACATTGTGCAAGCAGGAAATCTCTCCAATAAAAAGAGGATATTTTTTCCAGTACAGCAGAAGGAGGAAAAAAAAAAAAAAAAAAAAAAAAAAAAAATTCAAGCCCAGCACATTTCAGCTTTAGGAGAAAATTCATCCTGCCACACATCTCCCCACATTCCAACACCCCACCAAAACCACATGATTTTATTGAGGTTTGTTTGACATGGTAAACAGAGAAAAAGCAGGCACACATGAATGATAGCTAAGGCATCTGAAGGGGCAGAGTTCCTGTTCAATACCACCACAGGACGTGACTGAGTTGAGCCACGAGGACGCTGGTCTCTGACATGCAATAGGATCAAAGTTTGGGATTTAAAGGCCTTTGATACACATGTTGAATGAGGTTTTTGGGACTGAGGAAATGTTCACATGCAACACCCCAGATCTTATTCTCTGCATCTATACCTCTGAAAGTGCTTGTGTTAGTTTTTTCCAGTGTGTGCAGACATCTAAAGCACTTTTTGCTGTTCTGCAGTCATTGGCAAGGTCTGTGATCTGGTAGGGGACCACAGCACCCTGTCTGGCAACCCAAAATAGTGCTTTTCAGACTGTGCGGCCTGATTCCTCTCACAGATTTTCCTCATGCATAAAATGAAAGGGCAGCTCTGCTCTAGTAAATGAGATCAGGCCAGTGTAACACCTGGGATGTGTTACACCCCAGACTCCACAGAAAGGTTTCTCTTGACTTTCATGGGCCTCTGGCAACACCTGATTTTCATTTTGGTATAATAATCTTAAATCTTTACTCAACATTTATGATTTTAAGCAAATAAGGCTGGAAAGTAGCCTGCCTGTAACAGTTGAAGCTCTAGTCAAAAAGTCTTTATCATTCCATATAATTAGCTTGTTAGCATCTGTTAATTATGTTCTTTGTCGATCAGGCCAGATTCCTTACTTCATTAGAATAAATCAGGTTCCCTCCACTATATACAAAAAGTCTCACCAGCTGACAGCAGCCCCTCCTACTACTGTAATTATGGTTTAAACTTCTAGGCATTATAAGTGTTTCATACTCTGCAAAAGCAAAGAAAAAATAAGTTTATGCCTCTGATTCACTGCTATCCTGGTCATGCATCTTCCAAGTTCCTGTCTCAGTACTCTTTTCCTTTTTATCTCTGACCCCTTACTCCTACACAGTGTTCAGCACAGAATAAAAGGAAAAATAATGTGTCTCAATAACATACTTGAAGAAAAACTGACAAAAAGACAAGTGAATTGTCAACCACATTTGAACCTGACTATTGTATTAGTTTCTTGGTTGGGTTTTGGGTTTTTATGGTTTTAATTTTTTCCTATTAAACAAAGAGTTCAGCTGCAAGAACTGGACCTTGAACAAAGAATAGTCAATACAATCCAAATTCCAGCAATTACAATCTTTCTTTTATCAAACACCCTTCCAATGCAGTCATCCTCACTATCTGCCACAGTGCAAAAACAAAGGATCTTTTCAATATTTCTGGAAGAAAACCACCATGACTAAGAACCAAAACTGAGATGGGTGTTGCTTCAAATTACAACATCTGCACATAGCAAATAAAAGGTTAAATAAAAGGACCTGCCTGCCTATTTCTTGATTCTTAGATCATTCTCTTTGATTATTTGGATAATGCCAGTGGTAAACACAGTGCATGGCTCTGGTGACACAACACTTCAGAGGCTTTTAGGACATCTTGTGCTACCTGGGGCCCCTCTCCTCCTCAGATACACCTCTCTCCAGTTTTCAAGGGCCACGCTTGTGTGAGAAGGGGCAACATGAGGAAATTTATATAACCAGTAGAATACTTGGTGCTTGCTCCTAGCTTTTGTTGGTACTCTTGAAGCAAGTACATGGCTCTTCCCAGTAGCGTCTCCTTAAATTTCAGCAAACATAGCTTCAAATTCAGTGAGGCACCAGCACTTACAGCTGGAGTCAACAAAGTTTTGATCTTGCACAGCATCCATCCTTAAGAAAATGCAAAGTAACATTTTTAATGGGCCCCATGCCCAAAGTGTATTTGAATAATAAATAACTCTGCAAACCACAGTGTAGGAGACAGAAAAGAGTGTTTGGGATTTCTTTTGGTGGCAGAGCATCTGTAAGTCCAGAGACCCAGCCTGGATCTGGTTTCAGTCATGATGGAAAAGTTGTGTACCCAGGGAGACAGCTTTGCCTGCCTGAAGTGACACTTGGCAAGACTTGATACCAAGCCTGCTGTGTTAATCCATTGTAACATGGCCTCTAGATGCTTTTCATGTGTCTCGAGCCTTTTCAAAATCATGGAAACCCCATCCAAGTAACACTGAGCTCCAGGCAGGTTCACTCAGAAACACAGACATTGTTCTTTGTAAAGCACTGTGGAGACTGGATCAGACCCATGAGGCACACATTTAAGATGGAGAATTTCATCAGGTGTAATAAATGTTGCATGTCTTGGTGATGGTCACGGCAAATCAAAAGCAAAAGACCACTCTGGGGCAGGAAACTCTCCAGATGTGCTTTTAGGTGGGCAGGCAGAGTGACTACCAATGACAAGACCAAGACTTTTTTTTTTTGCTTGCTATAAGAAAGATGAACACCTTTAATCTTTATCACTGCTACCTGGAGATTTAATTTCGTCTGTACTTTGACTGTGGGCAGTTTTTAAGCCCCTGCTCTAGGAGCCCCTCTCATCAAAACCAGCGGGCAGACAACTCAAGAGCCCTTTGCACGGCACCGTTGTTTCACGGGTAGGGAATGGGTCGGGGGTCAGCCGCGGCCCGCCTCGCGTAGCTCCCCGGGTCCTCCGGCCACGCCAGTGCCGTCGGTGCCCCCAACCCACGCCCGCGGGCCCACGCACCCTGCGGAAGAGCGTGACCGTGTTCGCCGCGACGCCGTAGTGGGACAGGACCGCGGGGCTGCTGCTGAGGCCGAAAGGCACCTCGGGGATCCGGTTGGCCGCCAGGCGAAACTGCGAGGCTTCGGGGCTCTCCGGTTCCTGCGGGGAAAGAGGGAACGGGGCAAGGGAGGGTGAGGAGCGGAGCCTCCCCTGGGGACCCCCCGCCCGCGAGTGGTGCGAGGGCGACACCTACCGTCCCTCCGCAGCGCCGCCCGCCCCCGCGGCCCCCCCGCCCCGCCGAGGGAGCGGGGAAAGGGCCGGGAGATGGGGGCAGCCAAAGGGCGGGGGACGTCGGGATAAAGCGTCTTTCTCTTTCGGTGTCTCCTTGCCGGCGTGGCTGGGACGCTGCAGCCATCGCCACCTGTCCTCCCAGAATCGGGGAAATCAGCAGGCGGAGATGCCAAGCGCGCTGTCAGGCTCAAAGCCACAGCCAGCAGGTAGCTGCGGCAAGCTGAGAACCTCACCCTCCGTTTGCCTGAAATCGCATTTCTTACCCCCACACTTAAGAGTTAACACAGTGATGATGAGAAACGCTAGAACTCTTAGAAGAGGAGGGAGAAACTCAGAATCTGGATGTAGCATGCTTAAATATATCCACATATATATATATATATATGCACACACACATATGCATGTGTATATATATAAAAAATAAATATATTAAAACACAATTTTTAAGATAACCTTGATTCTAGAGTCATGTTTTTGAACACCTTGTTTTAGCAGTATCCTGATTCCTTTCAAAAAGGTATCTTAAACATATCCTTCAAAAAGTAGCTAAGGCAGATACATGGAAGGATAGAAATGTGCAATTTCTCAGTAATTTGGGGTCCATTCTGCTTCTTGCAGTGAGAGCACTAGCTACACCCTTAGGCCATATTAAACCCTTTCTTGCTAGTCTTTTGAGTGATGTACTTTTGATACTTCTACTTATTGGATTTAAATTCTCAAGGCACGGTGTCTGCTTGGAAATCGGTCTGTTTTTCTTTTTGGTTTGAACCGTCAGCTTAGCTGTTTGCGAGCCCAGAGAGAATGGAAAACAAAATTCTTTCTTCATTCAAAAGAAAAACAGCTCTTGTGACCTGTTTTAGCAATGCCAGTGCATAGACATGGCTTTGGTGAAAGCGCTAAAGCCTGGGGTGAGAATGACCTCACTGAGTTTTGGAGCATTCCTGGGAAAGCTGAGCTTTAATCAGGCCAAGCATGGCCCTTTCTCACACACATGCGGGGTTTCTAGAAAAATATGCTGTTTTTCCACCATGGCATGCTGCTCCCAGTCAGGGAGGCCACACTCATCATACAGGGAGTTTGCTGAGCCGGGTACTGCAGTGAATTGAAAGGCTGCAGCAGATTAGTAATTTATGGCGAACAGAGAACATGGACATTATTTGGATGAATATACTCTCAGGCAGAGGGCCAAGACAAGCCTTCATAGCACACATACATCTTTATCTGCTGTTTAAATGCAGCCCTGTCGTGCTTCAGGCATCGAATGCACGACACATTGCTGGCTGCTGCCCCACATTCCTGGCAGCTGGGGCTGTCCCCACACCGCAGGACAGCACAGCCATCCCTACCTGCGCCAGGACCCCGTGTGTCGCGTGGGGGCAGACTCCAGCTGATTCTGATGAATGAAATTCTGCAGCAGGAGGGAGGGCACCGTGGCACAAGGCATCAGCGGTTATGCCCCTGTGTTGCCTCATGCAGCAAGAAGCCACAGTCGCTGCCACAGCTGGGCAGCAGGCTCTGTGCCCTGGGTACAGCCCTGCCACAACCCCAGCCAGCTACCCTGCGGGAAGGAGGCCTCTGAACACTTTTGTTCTGCACGTGCAGATTGCCTCACTGGTTTGCAGGACTGTAGCACTGCAAGAGTAATCCTCGAGGAGCCCTGAATGCCTGCAGGTGCTCAAGGCAAGGCAACTGGTGCTCTATGATCAGTACTTAGCAAGGGCCCTGGGGCAGAAGCCTCCAGGGCTCACACACTTGTTGCCACACTGCACGGGCAGCACCATTGGTCCTCATTCTGGTGGGCTGCAAGATGTCATTGCCCTATACCAGGGCAAGAAAGGGGTTGTTTTTGAAAAGCTAGTGTTCTCTGACAGAGGCTGAGGCATTTTGTGGGCAGCAGAAGCCCGCATTAGATCTCAAGGAAAAAGGGTAAAGAGGTGCAACTTGGAGACCTTGAAACTAATGAGGATCCTGTCAAAGAGGTCTCTCTTTTATGGTGCTCTAAATAAATATTTTTGTCTTGTTTCCTAAGGATAAATATTAATGCCATTTTGGGGGCAAAGGGCACATACCTATCAGTCACCTTTGAATTCAATTGAATTTAGACACAGAGAGGTAGAGATCTCAAGGGTATCAACTCTGGGGAGCAAAGCAGTGAGACAGAAATATCATGCTGCCACCCTCCCTGGGAGGAGGCTGCAGCTTGAGTCCAGACCCTCTTGGACTTCAGAGGATCCACACCAGCACTGGTCCCTGAGACCCATCTTCCTCAGCCCCATCACACAGACAGTGCCTCGCACTGTCTTTGATGACTAAAGCAAACAACTGATGTTCCCACTCACACTTCACCAACACCATTTCTCTGCCACCCACACTCCTATTTTTTTTCCCTGCAGCATTTTACTTTCTCCCGCTCCAGGGTGCCTGCAACCTCCTTTACCTTTCTCCCTTGCTCCATCTCCCTTCCCACGCACAGATAGAATTCCCTGCATTCTCTCTGTGTCCTGTCATGTAATTCCTCCACATGCCTGTGACAGCTCCAGCACCTTTTGTGACAGGAGCTGCCTTTGGAAGTTGTTTATGCCACATCCAGCTCCACACTGTCGTCAGGGTGGGATAGGGCTCAGAGCTGTCAAAGAGAAGGTGCTGGGAACACACCTGGAAGAATCCAATGACCACCACCTCATCACCACTGATGAAGGTTTCGGCATCTGCAATGCTGTTCAACAGGATAGGTTTTTCTGTGGTGCCAGCTGTGCCTGGAGAGGAGAGGTCATTGTTGGACAGAGGGTACACAAAGAGCAGCTCAAAGAGACTCCCCCCAACATGCATCCCACCCCTTATAATTTCACCCACACACTTCTCCTACAAGCTCAACACAGTGCTTGCGCAGCATGCCCCGGGTAAGGAGGACACCCCACAGCAGGCCCAGCCTTTCCCTGAGCCAGGAGGAAAGCTCACTTACTGTGGGATGCAGAGTCACCATCTCCAGCACATCCTGCTGGGGAGCTCCTGGTGAGCAGGATAACGAAGAGACACAGGAAGACGGAGGCACCCATGGTGTCAGCTCGCCCTGTTCTTGCCACGCCACCTTGCTACAGTCCTTTTCTTGGCAAGAGACACGTCAGCTGCTGCAGGGGCCCACAGCCAGTCCCAGGATGGTGGGAAGGGAGCAGCTGGCCCAGGGTGAAGCCTTCAGCTCCTGAGATAACAGTTTGGCTGGGAGAGAGCGCCTCCCTGCTGTGCTGGCACCAGCCTTGGAGAGCCTCACCAACACTGCCACCACTGCATCCTCACCCACAGCACTGGACATCTTGGCCACTCTGCACTTGTGCAACCAGGTGCCCCAGCTGGGTAAAAACATTCCTCCATGCAGAAGGAGCCACTACATTTCTCCAAGCACTGGGTCCCAGAGGCTGATGCTCCCTTGTGCTTGGCCAGTAGGGCAGCCACTGGGACATGCAGCTCTTGATTTGGCTCTGCCTCTGTGGAACTGCTGCCGTGGCAAGTGTTAAACATGAGAAGGCCACGTTATAGCTCTCTGGGATCATTCAGTTGCCACCTGGGATGAGAGGCAGGGGCTGCCTACCCTAGAGTCTACTTCCATCACAGACCAGACTTGGAGCTTCAAAGGAGGATTCATGAAAGCCCTGAAGGAAGCAGCTCTGAAATAAATTGCCTATAGAATTAGGCTGATGTTTTGAAGGAGGGCTATTTCCCTGCCAAAACATACTCTTAAACCTTCCTATAATGCATTCTTCACACACACACCGTCAAAAAGCATACTCTAGAAAAGAATGTCACACATGCAGAAAAGAAGAAAGAAACTGTTTTATTCTTGGGACACTGAAGTCTTGTTACAGCATCTAGCTGCATTCCCCCTGACTGGTTTTGCCTGCACAAGGATGGATTTTAACAGGGTAGGGCACCAGATACAGACCAGGAGACTATGTGGGAGGTAAGTAACCATTTACAATGAGTCAGAGCACATGGCAAGTATAACTCGGATAGGGATTTTCCAGGGACCAGTCTGCCCTGCCAGGTGATCTTGTTTCCTAGAAAAGGCACTTCCGGGACCGGAGTTGGTACAGGACAGATGGAGGCAGCAGGAGGAAGTACTGGGAGAGAGGGAGGGAGATGCTTCCCAATTTAACCCATTACATGTCATGATGGGGCGGTGGTGAGGACGGGTGGGTTACTTTCAGTGTATCAGAAGCAGCAGCAAAGGCCGCCTGCAGGCCTGTGCATCAACCAATGCTGGCACAGAGCCCCAGCACCCACGAGAAGGGCTGCCAGGGCTGTGGCCGGCCACGGTGGCAGGAAGGAGCAGCGTGGTGGGCATGACCCACCTGGAGACTGGTGCAGGAGGCAAGGGGATGGGAAGGGGGAAGGCAAACTGGGTGAATTCATTCTGTCCATTCCTTCTTGATGGACAGGTTCCACTCCCAGGTGAGATGGTCGTGCTTGTCATCATCCGTGAAGAAGGACTTGTTGTGATAGCTGCCTCGAGCCAGCATACCCTTAGGAGCCTCCTCAATAGGTGTCAGGAACTCATACTCCTCTGGTCGTGGCCCATAGCTGCCAACCATGAATGTGGCTTTGTCCACTAGGAGAAAACAACCCACAAGGCATAAGCCCCTCAGGTGGGGAATGATAAAGGAGAGATGAAGCCACAAGCATGATCATAGACAGAAAGGAGACAGTGGGGAGAGAAAGGGCCATTTGTGTCAGCAAGGGGAACAGAATCAGTGGAAAAAGTGGGTTCATGACGTACAGGGACAGCTGGAAGGATAAATGGATGAATGGGCAGATGGACAGGCAATGCACTCTGTACTCTCCCATGTATGTTGTGCTGGGAGTGGGTATACTCAGCATATGGCTTGAGATCTCTCTTGATCTCCTGCTACTTCTCTTTTCTGGTAAGAAGACACCACTTACGTGTGATGAACAGGATGTTGGAGCCTTAGAGGTGGTTGCATGCAAAAATGCACATGTGGGATGTGTGTGTGCAAAAGGGGACTTCCCTCTGCCTTGTCCAGGCAGGGCAGCACTGCACAAAGTGGAGTGGTGATGGGCAAACACAGGGCCCCACAGACAGAGGGAAGCTTTGTAGAGCAGCTCTGAATTTTACCAAGTGCATCTGGAAGAGCTTTCAGGGAGTGGGAAGCTCCACATGGGCCAAGCCACCCTACAGGAGGTGGGGGGGAAGCTGAATTGCTCTGTATGGAGAGGAAATCTGTGGCAAGCACTGTCTAAACAGTGTCTCTGGGGCCTTTGCTGCTGCAGACATCGGTGTAGCATACAGATACCAGAGCTAGCTTGTATTGAGTTTACACAGGAACGGAAAACGGTTGGCCTGGATGATGCAGAGTGCAGACTAATGCACTCTGCTGAGAAGACTCACCTCCTGTGTGACAGCGCAGGGAGGGCCCTCGGG
Source organism: Patagioenas fasciata (assembly GCF_037038585.1). NCBI lineage: Eukaryota > Metazoa > Chordata > Aves > Columbiformes > Columbidae > Patagioenas > Patagioenas fasciata. The sequence continues at coordinate 172,906,112 of NC_092520.1, read as the reverse complement.
GCCCAGAGAGGCTCTGTACCAGCCCAGAGCTGCAGAAACACTTATTTGAGCAGAGGGAACATGGTGGTAGGAGCACTGGTGTGCAGGACACAAAGGTCTCTTACCTTTCACCCCTGTCCGGTAGGTGTGCTGCACGTATTTCAGTCCTGACACAATGTCCCTGTTTACCTGCAAGAAGTGATCAGAAGTAAGTGTCAAGGGAAGGGTTTTGTTTCTGTACCTGCTAGTGTTTTCTCTGCTTAGTGACATAACCATCATAGCTCCCTACACCACTGTTCTCAAAGGCTTAGCACAAGACACATTGTGGGGAGTCCTAACATGACTTCTCCATAGGCATCTGGAGATGTACAGCATCTTCTGTGCATCAACTGCACTTCTCCATTCTTTCCCTGACTTTGAAGATGACAAGAGCACATCAGTCCACTGCACAAGATGGGCTGATGAGGACAGAGAAAAGTGAGGTACAAAGCTCTTGGTTAATAATTTCCATATTGAAAATCAGATGCGTGACTAGAGTCATTCCTCCAGCACAAACAGGTGGGCAAGATTAGCTGAGTACCCCCAGATGCCTTCTAAGCTACATAGGGAGCTGGCAAGTTTCTCCTCAATAGACAGAGGGACACAGTTCATAATCTTTCCTCAAATCTCCCATCGATCACTTGGATGTATCCCTTGCTGTCTCCCTCCAGCATACACTGCCTCCCTACTCAATGTGGAAACAAGATGGGCAGATCCTTTTACATCCCAGGGGAGAATTCGCACAGTGCCAGCTCTCACCAGCCTTGGGACTAAGGGAGTTAGAATAACCTGTCTAGCTCCAGGCACCTCCTGTCAACAAGGCTCAGATACAGATGAAAATATTTCATAGCACAAAGGAGAGCTGGAGGTGTCTCCGAGGACAAAGTCATCTCTGAGACAGTGAGCCAGCCTCAGAAAAGAAGGGAAATCTTTCCTATGGAGCCCACATTAACACCTTCCCTCCTCCATTTCAGGAGAACTACCGTCCTCCCCTCTTTTTGCCTTCTCTGCCAAAGCCAGCTTGGTCTGCAACTAATGTGTGGAGTTGATCGCTTCAGTGCTGGATGCCACACTGCAGTGCTGCCTAGTTTCATCTTCAGCTGGAAACAGAAGAAAGGGCTGACACACTGGTTAATGGGCGAGGGGGAGAAATTACCCCCTTTGGGTATATTGTGACCCAGAAGAACTCAGGTGTCATCAGTCAAATGCTACAGTATTGAATCTTTTTTATGCATACCTGAAGCCCAGCAATGCGGACTGAACCAGTACTTCATGTCTTCTCCTCCCTATCCATTCCCTCTCTGTGTGAATTAAAGACTTTTTGTTGGCTGAAAAGCCAAGCTAAATTCAGCCAAAACTACCCATCTGGCTTCCAAACCCCCTGTTGTTCACCACTGTGAGTGGATAGGAAGCAACTTCTCCCAAGGGGTAGCAAGCAGAAGCAATTCCCTAGAAAGACCTGGTCCCTTGTTGGGTAGAATGACACCTGAAGCTACAAGAGCTTTACAAGGGCCCAGCTTTTGGGTAGGCATGCTGCCTGGCTCCAGTTATCTGACAGACTGCCAGTGACTGGCCTCAGCAACTGATGAGAAGCAACCAGAAGGAAAATAACTCACTCTGAAGTGGATCTTGACTCTGTATTCCACTCCTTCCTTTAACACGAAAGTCTCTTTCTTGAGTGCTTCAAGGTCACCTGTAAGGAGAATATCAAGTTGTTAACTAAAGGTATCACAGCAAGAAGACACCACACGTGGTAGGATGGGGCCAAGACTGGCAATGGAGATGAGCATCCCTTCAAAAGATGGCACACCTGCAAAACGAGTATGCAGAGATCTGCATAATCAGTTGCACCGTGAGAGCACATACACAGAAAGGTCCGGGCCTGGGCATATATATCTGTCTGTGTCCACATCTATGAAGATAATGGCTAAACAAACACAGGTCTGTGCACATATACACAAATATATTTATGTACAGACTTGCTGGGCATCTGCAGGAGCATGTGCATAGTTTTAAACTAAAGGAGGGGGATTCAGGCTAGACATGAGGAAGAAATTTTTTACAATGAGGGTGGTAAAACACTGGCACAGGTTGTCCAGAGAGATGGTAGATGCCCCGTTCCTGAAACATTCCAGATCAGGCTGGACGGAGCTCTGAGCAACCTGATCTAGTTGAAGGTGTCCCTGCTCATTGCAGGGGGTTGGACTGGATGGCCTTTGAAGGTCCCTTCCAACTCAAACTATTCTATGATTCACCCCAGGCTGGGGTGAGAGGACCATGTTTTGCAGCTCCTGCTCAGCTTGCAAGGCTGCCTGGGCTTTGCATGGTTTCAGCTGAACAGGAAACCTCTCTGCTCCTCTGGGCCCAGCTTCCTCTCTCTACAGAAAAGCCCATATAAGGTGAAGCCTGGTTCTCTGCCCATGTCCCCAGGAGGCGGAACTGCAGTATTGCTCGATTCTGAAGTTTCAAAACAGCTCATTACTCAAAGGCATGCACATCCCTTGTGCTCATGAGGTCTCATTGAAAGGAAGAAAGAGGATAAAGCAGGAGAAACTCCAGACCCTTGACACTCTCCTCAATTACATCTCCTTTTCTTTTTCATATGTGTAGACTTTAAAACAAGAAACAAAGCTAAGATGTCTTTGGAGTTCCTCTAAAATCCATTGTAGTGTCCCAAGAGAAAACTTCCTTTCAATATGAAGCATGCCAGAGCCTTTGCTTGTTCCCCTTTGTGCCCAAGGATAGAGTCTGTGCCTACCTGTAAGGTCCATAGTGATCGGTCCTGGAGCAGAGTCACATACCAGGGTGAGTCGGGTGACCACCACATTGGGAGCTGTTGGGTCTGCAGGAAGGAAAGTAAGGGTGAAGCTGTCAGCTTGCAAAATTAAATGCAGGGGGAGGGGAACGACACCAAAGAAATGGGGCTGCTTTCCCACACAGAAACTGCACTTCATGAGCACCCAGTAATGCCAGGATTTTCTTAGGACAATAGGACCACGCATCAGCCCCAGTCCTTCAATATGGATCCCTCCAGCCTCCATCCTAATACCTAGAGGAGGTCTTTCCACTACAGGAGACTCCCCTCTTAAGATTATTCAGAGTAACAAGGGCCCCTTTAAGCATATGCTGGTCCCCTTCTGTTCCTAACCCCTCAGGAGTCCTCCAAGGCCCGCATAAGTCCCTTTCTGATTCCAGCACTCCCTAGTAACCTTACACCTAATGCCCAGAGCACCTTCCTTTACATGCATCTCTCCACCATCTCCAGCCCTGCAGCAGAAGCACATGCTGCCTCTTCTTTGAGTCCACCTTGTCCCATCCCCACAGCACACTGTTGCGATGCATCTCCCCAGTCCCTTCCCATCAGCATGCCCCAGCCTACCTACTACCACAGGTCCATCTCCCAGCAGGGACTTCTTGTATTTAGCGAGGCTTTCATCATCCTTGTCCAACTCTTGCAGCTCCTGCAGAGTTTTCTGGGGAGGAGGTTTGTAATTGAGTTTCCCATCCAGCTCATCATCATCTTCCTCCACGTGAGGTTCTTGGGTCTTCTCAGTCATGGTCACTTGGTCTGGATAGCAGAGGAGGGAGCAGTCAATGGGATTGCTCTGCAGGGGAATAGTGTCCCTGGGGGCACTTGGTCTGGGCACAGTGTGGTTCAGTCCCCCGGGCAGGCAGGCAGCTGCCCAGCGCCGAACACAGCAGAATCGTTACAGGCAAATGGCGACGGTGATCGGCTGCAATCCTGACACTGCCGTGCTGATATTCTGGCTCGAACACAATCCCCCTCTACCCCCGCTCCTTTCCCTGCAGGCACCATGCGCACACGCAGACCTACACCATTCTTCCCTCCCGGGGAGGAGGTGCGGGAGCAGAGGCTGAAGCCAGAGTGATTTACAGCCATGCTGCAGCGCGGTTGCTGGCCAGCAACCCTGCAATTAGAAGCCACTGTACAAGGTTTCAGCTCTCACCAGCTATCTTGCACAAAGAGCCGCTGCCACACACAGACATGAATAAAGACAAGACCAGAGGTTTCATTTACCCTCTCATAACAGGTTAAAAGCCACGCTCACGCAGCATTTCATACAAAAATCAAATATCTGACGACAACTCCCTTACATTACCAAGTTTGCTGAAGCCCTCAAGGAAACACACTTGCCACAGTCTATCTGCTGGTGTTCCCAGTGCCTGCTCCCAGGAACAGCTGACTTCACACACCGATCAGGTCTCCTTCCCACTGAGCAAGGAAGCGCAATGGTGACTGCATCCAGCCCAGCTGCAGAGCAGCCCTGCATACCTGCGCTGCATCAGTGAGGCTTCTTGGAAAGAAGAAGCAGGATGGCTGGAGCCCACAGCCAGCAGAGCAGGGACACATGCTGCTGAACACAGGAGTGCAGAGAAGCTGCTTGGGTGGCATCCCAAATGGGAACCAGAGTGGGTAGAGGTGAACTGATGGGCAGGTAGGGCATGGGGTGGGGGAACAGGAGACAGGCAGGAGGTGAGCAGTGCTGTCCCAGGTCCCCCTTAGTCAGCCGCCTGCCTCGCAGAGCCAGCCGCGTGGTCCTAACCACCACCTTCCCAGTCCTCAGAGAAAGGCTGAAAAACAGAGCAGTGCCCTCCTGGTGCAGCAGTGGTTGTCGCAAGTGGCCAAGCCATTCCTTGCTGTTTGGGAGCAAGGGAATTTGATCGAGCTACACAGACCATTCAGTTCATTTCCACTTATATTAACTCCTTCTTCAACAGTGTCCCTACTAAAAATTTCCCTTTTGCCTGCTTAACTGCACTTTCCCCAGCAAGTCCTTTATCCTTCTCTGCAGCTGTGGCCTGAACATTTGCCCCCGATCCCAAAAGTTATATTGGGAGTTAGCAGCATAGTTTTCTCATTTGTTAAAACAGAAAGGAAATACACAAAAAAAAACATATATATGCAACAGTTCAGGGTGAATCAGCATGTGAAATCAGGCAACAATGAGTAATACACAGACCTCCCAGTGCAATTCCAGTGGAAAAAAAAAAATCAAGGAGGGGTATATTAACATGTTAAAAAAGGGAGAGAGAAGGACTCAGCAGCACAGCAACAGGAAGACTCAGTGGGGCATGCTAATGGGCAATGGCCCTGATGCAAGACTACTTTGCAATGGTGTTTTGTGGCGAGTCAGGAACTGGTGCAAAGAGGGCAGTTGGGAAATAAAAGGGAATCCCAAATCAAATGGAATAACTTTGGCCGAGTTCACGCTCCACCCTCGGGGTGAGAAAGACCTGTGTACCACGGGAATGGCCTTGAGCTTGTCCTCATGAAGAAGGAAACCAGAAGCCTTCTCATGAAAGCAGTGATTGCTTGTGCCCTGGTGCTCTGCAGCCATAGCACAGTCACCTTACAAAGCCAGGCGATCCCCTCAGTGCCATCCCACACTCAGCACAGGAAGGGGACATGATGAACCATGGCAGCCACCACCAGGTCTTGCCTTCCACTTGGGCTCCAGATGCAGATATGAGTCATTTCCACTCTCCCAAGTTATCTTGTGATACCAGACTGCATCTGCCACTACTACAACCACAGAGCAGAGCTGCCTGCCTGTCCCCATCCACAGGGGATTTTGTGGTTTATCACAGCAGAGGGAGAGACCCAGGTGATGGAGAGAGAAATCTCTGGCCACACACAGAAAAAAGGCAGAGTCAGGGCTGGACCAGCTGGTTACTCTCCATCCCTCAGACCTTATTTTTGCATCACACATGCTGCAGAGACTTCCCTGACAGTCTGTGGGGGTGGCTCACTTGAGGGGGGATGCTTTTAGGCTCTGAAAACCTCCCAGAGACCCAGAGAGGTGAACAGACAACCTACTGTGCCAACAGTGAGAACCTGTGGGGAACAGCACCAGTCAGGCTGTCTGGGCTGAAAAACCCCTTGCTTACAAGCATTTCAGGATGGCATCAATCAGACCTGCTTCTGGCATTTCTCCCCACGTTGTGGACCTGACCCTTCCTTCCTGCCAAATTCCTAGGCAGGTGTTGACCAACAGAAAAGCTCACATCTCAGCAGCCCCTGCCTCTACTCACTCCAGCTCTGAGACTAGTCCCCTCTGCAAGCAAAGACATGCTGCTGAGCCCAGGCATCAGTGCTTCCCCAGAGTGAGAACACTGGTGCCCAATTGTCAGTGTCCCTTGGCTCCTATGTCAGTGCCTGAAGCCAAAGGCTGGGCTAAGATGGAGACCCTCCATGGCCTTCTGTCCACCAGCCTCTTAAAAATGAGAAAGTTAACCCTATAAATGCTGTACTCAAGGAGAAAGCTGGGTGATTTATGCCCTGCCTCACCACATTTTTCTTGCTTCCCTGCAGCCCCAACCCACAGTCATGCAACACCTGCACCTCTGAGGTCTGACAGCACCCACAAAGCAGTGGGGAGAGGGGCAGGGACAACATTAGAGACCCCCTGTCAGAGAAAGAGATGGCTGTAGGAGGTAAAGCAGGAATCACAGCCTGACAAGGGGTGCCAGCATCTCTCAGCTAGGCTCTGCCTGTGCCTGGGTGGGTGGCTGTCCTTGCACCTGCAGCAGGAGGGGGCAGGGGGGCAGGAGACAGGGTAGACAGTGGTCACCTCCTTAACACCCCCTTCCCCTGTGCTGCTGCTGTGCACAAAGAAAGATGTCATAGGGTCATCATTTTATTTGCCCTCCCACTGTGCATCAAATTCACTCCCCTAAACCACCCCCTGATCGAGGGCTTATCTCCAGGAAGCGGGATTGGCAGGGAGGACGCAGTTTTCCGCGATGGGGGAGAAACACACCAGCCCCACCAGCGCCCCCAGCCCTGGCCTCCCCAACCCACCCCGCTGGGGTGCGAGGACTAAAAGGGAACCCATTGCCCAGCCACCCCCAGGGGCAGCCGGGTACCGCCCCGCAGGGATACACCCGCTGTCACCCGCCGGGGCCCTCCCGCCACCCTGGGGGTGCGGGGGCTGCCAGCCCTTCCTCTGTCCCTCCACCCCATGACACCGCAGAGCCCGACTTCCCCCTCGGATGCAAGCAGGGCCCTGCCTGTCTCCCCGGGCAAGGCTGGGTAAAGGAGCCAGCCGCCGGGAACAAAGGCGCAAAGTTACGCGGCGGCAGGGAAGAAGGAGCCGGGGGTGAGCCCGCTCCTCTCCCCCTGCTCGGCCCCCCGTCCTCCCATCGCCTGGGCTTTTACTCACCGGCTCAGCGGCGCCTGCGATCGGGGGTCTTCCTCTGCTCTCAGCGCTCAGCTCTGAGCTTTGGCAGTTGGAGGAGGAAGGAAGTTGGTGAAGAGAGAAAAAAAAAAAAATAACTCTCACACGCAAAAAAAAAAAAAAAAAAAGGCAGCCGCCGCCACCACCACCAGCCCACTCGCAGAGGAAGCCCTGCGCGATCCCGCATGCTGCAGCGCTCCCGCTTTGTCTGCGCGGCCGCTCGCCCGGCGCTGCGCTCTTTTTGCGCAGAGGTGCGCAAGGCTTTGTCTGTGGGTCTGACCCCAGGCAGGGACGCGGGAGTGCTCCGCGGTGCGGGCTCTCGGTGCGCCTTGCAGTGCCTGCCAGTGGGGCCCTTTTGTTTTTCAGCTCGAATTTTTATTTTGTTTGTTTTCCTGGTGTAATTAAGGTCGATTTCAAAAGCTGGCCCTGATTTATGCCGATTAAAATAAGGGGAGAATTAGGTTGAGTGCATTGCCGCATACATGTGGGGAAGGGGTGCAAATGGGGGTTATTGTAGATGAACCTCATTTTTCCTGGTTAACATATGCTACCTGCTGCACTTAATCAGGTAATTGTTCCCAACTCCCAGCCATTTTCATAGAAGCAGTTTCAAAGATCAGCTACCTTGAGAAGAACAAGCTCTCATTTCTCAGCGTTGCTTAAATGATCAGAAAGATTTTACACCACTTCCTCTCTTAACTATCAGCAGATTTTATCTTTCTTTTCCAGTCACAGAGTGCCTTCTTAGTCTTCAGTCACATAAATCTTTCACACAGGCAATCCTCAGTGCAGAATTAAAGAACAAATTAGATCATTGGTTTGTAATGAACAAATCTGGATCTGCAATGACTGATAGACTGCTCTTAATGCATTTGCAGAAGCAAAATAAGCAAACCAAATCTGTTGTCGATGGGCTTAAATCCACTGCCCTGGATCCACATGTCCATTAGAAAACATTTAGCGTACACAAATTTTTAAAGGTCGCAAACTACTGGGTAAGAGGGTTCTCCTTCAGGTATGGAAACATCTCAAAAGAGAGGGACTGATTTTCCCAGCTTACCATTGCTTTAATTTAGGCTATGGGTGGTACTTTGATTCTGACCTCATGCATTTCAAGGGACAAAGAGAGAATATGTCTGCCTGGCAATGGATTTCCATTTAGCAGGGGTTGTAGCTTCAGAAACATTTTAAGCCTCCATGAATTAGCTTCACCACTAAGATAAATTGTTTTATTCTCTGCTGCTCTTTTTCACTCCTACGCTAACCCTCCCTGTGGGGCTCCACAAGAGAACTGAGCTGAATACAGCACTGAGTTCAGCTGAAAACATACCTGGCAAAAATATGGAAGCAAATGCGTAAGTATACACTGGTGAGTTCTAAAGTCAGATATGTTTCCCAGCCCTTGTTCACAATGGCCAAATGTAGCTAAACACTTGTGCCAGCACAAGGGAAGGGGCCATGTAGGTATTGGGATAGGGAAAGGACAGAGCAAATTCTTTCAATGACAATGCCAAGTTATGTTGGCTCAAATGGCTCAGGTGAACAGATCTGGCCTGGAAAAGGTGTGAAGAGCTGGCTGCGTTAGATAAGGGGAGCTCTGAGTAAATGATCTTGCTATACAGCCCCTGAGTCTTATATATCATCATCTTGTCTTAGTTACTGTGCTGCCTGGACTAATTCTCTATTTTCAGTAGATTTCCTAATTTGTACTGGGAGACCAGCACACCCTTTTGGCTAGGAGGCTGTGTGGGTTGAGTCTACCATTTGTTCATGTCTTGGCTTGGCTTTTCCTTGGGTTGAGTGGCTGTGTACAAAGAGACCAGTGCAATCATAATTCTAGCATTATTATTATCATTTTTGCTGGGGGATGATTTGATTTAGCTTTGTCTCATGTATTTTTATATTTGGAGATAAATACCAGATTGCTTGTGTCTAGCTATTTGCACACTGTTTCTAAATGTGTGTGAGCATACATCAACACCAGTATATCCACAAATGTGCATAGAGATATAGAGATGTATAGCTATGTGCCACCATAGGTATGTATACCCAGCTTATATTGAGATAGCTGCCTAGTATGCAGGACAAACAGATTTTACTCCTAGATCAGAAGTTACCCAGTATGTAATTATGGGCAGATCATGTCATTCCTTTGTGTTTCATCTTCCTGTTTTAAAAGGGATGAGAAGGAGCTGCAGACATTGGATATGCACCATGACAAGCAGATGGGAGCTCAGAAGCCAGGCATCATCCTTTGGGTCGACCCTTCCTGCTGGGGAACCACGTCACTGATCTGCTGGAAGAACAGCAGGTTTCGAAATGGGTCAGAGCAGAACATCACTGAAAGCAAATCCCTACCACCAAGTATTTTATCTCTAACAAACTGATGCCATGCAATGAAGATCATCTCTTGGCAGACATTCTCCAACCCCAGCCAATTCTTATGTCTGTGACAGAAGGAGACAAGGACAAGAGCCAGAGTGTACCTGACCTATTGCAAAGGAAACAGTAATATTTCAAATATGTTCTTAGTTGAAAAATAATATTTTCTACTTAAAATATTATAATTATTGGGGCTTATTTACTTTGGCCCCACTAGCCACAGTTGATTGTACAATTAGTTAACCACATTAATATATGCAATCAACCACTAGTGTCTAAACTTATTTCAAGTAAATAGCCAAAAGCTAATGCAAAAATTTAAATGCATATCTTTCAGCTACACTGTCTTTACTCTCAACAGTCATATATGTTCTGTAGCACCTTACTGGACTCAACAAATCTTGAGATTTCTTAAAAATTGTAAGATTAAAAAAATTAAACAGGGTATTTTTTTCTCATTTGAGTTTGGATTGCTACCGTAAATTGTCCAGCATTTCTGGATTTTAATTTTTTAGATTGGTGGTACACTGCCACTGTGTGCTGCTACTTGTCATCTCCATCTTCTGCAGAAGAGATGTCTGCATTTGAGGAAAGGAGCTATTTTATGGCCTTTAGAAGTTACTAACTTAGGAAACCCACATTTGTTAGAATCCTTTACTTTCACCTCCTCTTAATTTCCAGAACTGTCTAATTTGGAGCTGAAATTACCCAGGCTGGAAGCTCTAGGGGGAAAAATCAAAAGAAATTTTAGTCCAGGCAGGGAATCCATTTTTGTAATTGTAAGAGGCCCAATAGTGCAATATTTTTTTCTACTGCTCTTGTAAAGTGTTTTGTTTTGGAGTTACTCAATTGCATTTGCACTGAACTCAGTACATAGTGCTAGTAATTCACATTACTCTCTAATGAACAAGGTTGCCAAGTAGAGTCACTGTCATGAGCTTTGCCTCCCCCTCAAGCTTTTTACAGTCTCTGGGAAGACTGTGGGTGATACGCTGGGAAGACGCACTCATGGTGCAGCAAATTCATCTCAAAAGCTGCTGCAAGGTAAGCATCAGTTTCGGCCATGGGTGTCCCCCAGATGGATGTCCCCAGGTGATGTCCCTCACTACGTGCAGGGATCCTTTCTCCTCCAGAGATGCGAGGAGGTAATCTGGGACTGGGGCAGTCACGAGGTGATGAGCATGGGGGAAGGTGAAAGGTCAGGGAGCTCAGACACGAGGCCTTTCCCTGCCACAGCAGGAGACGTTCACTGCATCACGAGGTGCCACCCAGCTCCTTGGTAAACCCAGCACTGCCGCCTCCGCCTCCCAGTTAAGCGGGATAAACAGGAGGATGCAGCCTGTGAAGCATGAATCGATTGCGCCTGCATAAATGCAGGTACAAGGTGTCCCAGCATTTGCTTTAAAATGCAGTGTCCTAAGGTTGGTCCTAGAAAGCAAGGAGGAAGAAGGCACCTGGAGGTGCAGCCACAGAGCCCCCAGTGAGGGTTTATTTGGGTTTCCCACCATTGCAATCCCTTCAAACCACCAGGCCACAGGACTTGAGGGGTCTCAGCTGGGGTGAGGAGCTGGCACCACAAAACGTGACTGGGTGCTCCATCGCTCCAGCTCTTCCAGATGAGATTTCCTTTAAAGATGTAGAGAAGATTGAAGATTTAATGCTTGTCTAAGCAGCTTTTGGGCTAGTTAACGTGCTAATCCCATAACCCCCATCTCCAGCCTGAAGGTGCACAAACACCACATGACACTTCTGGATGACTTGACTCCCCTGGAGGGGAACAGCAAGACAGAGAAAGAAAAAGGATTTTGTTTGGTATGAAAGAGTAGGGGCAAAATGAAACTAGCTTCCTCCAGAGGCTCACCTGAGAAAGGCTGGGGAGGGGCAGAGCAACCCGTTAGAGGCGAGGGATCATGAAGCAGGTGGAATGGCGAGAGTGAAAGGACAGGGCTGGAAGGGGGAAGAAGGTCCCTGTCACCATGGAGCAGAGGTCTCTTCGCTGTACCTTCTGCACTTCAGAGCCCAGCATGGAAGGAAGCAGCTCTTGCCCTCCATCCCTCTCAGTGGATGTCACGGCATCTTGCAGGGGGCAGTGTCCTAGAGAAGTCACCCACTGGAGCTGGATTTGAAAGAGGGCTGGATTATTTTAGGACCTCTCAGAAAACAGGTGGTTATATAAGGTCAAATCTCAGCAAGTGTAATCAAATCTCAGCCCTAAGCTGATCACCAGTCGGGGTGTTAGGAGGTATTTATCCAAGCACTCCACCTTGTATTGTGACTTTCCTCCAAAACAGCCAGAGCTGAAGCTGGGACTAAATTCAGAGAAGAGCTGTGCCATCCTCTCCTCCTCTGCTGGACTTAGAAAATCTCCTTTGCCAGTTGCATCCTGCCTTGCCTGTGCTAAACACTCCTCTTGGCAGAGATCTTGACTTTATACTGCAATTCATGGCTCGGTGTCAGCTCCCTCTAGCTCTAAGGTGCCTCATGTGCTTTGGTGCTTTAGACTCAGCAGTGCTCGGGGCATGCTGTGTGCAGCTGCATAACCTCTCACTGAAGCCATGAGGCAGTAATTATCAGCGTCTCTGTGGCAACGTTCTTCCTTTATTGCACTTGTGCTGCTCCAGTGTTATTGCTCTCATGGCCCTGCCTCTGCAGACTCCCATAGCAGTGGATTCTTGTGCAAAGCACCAGTATGAGAGCTGCCCCTCCTCCCTCTCCTTCTTTATCTCTTGTTTTGTAGACTTTAGTATATAAAAGAGAAAAACTAATGTGGTGCTCAACAATGCAGGTAACAGCTACTTAAATTCTCAGTAAATATTATCCAATAATATATATATGCAAAAGCCTAACAAGTAATGAATGTGCAGCATTTGCACATGACAAGCATTCTCCTCGCATACCTAATAGAATCACAACCAGGAATAACCAGTAAGGAGTTTGAGTTCTGATGAAAAGTACATGATGCTAATGGAGAAAAGAGCAAGAAATCATCATCCTTGTAATTTTTGTTGTCAGAACTGACTTCACTGGAAAGAACCTTCAAAGGAGGATACTCCTATGGGACACCATCATTGCCCTTCCCAGCTGGGCACTGGGAGGTGTTTCCAGGTTTTTTTTTCTCTCTCTCCACTTCCTTTATTTTCAGTTTTCTCTAGAAACAACTTTCACCATTACAGTCGAAGTATGCCATCAGTTATGGACCCAACAAATAAATTGTCGTATATATGAAACTGTTGGAACATTCTTTGTGCAACAGGCATTTGCCCAGTGTGCAATGACAGTTCCTAAAGAGTTCACTTAGTCTATGATGTGTTTATGATGTTTGGACCCCAGAAATGATCTGCATTTCCAGGTTCTTGACACAGAAATATCCTTAGGGGCCTCCTAGATAAGAGGCTCTAATTCACTTTATAGAGGTGTGTACCTCTACTGGAAAGCGAGAGTGTGGAGGCTCTAAATTAAAAGTTGGACTCTACCAATGAAAGGCCATTAAATAAATAAAACAAACAACATTAAACCCTACATATTTGCTAGATCCTGAGGTCAGAGTAGAAGGCCCAGTGCCTGACAATACACCTGAGCAAGAAAAGGAGAAAATTAAAAAAACAAGTGATTCACATTTTCATCCCCCAGCTTTTCCCGTTCCACAATTATTTCCACCAGGGACCTGCTATTGCGTGGCAGCCTGAGCATTTAGCATCCTTGTGTTGGGAGGTGAGCAGCCACCCAAGAGACAGGATAATGGAGGAGGAAGACCTGCCTCCTCTCCCCATTAGTTGAATGTTCCCAAGGAGAGTGCGAAATGCTCCCCAGAAGCAATCATTCCTATTTGAAAGCCTCAGCTGTTACATGGAAATGTCATAATAATGGTGGCAAGGAGCTGAACTGAATGAGATTGTTCAGCGGTGCTTTTATCTGGTAGGAGGAGAAGAGTATGTCTATATCATGGTATGAAAGCCATAGGAAAAGATGTGTCCCCTTCAGAAGAAGAAAGAAACATTTTACCAAAATGTTTTAGAAGAGCTTTTCTTTAATGGGCTTCTGATTGCCAAGGAGAAAGAATTGATCTCTCAGAAAAGAGATGAGAAAGGAGTTGTCAGGAAAGAAGACATCTGAAGCTGACTTGTGTACAGTTTCTTCTTCTTCCTTAGCCCAGTGACACTGAATCATTTGCTTCACTGTTTTGAACCGAATAAAGCTCTGGAATTATCTGATTTCCATTTAAATAAACCACCCTCTTGCAGTCTCTTATTTTCTTTTCTCTTTTTTTTTTTTTTTTTTTTTGAACAAGGCACTATTACTTCTCTGTTTAGTGAAATGTGTTATCACTTTTAGTGAGTACTAGTGGATCATTTAATCACTCTTCACAGGTATATGGCATGTAATTTGTACAGAGGGAATGAATTATGGAAAAAGAAAAATCTAAGGAACACACTCAAGACAATACTGTACAAACTGTGTTATTCAGGTACATTTTTAAGAGCAACCACATGCTCTGCCTTCTGACAGCCACAAAGATAACAAGATTAACTACCTGGATTTGATCAAAAAAGGGAAAAAATTTAGGTCATGGTTCACTGTATTAGTGTTGAGCATATTCTGTAAATTGCATTCAGGAGAAAAATAATCTTATAAAAGAAAAAACATATTTTTACTGTGGGAAAAATGAAAATGGGAAAAGAAGCTTCTTAAAATGATCTAATAAACTCAATCCCATTGCAGCACTACCAACAGTCTGGATGCAGACATTAAGCAATGTTAGTGCATGAAAAGGATGCTCACTAATGTTATTGCTTTCTCATGGGACAACTCAGCAATGAGCGGGAGTGAATGCTCTTAAACAATGAATCACAAAGCAGTTATAAAGTACTGAGCTTTTTGTGCTGCGTGGCCAAGCACATCAGTCCCCACAAGAGATGTCTGGATGACTGGGTGTCATCTGCAGGTATATGAACTCTGTCCATCAGCTTCCATATTTACAAATAAGGATGATGAAAATTCAGCTCTGTGCTTTGAGATCTGTGGGTGAAAAGTGCTATCTAAAAGAGGAAGGATTTATTCTGATTTTTCTTTTATTTATGCCAATCAGGGAGAAGTTCATGTAAGTTAATAAAATCATACCATTGTAGCAGTCTTGTGAGTATTAGATGATTATCTGTTCCAAGAAAGGCCAGAGTCACTACTCAGAAGTACATGTAACTCTCTGATAACTAATGAAGTGTATGACAGCCTACATGGGTTTTATATCATCTGCTATAAAAAACCTTAGCATGTCCTAAAGCATTGGTGCCTGAAAGACTGGGGCCTGTAATGATGTTCTGACATGCACAAATTGAGAACCCTTGACTGAACGAGAAAAACAGGGACTTAATTTTTCCTGAAGCAGTCTTGGAAATGGCCATTTGGCTTGTGGTCTTAGTCATGTCCCCAGTGTCACCTGGTTTCTAACACAGGCAGGGCCACTGCTAATGGTTCAGCTAAACCTTACGGCTTGGTTTATGTTTCTTCAAAGGACCCTTTTCTCCAGAGTGACCACAGAAATATCTCTTTCTAGAGCCCTGGCAGGTGAAAAACAGACCTCAGCCTATTTAACCTCTGCCCAATTGCCAGTTCTGGGGCACAAGTGGAGTGAGAATCGAGACCAGGCTCTTTTGTAAGCTGAGCTCAGAGACACTCAACATTGCTGCTGTGTCAGGCAGCAGGCATAGATTCCCAAAGTCAGCACTCCTGGTTTATTGCAGGCTGTTACAGAAGTTTAATCCTGACACCAGAGTAGTGGTGCATGATTTCCTGAAGAAGAATAAAACTCTCCATGAGAATGCCTCCTTCTCTGCATCTTTGATAAACTGATTTGCTTGTATTCAAGCAGCTAAAGATCTGTGCCTGGCAAAGCCCAGTTCTTCATATCCATTTCCCTTTTTCACTGACACAAATGGGGGACAGTTTAGGAAGATGCTGGGCATTGGGGAAGGGGGGCTACAGCATGTGAATCTTCTTTTGCAGGCACCTTAGTACAAGTTTCTCACTGAAATTTTGCTGACACGACAACCTCACTGGCCTTCTATAAGACAAATAGACAACCTCATTCCAAATCCACGTCCTGCCAATCTCCTCTCACCAGGAATTCAGAGGCTGCCTGTCTGCAGGAGGGAAACCGAGCCTTAACTGCAGATGCCTGGGAAATTCCCTGCTCATTTCCAGTCAGGTATGTCTGTGTCACCAGTGATAAAGCTCTCAGGAAGGCATAAAGTCTCTCAAGCACCTGGCACAAGCTTGTAAAATATGTTTCAAAAGAGTTATTGTGGCCTGTGCCAGCCACAGCCTGTATCTGCTTCATCCCCAGCCCTGCGCCTCAGCTGGGATTTCCTCCCACAGTCCCATGGGCTCAGTCAGCCCTTCAAAAAGTCACTGTCTTGTAAACTTGTGTTTTCTTTGTCATTCAAGTGAGTTGCTATTTCTGGTTCTAACTACTGTTGCCATGGCTACACCAGCTCATAAATAGGGTCAGAAACCTTGGAGATGTTTTTAAGTGTTTCCTCAGAATCGGGAATAATCTGGTCAGAGGTAACAAAGCTCATGAGTTTTCCTTTGCGAACATCGGGTCTGCCGCTTGGACCCCATGGTTCCTGGTGCAGCTCTGGTCAGGATCAGGTGACAACTGATGTGGTTCAAAAGGCCAGTGTTGCATTCCTGGGGCCAAGGGAGGAAGACCCTGAGCAGGGGCAGAGAGAGACAGGGATCAAGTACTTGGTCCCTGGGCAGAACTCATCTTCCAACTGGGGTGGCAATTGGGCACTGACACAAAGCTGGCACCCATTGCTCTGCAAAGGAGCCGCACACCTGCATCCCCACAAAGCAAATACCACCTAATCTGTGAGGGGAAGGGAGAAAGAGAAGGAGAGAGTGAAACAACCTGATAATCGTGGGGGATAACAAAGAACATGATAAGTGGGGCCCTTTACGGAGTTTCTGCCGTGTTTTGTTAGCAACCAAAAAATAGCTTCAGGTCACACCGTGGAAATTTTTTCCCACATGTCCACTTTTGTTAAAAAGAAATGAACCAGATTTCATTAGTAAAGCAGGAAAACCAAGGGGGTGTTTTGAAAACAAACAGCCTGAAAAATATGTAAATTTTTAAGTTTCAGAAAAGAGGAGTAGAGCCACAGAGCCGATTTCCCCAGCAACTCTACCTACATAAGAGAAGGCAGAAGGGGAGGGGGAGCCTCTGGAAACCTGTCTGCAGCAGATGGAGGCATGGGAATGAGCAGCGGGGATGGGAATGGAGTCTTCTGGTGCAGGCTGCACCTCTTTATATCTACACAAGCAGGTCCCTGCCCACAGTAGTCACTTCTGCTGTCAGAAGCTGCTGAGTGCAATCAATCTCCAAGCATTTGTGTACAAGCTCTAGTCATCACAGCGAAGAGATGATGCCAACACGACTCTGCCCCCTTCCTCTTTCCTGTGCCCAGAAATTATCACACAAGCCTCTGAAAGCTGTGATCATCCTCAAACACGTGGGAAGGCTAAGTGTGTTTGCTGCTTCTCTGCTAGATTGAAAGCTGCTCAGCTGCATTCAGGATTTACTTCCCAGCTACTCTGTGCCCACTCAAGGGCTAGGACCTTATTGATTTTTAAAATTTAAGCTTAGAGCCTCATTGAGGGATTTATCTCATCTGACTTCAGCCATCTGAAAAGCCAGAGGCCTTGGCTGTGGGGCTCTTGCTCAGCACCAGAGCAGTGCTGGACTGGTCTCCATTGGCAGGGTCTGTCATGTCAGAGAGTTCCTGTCCTTTCTCGATCACACATAGTGACACCTCAGACTAGCATGGCTGCTCCAAAATCCCCTCCTCCAGCCTCATTCCAAGAGGAAGCCCGTCCATTGCTACACAAACCCACACCTCAATTTCCCTCTGACCCTCCTGCTGCCCTGATGCTGCTTGTACAGCTCCATCTTCTGGGACCATTTTCAGCCCTGCCAGCCCTGATCTCACGTTGTGAGCTGGATGCTCAATGAGGGTGAGTGAGTGTCACCTCGCCAGAGCCAATGGACAGCAGAGAATCACTATGTTGCCCTGTGGTTATGCCTTGCGACAGAGAGCTTTAGTCCATGATTGAGGTTCTGTCCTGCTACAGTTCAGGATGAGGTTGATCTTCCAGCACCTTCTAGCAGGGCCTTGAACCTTCTTTTTTCATCCTGAGATTCCTCCCACTTTTTCCACATCTCTGACACCAGTCTCCCAGGCAGTCGCAACGGGTTATTAAAACACCTCAGAGATACAAAGCCCCTGATAAAACAGTGTGCAATACCATCCATGGAGTTTTGTTGGACTGGTGTTTGGGCTGAAGCACCAGCTCTTTCCTTTCTCAGACAGCACCCTCACAGTAGTGATGCTACCAGTACCCACATAGGACCTAGCTGTTACTCTCAGCCCAGCATCTTGGGTCTCAGAGTAACAGGCCACCCCACTGGCTGGCCAGCCATATGCAACACAAAGATTTCCTCTTTTTCCCCCACCATCCCATCTGCTGGATCCAGGTAAATATTTGCCAGGGCACTGCGCAGCGTCTCAGCAACATTTCCTGTGACCCCCTTGAGCAGACTCCATGTACTGCTCTCCCAGGTGCATCTTGACCCTTGCAGCACTGCTGAGAAGTTTGCTGAAAGCCTCTCCATGTCTTCACCAGCACAGGGGAGGGACCTGTTGTGATTAGGACCAACTCTTCCCTTCTCTACATGTTCAGGCATGTGTGTGTTCACAAGCAATGACATTGCTCAAATGGCAGGTGATTTTGTTATTCCTCTTTGCATCTCCAGAGATCTCCTTCCAGGAGCTCCAGAGAAGCCACAACTTCTTGCAGAAAGGCGCACATTGCCCCTCAGGAGCGTGTTGAGGTTCTGCTGCTCCCCCAGACATGGCAGGACTTGTGCCTGCAGAGCACCGGGGTCACAGCAGCCCACATACACCGCCCCCACCATGCAAGAGCCCGCCCACAATTTGCGCCCTGATGTCACCTGGTGGCAGGGTATATCTGGAGGAGAAAGGACACCACGAGACCCTTTCTACGCAGGCTAGAGGACGGGAGTTGAATGATTTGCAAGAGGAGCCCTTGGCACTGTAAGTATTTCCCATGAGCTCAAAGGAATAAGGAGGGTGGCAGGGGGATGAAAAAGGAACTGGCTGCAAAACTCAGCGGAGAGAAAAGTCCTGAAAAAGCCTCATGGGGGAAAAATTAAGATGTTTGTGCCTGGAGGGTATGAACAGACCCAGTAGCTAAGAAAGGGAGTTGTGGTTCTTGGGTGGTCGTTTTCTGTTTCCTCTAACATTAAGGCAAGTGCTGCAGCAGTGGTTTGTCTCAAAGCTCCTTGGCTGTGCGAGCTGCTCTGCCCTTTGCAGGGCTGCTCAGTTTCTCATGCTGGGCACCCCTCGGTCAGGGTCCCTGGCACCCCCTTGGCTTGTGTCCACGGCTGGCTGAGCCCACACATGGGCAGCACTGTGGAGCTCCTGGGGAGCGATGGGACAGGCAGCTGGTGTCTTCTGTCCCAGTGTCCAGCTGTACAGGCAAGGTACATTGGTGGCGAGTTTATACTGTGTGATGCTATACCTCTGGTGATGCTGGATCCCTTTGTTCAACTGGGATAGTCTTTCCAATGATCCCCATCTGGGAAGCAATTGTGGGGCTACAGTTCCACTTGAAATGAGTTTCTGTCTATTAGAGTGCCTCCTCTTTCATTTGTTCTCGGTCTTAAAACTGTTGCTAGAATGAAAGGTCTGAGATCCTGTGTAAAACACAGGAATATAAAAGGCTGAACCTGTGTGGACTTTTTCCATCGCTATGATTAACCAGCTCAAGCAACTGAGACTGGAACTGTGAGACTCCACACTCCTCACAGGCATCTTAACGGTGGATACAAAATTCCCTGATGAAAGCCTGGCTGCAAGGATGATGCTAGTGGCTCTCATGAGGTCAAGAGCTGAGCACGCAAGAACCTCATCAAACGGAATGTAAAAAGGAGAGCAGTTCCTCCTGGATGCCGTCTTCTCCAAATATGCCGCTGCATGGAGGGCCATGGCCCATGGGGGTTCTGTGCCTGACACCCCTGAGGCACCATGAAGACAAGCGCACATGGAGAAGTCTGTATTTTTGAAGGTTTCACGCATGGAAAGATAAGATCCTACACTGAATCTGTCTGAAGAAGGTCAAGTGAGGTGTCTACATTATGTCAGGGAAATTTTCCATAGAGAATCAGAGATGAAGGAAGGGGCGGATTAAAGAGTCAGTGTTTGTCAGTAGTATCCAAGCCTCTTTAAGTTCAAAGAAAACTAAAAGAAGGATGATTAATCTGGCCAGCAACCCAGAAGTGGGATATCTGACGCAACTGAGATAAGCCCATTAACATGTATTAGGTATAATTAGCATTCAGACGCAAGCAAAGATCTTACCCAGAGGATTAAACCCTGGAATGAGCAGAAATGCTGTCAGGGACAATTAGGTAGCACCTTGTCAGAGGAGGGGACAGAGGAAGTGTGTGGAAGAACATCTTGTTCCTCAACAGCCTTCGCATCCACAGCCATCAGCTCTCGCCCAGGAGCAGCATCCCAGTGCCGGTGGCAGCAGAAGAGCTCTGCGAGCCCAGGAAGCCCTGAGAGGAGGCAGCACAGCACTTGCAGAGGTCTAGAGAAGGGGAGTCAGTCTCATCAAACGTTTGTCAAGTCATCTGTTTGGTGGGCACCAAGGACTATCCAAGTACTCAGGTAGGGGGAGGTGAAAGGCTGGGGAATTCCCCTGGGAAGCTGCTGTTGATGTTTCTTTTGCATCTGTGGTCCTGGGGTGCCTGCCCATCCATGTCTGGCTGCATGGAAGGGCAGCTTGTTCTTGAGGTGTGGAAACTGGGGCAGAGCCCCCTCCAGCATGAATGGAGACATCTTTGCCTGTGTGTGGTGGCAAACACGTCCCACTAGCTCAATGGTGAGAGGGCAGCTTGATTCTCTGCAAGATAGAGGCTGTTATGTGGCATTAAGGTGTTTTGCATCCTCTGCTATTTCTTTCGGTGATGCATGGGAGAGAACTGGTAGAGGGAGGTTAGTAAGGAAGAAGTTATAATTGTCCCTCTTAGCTTCATTGAGTGCTTTTTCTTGAATTTATGCAGGTGAGAGAGAGGATGAAGTGTGATTTGGGCAGATGCTTTTTTCCTGACAAATACTGAGTTATTGAGTATCTGTTAGGTGGATACAACTACTTCAGACTGGGGGAAAAGGAAACTTCAAGTACTGAGTTTTCCCATTAGCAATTTCTCTATTGGGTGAAGGCAAGGGGCAAAGCGTGGACTCAAGGAACTAAGAAAGAGTTGACCCTCAAAGATATTTTTGTGGCTAAGGTACTATTCTGGCAGACAGCAGGAGCTGGTGAAGCAGGGCAGAAACTTGTTTGGAGACGGACATCAAATACATCTTACAAGTTTTAGATGTCAGTCCAAAGGGCTGGAAATCTGTTAGCCAATTTGTTTCTTCTACTGTACTTTTGGTAGTATCACTTGAGAGGGGTGCCAGGTATCTTGGTTTGTCAGGTGAACATGATGCTTAGAAGTGGATGTATGTCTTTTGTAGTTCAGGATGGGTATCTAGCACTGACACAGACAACCTGCTGATGAGAACTGCACCAGAGGCAGAGGTTTAATACGATACTTCGAGACATTAACAGATATGCCATGGAGTTGTTTTCTGATGCAAAGCATTTTGTTGTAGGGCCATACCACCTGAATTCTTCACTGGTCCTGAGTAACTGTGAGATACCAAATTATCTCTTTAGTTTGAAGCTTAAGTGCCTTCACCTCTCAGTTCAACCCTAAAAAACTGAGTCAAAAGATTTTCTCACTCCTCCCAGACGTGCAGTACAGGTCATATCGATCACTGCACCTCCATTCCCATTCTGTGAAAGGTGATAGTGTTTGCCTGTCCTCCGACCCTGCTGTGAGGACAAAAAATACTGGGCAATTGTCCAGGTGCTGCAGAGATGGCAGACAAATAAGTAACTTCTATGATCTGGGCTGAACTCTGTGTTTGTGGGCACTGTGTGCCTGGGAAGCGTTGTGTTACAGGCAGGGGAGTAGCATCTGTGCGTACTTCAGCTGCAGACACAACCATCTGCTGCTCCATTTGGGGCTGCTGGAACCCATCCAACCTGCTCGGGATATTACAGCTGAGACAGGAACTCGACCACAAGCAGCAGAAGAACGAGCATGCCTCTAGGTGCTATCATTAGGATCCATCCTGTTGCCAGCACAGATGGAAAGATGTCAGGGGTGAAGTATTCCCACACTGCCACAGACACAGAAACATGATGATTCTTCTGCTTGCTCTGATGTGGAAGTGACACAGGAGGATTGCTTGAATGGTCTTTCTTCTTGCATTTCAGGCTTTGCTTTCCAGCACTCTGGCTATTTCAGGACTGTCAAAGACATGACCTGTCTTCAGAATAAGAAAAAAAGAAAACCTCATCTTTGATGGCATTTATAGTTCTGAGATTAAAAGTCCAGAGTATCACTGCAGGTGATGTTGGGGATTAGGCCAGAGTACTATGGTGACATAATAGGATTAGCTTTTAGTACCAAATCCTGAAGTTAATTCCATCAATGATTCCATCAGCCTGGCTGCACAGGAACAAACACCTGGAGATAGGAGTTATGTAATGGTCATGGGGAAGAATGTTACTTCAAGGAGGGGAGAAAAAGTTGGCAATTATTCATGTTCCATAAATGCACTTGGTCAGAGCATTCTAGCATACTAATTAGCACAAAATTTCATGAAGTACTGGAAACTCCCCCTTGGGCTCTGGTGAGAGTTATTGCTGTTCTCTCTGGGAAGGAAGCAAAGGGCTCTGAGTGCAGCAGCTCTACCTTCCAAGGCGAGAGACATGTCTCCCACACAAGAATTGCTCTTTGGTAACTTTTTAGCCCCTATGAAGTGGAGCTTGGCTCATATGCAGTGTGATGTAGAATAGGTCAGTGTATGTAATATAATGCTCAAAAATATAAAAATGAACATGTCCTGGGGAAAGTTATGGGCTTTGCTCTTCTAAATCCTGAAAAATTAACTTCTATCTAAAAGATAGTCTCAAATGTTCTGCCTTAGCCTTCTTTACAAGCTTTTAAAGATCCTGTACTATTTCCCTTAAGGTTGGTATTGACAAATACAAGGCCTTAATTGCAGCTTCACCCAGACTGAGGGCCCATCTAACTCACATCCTATGTCCATCAGTGGTCCAAAAGGTACTTTTTAGACACAGGTATAAGAACAGGTGAAGTATATCATGATGATTCCAAAGTATAGGATATTTCTCTATAGCCATAAGTGTGTCTTTGTAGCTCCTACTAGTTATATCCTGAACCAGTCCTTAGCTCGTGTCCTTTGTTTCACATCTGAATTCAAGCATGCCAGATGAAAGGCAGTGCTATCCTGCTTACTTTGTATGCATTACAATCTTTCTTTATGTATAATACCTTTATCTCTATTCTTGTCACAATTATACTTTCCGTAATTCTGTCACCTGACTACCGATACCTAGAAATTATAAGCACAGTCCTTGCCGTTATCTTGCAGACAGAGGGATCTGAGAGAGTCGTGTGCCTGCCACACACCACAGCCCAGCGATGAGTGAGAACACAGCCACCAACCTCAACACTGGAGATGCTCCAACTGGTCCCACTACACCACGCAAGGGCCCTCCCAAGTTCAAGCAGAGACAGACAAGGCAGTTCAAGAGCAAGCCTCCCAAAAAAGGAGTAAAAGGGTAAGGGCATTTTGGAAAGAAAATAAGCCATGCTAGTTGGGTGGCTCCCCACTGCTAAGCTGGGCTCCTGAGGTACCATCTCCACTTGGGCAAGGAGCCAGGAGGCTTCCCCTTGCCCCCTTGGGCTGTTAGCTCTCCTGCTGGAGCTGTTCCTTCTCGTCTGCTGCCTGTCCACACTTCTCCTTCCCTGGATGTAGGTGCAGGGCAGATCCCCCTTCCTGGGTGCTCTTGACCCAAACTCACCCCTCACATGTTCTTTTCTCCCCTAGGTTTGGAGATGACATCCCAGGCATGGAGGGACTGGGCACAGGTAAGCACTTCAGGGTGATGATGTCATGCCCTGCTTTAACACAAGTGCAGCCATGCTTCAGCAGAGGAGAGCACTATCTGTGGTGGCTTCTCAGTCTCCTTGATCTCTCTGCATCTCTCAGGGTCACCAGAGAAGACCAGAACTCCCTCTGCAGCTGCCACTGTCATGCTTATGCTTACATACACTACAAGACAGAAAGGCTATTTAGGCATGCTACAATTTCTGAATATTTTCATCTGGCTACAAATGTGCTTTTTTGTCTTTGTTTTCTGCTAATACTGTGGCTAAGAATTTCAACAGAACAAGGTTCTCAAAGAAATGCCAAATGCTAAGCTATTAATACCAAAAATCACAGGAACTAGATCCCAGCTGGTTGAGTATTTGCATTATCACCAGAATCCTAATTTTAAGAATTTCATGCATCCATCTGGAACTGAGAAACACACATTGGATGAGCTGTAGCCAGTCAGAACTTCCTAGTTAACATTAACAACTGCATCTGTCAATGGGTTTCAGATCCTAAATTATTATCCCAAATTATTCATCATCTGATTTAAGACTGCACATCTTCAAGGAGGTCGCAGTTTGGCTACAGGCAGTTTCTAACAACAGGAAAAAACACATCAGCAGAATGAATTCTCACATCAGTCTACACAGTCACTGGAGAGACTATAGGAAATGTTGGCTTGCTTTTGCTTACGGAGTCAGATGGCACAGGAGAAAATACACTGACCTGTTTTCGTCTGGTAGGTAGTACCACATTTGAAGAGCTCATCTGCTCATTTAACTTTCAAGTGGAGTTTTGTTCTTCTTGCTCTTCCCATCTCTAATGTTTCCTGAGTAAATCAACCTTTCTATTAATACAAAAGAAATCCAAGAAGTGCACTGACCAGAACCCATTTCTCACTTTCTCTGTTTTGCAGATATTACTGTGATTTGCCCATGGGAAGCTTTCAGCCATCTGGAACTGCACGAGCTGGCCCAGTTTGGGATCATCTAAGGTGCCAGCATCTCTACTTATGTCACCTACCGACTCCACAGATCCCATCATGGTCTTCATCACCTTTGACACTTATTTTTGGCCCTTACATCCACCTGCTCATGGGCAGGGTGGCTTTGTAAGAGCTAGTTATGAGAAAGTCCTTTGCAGATTAATTTGGCAAAGAAGCTATTCAGGACCCTGAGCAGACCTCACGCTCCACGTGATGAAACTACAGAAAAATGTCTTAATGCATCCCTGCACCATATCCTGTCTTCTCCCACTGTTGTAGATCTTCATGTGTATGGAGATAAGGAGAAGCTGGTTTTGAATTTTTCCCCTGGTTAACTTTTCCTCTGGTTAGGTGAGATACTGTTTGCATGGATGTGCATGTATGTCCGGATTTAATTATATCAAGCCTATTCTGTTTTCTTCCTTCTGTCCCTGACAGTTTTCTATATAAGATTTTTGTGGGTATGTCCCCAGGTTTTCAGGGCCACCAATTAGTTGCTGAGAATATATCTGTAGAAAACAGGATGAGTCACCAGTCCAGACATTAGACTACTTTTATGTAGGATACCCTTCCCCAGAGGAACATTCACCTCATTAGTGAGAGGAGGGAAAAGCTTGCAAATGTTGTCTCTGCTGTACTGCCCACCAGCTATGAGCCATGAGACTTTGGCTATTCTAATAATCTTAATTGAGAATGTGTGTGTCTGAGATCAATAGCTAAGTGAATTAATCCTACTGTTCATTGCTTTTGTGCTCCTGAGTGGTTGCAACTCCAAAGCAGCAGCACTCCAGATGACATTGTGCTGCTGCTTCTTCGATGGGAGATCCCCATGTGACATTTGCACTGTCCCCAGGCCCATGCCTTTCCACATGAGGCATTCACTCCCCAGGAAATGTGTGCTGCCAGATAAGAAGACAGAAAATCATTATGATCTGTCACCAGACAGTGCCAGTAGTCCCACCTCATCTAGCAGAAGATGGTATTGCATTAGTTGCTCCCTCTTCCCTGTATTTAGCACGGGGCAAGTCTCTCTTCCCACCTCCCCCCATCAGCAGGAAGGCTTTTCTTTTCACCACCCTGGCAACCTCAAGCTCTGGAGCTTGTCTGTAGCAGCAGGAAAATGGTGGTTCCCGAGAGAGAGATAATAACAGAGGAGGTGGGGAGGCAGGGGGAGGTTGGTATTTGTAGATGCAGGCAGGCACGCAGTGGATCCACTTAACCCGATCGATATGTGTCTCCTGGTCTCTGGCAGCCTGAGTGCTGGTGAGAGGGGAGTCACTCATAGCCACTTAAATGCTCGGGGAAGGCACCGAGATTCCCTGCTGCCCTGGCATTAAGGAAGGGCTTTTATTTTATTTGGAGGCAAGGAGTGAGCTTTGTTGTAGCTACATAATATTCATAAGAGGAGACGGCATTTTTAGTCATTGCCTTCAGCTTGATGAACCTCATTGCGTAAGAACTACCTCCCCCTAGCTTATCTTTCCCATGCTGAACATGTGCATAGGAGCAAAGAGTGGTTGTGGAGAGGAGAGAAAATCCTGCCTAAAAGACCAATCCCAACATTTAAAGCACTGCTATAAATCCATAGTTGTGCTATAGTTATCTGCTACTGTTATTCCAGAAATAAAAGCTAGCAGATTTCATTTAAAATACAACTTCAGCACCAAAAGCTAAAGGAAACTTCTGTTGGCAGTCCAGCATAGAGCTTTTATTATTCAGCACTCCTGCCATTAGAAACAGCAGTAAAGCAATGAGTAGTTCAGAACCACAACACAATCACAGCACAGGAGTCATGTACCATTTAGCTAATTGCAGCACACAGCTATTTCCTTGGGCAGATGCAATCTGTCTTTTCCACTTACTCACAGTTTCTCCAGCCTTTCTTACCTTTTAAGGCTTTTCTTCTTTCCCTAAGTGTTCTTTATGTAAATGACATTTTATTTAGCTTTGACTGTAGGGAACTGATTTCATTCTTTTTGAAGCTCATGTGCTAGCCCTCTCCTTCTGTGGTTAAATGTGAACGTTCCCATGTCAATGCTCTTGTGCTCTCCCTCATGTTACACCATCCTGTAGTATGT
The DNA here is from genome assembly GCF_037038585.1 of Patagioenas fasciata. Classification (NCBI taxonomy): domain Eukaryota; kingdom Metazoa; phylum Chordata; class Aves; order Columbiformes; family Columbidae; genus Patagioenas; species Patagioenas fasciata. Next base: position 172,879,348 of record NC_092520.1, on the reverse strand, counting down.
GATCCTTATTTCACCTTCTCAGTCTGTTCTCTTCTATCCGGGAAAAGACCAGTTTTGGATCCTGCAAGCTGGCTGCCTCTATTATCATTGAATTTTCCTTTTTTTTGGGGCAGGAGAACAACAGGAGGAGAATCTTTGAATTAGTACTTTCATTCACTATTCATCCCAGGCCTTGAGAAAACTGTCCAGAGATAGTGAGGTCCTCTGTCAGAAAATCTTGGTGTAAAAGCAAGTTCTCCTTAGTCCAGGGACTGAAGCATTTCAGCAAACAGATGGGTCCTGGTGTAGTTCTGCCATACTCCCAGCTCCAGTAATTCTCTGATGAGACAACTACTCCATTCTCCTTCCTAGAGGAATCCAACACATGTACCCCAGCTCTCATGTCTGGCTGATATGCTGTGTCAGAAGGTGGTTTGAGTCAACATAGTTTGTTACTTATTTTTAAAATAATTTCTATTCATTAATAGGGATTACATTCATTCCTTTACTTGTAAGGAATTTTGAGACTTAGAAGAGGAGCACTAAAACATCCTCACAATTGTTTTGTCTGAGGTTCTGAGTTTTTTCTAATGAGCTATAACCCCTGAAACTTCCACTATTCAAACAGTGAGAGATGGCTATGGTGCAAGAAAGCAAATGTGTTAAAGTAGCTTGTTGAAGGATTTCAGCCTACAGACATTGTAATATGTTATTCTTTGTTCTTTTACTACAAAAACAAGTCAAAACCAATAAAAATGAATTTTAAAAACGTTCTTAAGAATGTAGTCTGGCTTGCTTACAAAATTATCCAGATGAAGGTAGATGGCTTAGCTTTTCATTCTTTAGGAAACCTCTGAAAGCAACTCACCACTCCTCATGAGAGAAAACCAGCTATTTATCTCCAAACAACAGACAATAAAGACTAATTGTGATGCTGTGATATAATCTGAGAAGCACTTTTTCCCCAAGTGATGACTGGTGTATTCTCCCAGGCATGGTGCACACAGTTTCCTCAGGGCTGAAATCTTTCAGCCTGTTATGTCTTTTGGGACTTTTTATGCAACCGAGTGTCAGCATGTTTCTATCTTATAGCAATAAATGACTTAGGCATGGATGCCACTTAGTCACTTCTTATTGCTATGGTTGCAAGATAGAGCTGCAAATACTCATCTCCTTTTGCTTCTTGTTGTTGCTGGCCTTTCTAAATGTTCACGGAAGTTTTAAGCTAGTCAGATTCAATTGCCTCCTGGTGTATGCTGCCAGGTCTCAGCCTTAGAGAGCATTCTCTTTTGTGCTGTCTTTGGAGCTTTTTTCTTACACTTCATCACTGAGTGTCTGATCGAAAGTCTTTTGGCTTTAAATGGTATCTTGTGAGACAAAATATGAGTTAGCCAGAAGCCATTTTTGGTTACTTTTTTATAAGTCCTTTGCAGCACTTTAAAAGCCATAGAAACATCCTTTTACACGGTTATTACTATTTAATAGAACTGACTTAGCTGATGTCTAGAAAAATCTATGGCAGAAAAGTGCCCTCAAAGACGAGTCTCATCCTCACTGACCCCAGTTTCTGGCTCTAGTGAGACAGTTACATAAATTGAAATCTCTGTAGGAAAAGAAGCATGAACCTTGGGTTAAGTGAGAAGAATATGTCTTGCTTTTCCTTCTCCATAACATTTAGATCACTTCAGGTATGCCAATTAAAAAAAAAAAAATCCTTCAGTGTAAGTTCAGCTCTTCAGGAGATCTGAAGATGATCAGTTCAAGATTCCCATCCTGTGATAGTTTGCAAATCAGCACCTTACTCAGTATCAAGCCACTACCATATTCTCCTATCGTATTGATAAATATGGTATGGATTAAAAATGTACTGTGACAATATGTATGTTTGATGGGGCATTTTTCTATTTTATATGATGGACCTTGAGAGATAGAAAAATTAATGTCAAGAGTATCCATCGCCCTTAGGTCTCCAGTACCTGATTTTTCAGAGTACTTAACATTATACTATGTTTCAGTGTTTAAAACACAGCTGTCATTGGTTGCAGTTGTAAGTGTTCACTAGTGAGTCTCACTCTCTCTGAGTCTGATCTCACTCAGACAGTAAGATCCAGGGCCTCAGCCTAGAGATCCGAGGAACAGAGAGTATGTATTTTGAAAGCATTTATATAATGGCTCCTATGAATTACTTGTTGAGCATCACTCAGGATGGGCAGGATATTCCAGCCAACAGTCTGTTTCAGCATCATCACACCGCTGTGATGCAAATCTGGACATATTAGGAAAAAAAACAAAACAGAAGATCAGGCAACTAAAATTAAAGATAGTATCACATGCTTATGAATGTGCTCAACTCTGGAATTTCCTCATACTGGACTGCTTAATTTTGAAACCTTGCTCCTAGTTCCTGGAGGGCTGCTAGGGTTGTTAAAGCTGGCCTCAGCTTAGTACCCTGATGTTGGGTACCTGCACCTGCAGAGGTTGTCCTGACTGCCCGAGGCAGGGAGTACTTATGCCCCCCAGGCTTCCTCACACCAGCTGTAATCCACCGGTAGGCAGAGGGGTGGCTGAAGCCCATGCTGCTCCTGCTGGGTAAAACAGATACTTTCTCTATGAAGGCTCATTGTCTTCAGGCATTTTCAAACACTTTCTTGTCTCCGGCATTTTTCTGAGGGCCTCTCACATTCCTGAGGCCATGCATGAAGTGGCTGAGCATAGCAATCACCAGCACATATGCAACACACACCAGGCTGTCCCCATGGCTGTGCACACAGGGGATACAACACAGATGAACTACATTACCTTGTGAAGAGTATGACTTCGATCAGGGGGGCACTGGGAATAAAGAAGGTGGTTGGTACCCTGAGAGTTTCATCAGCACAGGAAAAGTGCATAGGAAGGAAAAATCCCTTCAAGAACATTGAGAGCATGGAGCAGCAATGTGGTGAAGCCTCTGCTCTGCAAGCTGCCTGTCAAAGCAGTACACTGGGTTCTGCCCCATGGACTGTGCCATGGAGTGCTTGCAGGAGCTCCAAGCCCACCATGGTATTGAAGAAAAACATCTACACAAGGCAGAAACAATCTACAAGGGGCATCCACTGAGCACACTGAACTTGTTCTCTTACAAGAGGCCTTGTTCTATCTGGGAGACAGTGGCTGAAGCAGCACAACCATCCAGGAAGAAAGGGAGCTTGGGGAGAAACACATCAAAATGTGAGAGCAAGAGTTGCTCCAGACTACCACTACAATGGCCATGTAATCACAGGTAACGGAGTAGGTCACCAGGAATAACATCAGTGGGAGAATCTGTATCTTGTGTTATTAGGAGAACTCAATAACCTGTGTTTTGTTTCCCTTCACCTCTGGTTAGGACACCAGAAGGAGCAAAAGATGGAAATCCCAAGACTGTTGACACCTCCTATAATGTAGGCTGCTAGGAAGTGTGTAGGCTGCCTTGAAAGTGTGATCTATGCAGGCTTACAAAGGGTGAAGAAGGGCACAGCTGGTTATAGACAGATGGGAGACAGGGCCAGTTCCTCAGTCTCTGCCCCACAAGTTACCTGAGGCACAAACTCACATTGCTTCATCAAAACCCCACATTGGTTTCTCTAGGCACAAGGAGACGGCAATCTCATCTGTTCATCTCACAATCTAGTTGGACACAAATTAGTTCAAATTTGTCCACCAGCCAGCCACCTTAACATCCAGGCAGCTGCTGACTTGGTCACAGCAAGCTTGCATCTCTCTGCACTGGGAGAGCTGGCTGCAGGTCTGAAGGTAAAGGAAGAAAAATAACATTAGGCCAGCCACATGGAAACAAGTACTGTTAGATTTGGTTTTAGCAACTGCAGCATTACCAGAAGCCCTCACTAGCAACAAGGTCTTTCCATGCCAGGCATTTTGTAAGAACATCACTGGGAACTAATGAATTAGTAATAATCCTGATCTCCAAGCCAATGTGTTACTCCAGCCTGCAGATTGTGAACTTCACTAACAAGGAAGGGATGTAGAGATGCAACACAAACAGTCCTGAAAATGTCAGTACATGGCCAGGTCAAATATAGACAGTTGGGATGAGGAACACGCAGATGGAGGCACCAGGGAACAGTACTTTGCAATACACATCTTAAGCTAGGAGAAGATCTGGTGAGCACCAGTCACAGACAAGAGCAAGGGAAAAAGAAGTCAGTAATGAAATTTTGATGAAATATGGTTAGTAAACCAAGCAATTTTGGACCAAAGCTGCCTATACAGAAATAACACCACAAGGAGCTATATTATGAGAAACCTGAGAGGAAACAAACACTGTTGCATCCCCATTCGGAAATCTGCATTCAGTTTTAGGTTTTTTTGAGGACAGAGGCTGATAAACTGTTCAGCATTTCAAGCTAACGTAGAAGCAGGAGGGAGAGGAAAGAAACATACAGGTAGAAAAATGAAGAAAGGAGGAGTAAGGACTCCACAGACAGCAGGGAATTTGTTCCAGCATGCACAGCCACCTGAAAGAACCAGGTAGAGCTGTCATTCCCATCTGGAGATAGCTGCAGAGTACAGATAACAAAGGAGCACAAATATTAGCTAGGATGAAAGAAAGAAAATCCGTTTGAACATAACAAGCCATCAAAATTTGAAGTAGCTGTTATTAAGAAGTCCTAACAAATGTGTTCCTTGGGAAAGTAGTCTTGTTGCCCCATGGGGAGTGGAAAGGCTCTGTTACTTAGAACACTTGTGGCTGGACTGTAGAAAGCATCCAAGAATCCCCTGCAGAGAACATCTGGTATGGATCAGGAGTAGTTCCTGCAGGAGGAAAGGCAGTCGCACTGGGCCGTGGCCATCAGTCCCTTCTCTCAAGCTGTGCAGTAGTGACATACAGAAAGTAAGTTTGTTTTCCATATGAAATTTATGCTCAGTCATTACAATATCAAAGTTCAATACACAGGTATAATAGCTCTGCTTAGCAGCCATCTGTAAGATTCTGATAGCAAGACAAGTGAAAAAATAACAACACATTAACATGAAAGGAGAAAGAAAAAAAAAAAAAACAAACAACATTGGAGGTGAGCTTTCACCCCTGCTCCCTGTTACCAGTCAGGATTTACTGTTTCTGTGGAAACAAAAAAAAAAAAAAAGAAGAGTAGGGACCATTGGCTTAAACCCGCACCCCCATTAGCACCCAGCAATCCCTCTGGGAAAGGTGGCTATACCTGTCCTTGGCCCCCAGCAAGCACCAGACATCCCAGGCCACCTCCTCCTTCTCCATCAGAGAGCAGGTCCAGCAGCAATGGCCTCCCACTCACTGTGCCCTGCAAAACTGCAGGGCAGACGCGTCTGCAGTAAGTGCCAGTCCTCAGCAACCCTCCACCAAGCTGAGGCATGGGCGAGCTGATTCCCACACTTCGTATCTGTGTGACACCACCCATGGTCCCTGGAACTACGCTGTCTGCTCCCCCTCTCGGGCATCCTTCCTGCCCCTCTTTCCTCCCATTTCTGCCTCTTCCCATGTGCTTCATCTTTTATTTCTGTGAGACAATGCACTTCTGGAAAGCCTTTCCCTCCTTGCTCCTGCTAACAGCAGCTGGCCCAGGTCTCCTCACATCCCCACAGCCGTAGATCTCCTTGGCAGACTTCTGCCTTGCAGTGCTGGGGGTCCTCTGCTGATTCTCTAGGGGCTAAGGAAGCAACTCATGGCAGGATGCAAACCCCCCTCTGTCTCTCTCCCTCCTTCATCATGGAAGGTGTAGACACATCTCCCTCTCTCTCTGCTACAGTTCTTTTGTTTGGCTCCAGAGCACCCTGGCCAGGGCCATTGGGAGAAGTGAGTGCCGAGGTGCCAGGGAGCTGCTGGGCACCCGCGGCCGGTGTGGGGGATGTTTGGAGGCTTCAGGGGCACCCTCACAGCCAGGGTGGGGGTGCAGAGAAGCTTCTGGAATGCCCACAGTCAGATCTGATCAGCCTATTAAAAATGGGACTCTCGTCGAGACTCAACCCATTGTCACAGGTCTCTCGGAGCACAAGCAAGATGCTGCCACCGAGAGCCACCCTCCCCAGGATGGAGACTCCGCTTGCCTTGCCGCCACGGGTGTGAGTAAAATTTCTCCTCACAGGATTGCAAGTTTATTTATACTTTCCGTGCTCAATACGAGCACGTGTAAAATTAATCCAGGTGTATTTTCCTCCCGTGCTTCCACATAGGCACGTGTAACTTTCCATGCACATATGCACACGTACTTTCTGTGCTTAATGCAAGCACATGTAAAATTAACTCTCGCGGGATTGCGAGTGTATCTACGTTCCGTGCACATTTGCACGTGTATTTTCCATGCTTAATACAAGCACGTGTAAAATTAACCCTCGCAGGACTGCGAGGGTTTCCGTACTCACTACGAGTACGTGTATCTCTTTAAAAATAATCCCGCACTGTGTTCAGGCAGTGTGTACTCCTCCCGGACTCAGAGACGGCTCCGGCATTGTTTTGGTGAAGCCATGTGCATGCACTCTGTGGACCGCCTGTTGTATTAGTTGCTGCCCCTTAATAATTTTCCTCAACTGATATCCGAACCTGTATTTAAGTCACTTTTGGAGTGCTAAAACCCTGTTTCTCACCGATTTAATAAAAGTTGTTTTGGACCCTGTTGTCCCTTAAACTAACCTTGGGGTGCCTCCATGACACAACTTCAGCCAAAAGCTCATTTGAAAAAATAAATACGAAATAAAAGCAAAAATCTAAGGCTGGAAAGAAACAGCATTGAAGTACATGAAACATTTTCCTTTCACTGATCAGCAAAAATTGTTTCTTTGGAAAAAAAAAACAGTGACATTTTAGTTCCACATCCTACCTTCAGTGCAAGATTTCTACACTTTGGAATATACTAGATGGATCTCATTGTGTGTCATGCTATGACATGTAAATTTCTTTTTTTTTTGCTTCAGTCTGGGACCATTTCCCTGAAGGGCAGAATAAAGCTTTGTAGCTTTATCCCAGCCATATAACCTCTTTGCATTCATTCATGGCAAAGCCTAATCCCATTTTTAATCTTAATAAGGTCTTTAGTACAATAATATCCTGTGGCACTAAGGCTCACAACTTAATTCCTTGACTTAAAGCCATAAATCTATTTGGAGTTTTTCCACTGACTTCCATAGGCTTTGGATCAGCTCAGGCTCAAAAAAACCCAGCCTGTCTGCAAAACAGTGAACTACCTAACTGAAAAAGTTCTATTGTTTTATATCCTTCTAACAGGTAAGTTTTCTATGTATATAAAATCTGTATTCACAAGAACTTCAAGCAGTGTTTAACCTGTTTAACTACTTTGATCCCAAGATGCTTTTGATAAACTCTGCAGGAAGGAATATTTCCTCACCCTCACTACCCCAGTCCTAGGTTGATACTGTGATTCAACATGAGAAGTTCGGTGCCTTCGGGTGTCTACTGCCAGAAGAACTTTATCTCTTCATCTATCTAAATTAGTCAATTAAAACAAAGATTTCTAAGTTCATGCAGACAAAAATTATAGAGATAAATTTAATATTAACCTAATTGCAAGTAGGAAGAAATTGCTGCTAGTTCTAATAACTTAATTACAGAGCAAATTTTAAATCACCTCTTCAGAAGCACTGAAAAAAGTTGTACTGTGGGGACTGCCTGAAATTTTTCTCTGAGCCCCCAAAAGAGGTCCTAAGTGGTCCCAACAGTACAAAACCTCTGACTTGATTTCCAATTGGAATTGTGTCCAGGAGCTACACAACAGTGTACAAAACATCCACTGCCCCTCACGTGTCTTCGCATTATCACTACTTAAAAACGAGAAGAGGAATCTCTTTCCACAGCCCCTTCAGTCCCTCGAGCTTTGTGATACAGCACTAAATGCGCACAGAGGGGATAAATTAGTCAGGGCTCAGACACACATCTAGAGCAAGTGGGATGCCACAGCTTTAAAAGTGACTTTAAAAGTTACTCATTGACTGGGTCAGGGAAGGTGACCTCTTTGGCTGCTCCCGTTGTCAAATAAAATACAGTTCGTGGTGGCTTTTGGTTGCATATATCCTTTCTGCGTGCTGCAGGCTCAGTGTGCAAGCACAGCTCATTGCCGCAGCTCAGATGGTAAGCAGTAATCAGTAACCTGAAATGGTTTACTTACTTTCCATAGGGATCCAAAACCCCTGTTTGGTTTGCTAAAGGAATAGTCAAAAGGCTATTTGGCCAGGCCCAACAATGATTTCATGAGAATGGATTTCTGATAGGAGATCAGGCTTTCTTCCAAGCAGCGAAAGTAAAATCATATTCAGTAGCCGAAAACTATTAGCTGAACACTATTAATAGTGTTTGACAAATTCAGATAAGAACCACATTGCTCATTTCTGACAGAGGGAATAATGAACCTCAGGAACAACCTTCCATGTGATCTGTGCCCTGTAGGTCCTCAAACCACGACTGTGTGACAGGATGGAGGATAGAAATGCTGAGACTAACATCTGTGGTTCAGGCAGCTACGAGTCCTTGTGCAGGCCTGCTGGAGAAGTTTTCAAGTCAGAGATACAAAGGATGTCACCAAGATAATTCCAGGTGGTTTTGACAGTCTGTCACCCATCCTTACCCACTGGTGTACACGTGGGAGCCCATAAGCAAGGGCTGTGTTTGAATATGATAGCCTTTATACTCGTACATAAGTCTTTGAAAAAATGGAGATTGGCACATACATTATACCAATGCCACTGAGTTTGACACAGGCACTGCAAAATTTCTAGCCTGCTGCTATGGGACAGAAAAAAATAGAACTTCACTGTTGTCTTCTGCATGTCTAATTTAAATCAGAAACATTCAAAAAAAGCATAAGAAGGTAGAAGTGTCTCTAACAAATCAGACAGAAGGTCTCTCAAAGCCAGTGCTCTGTCTCCAGCTGTGGCCAGTAATGGATGCAAAGGAGAAGATATGAGAAGGTGGCAGTATGTAACAGTACATCATTAACGTAATCTGGCATCTTCCAGTGATTTGTACCCAAGGACATCCTGAGGCAGAGTCGATGTCTTTGTGCTTCACCGGTCTCTGAAATTTTTCCTTCACGACTCAGTACAAACACTTTCTGAACCTTCACTATCCATATCACCCTTAGGCAAGGCGTTCATACAATAAAATCTTTCATACCTAATAGAGAAATAGTGTCACCTTTTGCTCATCTCAGAATACAGAAAAAACATGTCACTTTGTTTGCTGTCACCTGCAAGTTTCCCCAACACTTGCCTTGGAAGAACAGTAGTACTATACTGTCAAAAGTAAAGCTTTCCTGCTTCTCTTGTTGCTCCAAAGCAGAGGACGCTGTGGTCATTCATTGTTTGGCCAGTTGTAATCAACAGCAAATAACAGGCTCCACGTTAGGACAAAATTTTTTATAAATATTAAAAGCTCTAAATTCTCCCTTGCCTGGAGAGGAGAGGTGCCTTTAAATATAGTTACAATACACTGTAATAAGTGATAGTGGGAGATTGTTTTTTCTTTTAAGTCGGTGTTAATTAACAACAGCAACATTTCAAGAATTCAGACAGGACATGGTGGAGGTTAGAAGTTACTGGAAGTTGGGTTAGCAAAGTTCCTGTGGGAAGATAAGATAATCTTGTCCCAGTAGTTTCAAGATAAAAAAATACACTTCACAGCCTTCCCCTACATGCAGAGTCAGAACCTCTGATGCCGAAAGTTGACCTTGCTCCAGTAATTCACCATACATTCACTGCAACTGGTCACTAGTTCAGTATTCTGGGTCCTTAGGAGAAGCTCTAAGTGTTCTCATGTGCCCTCTTTCGAGGAACTGTGTTTTCTCCTAGCAAGCAGTCTTTTTCCACATTTGTTTTTTGAGATACCACCATTCCCAGTATCAACCTGCGGCTCCTCCAAGGGTTGGCAACTGATTCAGGCAGTAAAATCCAGCTAAACTCATTGAAGTAAAGGGCATGAGGGCTTTAATATGAAGAGATACAAAGACCTTAGCCTTCATGAGGTAACTAGCAAGGAAGAATATTTTGGAGAAGACTAAGTATTTTGCTGGTTTAACATTTTAGACATCTATTGCAAACCAGAAGACACTGCCTCATGCTCATTGGTATGTTAACCTAGGATATTATGTTTTATGAGCTACTCAAAGCAAGGCCATGGTGGAAAATTATTGCCTTAGAACCACTGGCAAGACGCACATAGTACAGAAACTTGGTGCTTAACATTCAGATGTGGTAATTGCGTCCAACCGGCAGGGTCCACACCTGACATAGCTGAATCAGAGGCAAAACTGCAGATTCCTTTGAGAAATAAAACAGAGATATGTTAATAATTTATTTGTAGAAAAATTAATTCCCTGAGAGCAAAGCCCAGCTGCTGAAGCAAGGCCACCCCTTGCATTTGCTGCCAGCACAGACTGGGACTGACCTGGCATTGCTTTTGTTCTAGTACTGGAGGTGGCAAAGCTGCAGGTGTGTGAGTGGGCAACCTCTCCAATTCTCACTCCCCACTCCCTGTACTGCCTCCTTTAATCTCCTTTTGGAGGATGATGACAGTGGCTGACAAATACGTCCTCCTCTCTTGGGGCTCCCCACATGCTTATACTGGTTCTGCCTGCTGTTCATCCAAGGGTGACTGCGCCCTGCTCCCCTGCTGCACACAGTGCTGGGTGCCCAGCTCCTGGCCATGCCAAATTCAAGGGGAATTTCCTGAATACAGAGGTGTCCTTATTGAGGACATAGCTTTGTCTGGTCAGACAGCAATGTTGGTGGTATATTAAGAGAACTGGAGCTATAAACAGAAAATAAAGGTGACTTTGGTATGTTTTCCCAATTTGATTTTTATTGGACTTTTAGATTAAGACATGCCAGAAAGCTCCTTTTATGACAATGACATTCTTTACAAGACTGTAAAAACAGAGCCCTAAAACCCTGCCCTACCAGACCATGCTTCTCAGGCCTTGATGCAAAATCATCCTGAGTAAGGCTGTGCCAAAGGAAGACTCCCCTGATACAGCATCACTGTCCCATCCTGCTGCCCTTTGCCACCTTCCAGCCTTTATCTGCTTTTTTGTTGCCCTGTACATCCAACTGAAAGCAGGAAAAGGAGAGATGGAATAGCTTTTGACTTCCATAAGGTACTGCAGAACTGCCTAATAGCCCAAGGGTTGGCTTGCAAAGCCACGGCTGGCAGATGATGGCACGCTACATCCTCAAAAAGATCTTGCCATTGCTGGCACTGGAATACAGGGAAGCTCCTCATCCATATAAACATTCAGAGAGTTTTCAGAAGAAGAAGAACCATGAGATTAGTGTAGTAATAGCTGACATCTGAATGCAGAGCACAGGGAGCCCTGCTGCTGCCTACCACCCACCCCACCATGCAGGAGGGGAGCAACACCATAGTGTCTGGGGCCAGGAGCAGCACAGAGGGGGACGAGATACTCATACACAGTGATGCACGTGTGTCTCAGGATCTCAGCATAAACTGCCTCTCCATGGAAGCAGTGATTTCTACTCTAGGAAATACCAGCTGCTGGTACAGACTTACTTGGAGAAAAGCAGTTTTATAACATTTCATCTTTTGGCAGCCATCCCATAAATAAGAACTTCCTCTTACTGGAAGCAAAGAAGGGGGCTTTTGGGAAAACATATTGTAACTTTAGCACTATCAAGTATTATCCAAGCTCTCCACAGCTGTAGAAAAACAGTTGTTGGGTCCTGTTTTGACCATTGAAAGTCATGGCTATGACTGAATGACACAAGCATGGAGATACAAATAGCTTGTTTTTATTTATTTTGTTTTCTGAAATCTATAAAAATAAGCATCGTCAAGACTGTGTGACTCTGCCAAAAGTTAAAAATACAATTGAAGGAGAAACAGACAAAGACTGTTCCTAAACCCCAATAAAAAATAAGAATAATTTTTTAAAAATGGCTACACCAGAGTAAGTCTAACCTGTGTTTTCTACCCTATAAACCGACTTACTTCTCACCTCACCTTCCAAAGAAAAGATTAAAATGCAGAACTAAATTAAGAAAATCATTCATATCACAGACTAAATGTCACTTAGCCCTTTTTGTTCTCTCTCAGGATCTTTTTACCCTGCTTACCCCACTGTCCTGACCTAAAAAATATGCCTTCTGTCTCAAATAAGCAATGACTGCATTTGTGAATTTATCACTGTGGTCCTCCTGCTCAAACAGATGCTGTGTCCCAGGAATCTGTAAGACAACAGGAAAGAGAATTATTAAGTGATTTTCAGCCTGTGGTCTACAGTTCCCAGGGACTCTATGAACTATTTCTAAAGGGTTTAGGAAAAACAACCAAGGTAAGTGACATGCTTGTAACTGCACTTTAATTTGGTGGGCAGGAACACTCACTGCATTAGAAAATGTTTGGAAACATATTGGAAAAAGAAAAAGGACATCATCCAAGGTTGGAGGAGGTCTAGGAAAGTCCATGAACCCACCTAAAGAGCAGGAACCTGCTTCATATATATCGCTTTCTGGATTATAAGTGTTTCAGCTGGCTAAAGCATGAAACTGTGGCAGTTGTATATATATATATATGTCTTCTCAGCAGCATTTTACAGTCCATGCAGAATTCTTGCTTGCTGCACCACCAATTTCCTCAGCAGCATACATGCCAGATATCTTAAAGCCAGTGCAGTGGTTTCATCACCTTTCTAGTGCTACTTGATCTGAGCTGTTGTTATTTCACTGAGGCAAGAGGCTTTACTTTCATCTTAAAAGTAGGAAGGAACACTGTTGATCTGTTTGTTTTCTGCATTTCAGGTCTGCTTTGCTGATTTACCCTGTCATTCTAGATGTTCTTGATTGATTAAGCAGCACCAGATCTGCTCCATATTGTCCTAATCTGGATACAGCTATCTTGCAACAGACAGACAAAAATAACCTCTATTGGGTTAGTATTTGTCACATTTTCTGTTATTTCAGGTATCTGTTTCATGAAGAAACAGGCAACAGAGCCTACCTGCATTGTACAACAGAACTTGGTGCAAAGATGGCAGAGTTAATGCTCACCAAAATAGCTCAGGATTGGGAAATAGTCTAACACCTCAGCACAGCAACCTGGCCAGTTAATTTTCCCTGCAGAGAAATGGAGTCACTAGTGAAACTGCTGTGCTGTTCTCTAGATCCAAACTGCTATCTCAGCACAGCAGTGCTCAGATATTCCAGCTGTAACTGGAGCCAGCTCCAGGACGTCTGAGCTATGAAGCACAGATGTGCCATCTATATGCTAGTCCAGAAATCACTGGATGGATGCTGAATATTTTACACAAATCACATCACCTCGAGACAAGTTTGTATAAAGAAATAAGTGAGCAAATAACAAAATAGTTCCCATGTTCTTGTGCAGAAACATAAACCAGCCCATGTTAAGGGTGGTACATTAAAAATGTAGCAAGTACAAGAAGCCATAGCAAAATAATCTATTTGCCATTCTACCAAGGGACTGCTTGGTGTCATTCCTAGCCTGAGTTAGGCAAGAAAGCAGACTGCAAACTATTAGGTTAGCTCCAGAGGGTTTGGCTTTAGGCTATCACCGCATGCTGTGGAAATGTAAAATCAAGCTCATGATCCTTAAAAGTGTATGCATCTTGGGCAGCTGTTCCTTAAATGCTCTGGTTTATTGATGCAGCGCTGTAAGATCAGAGTTTGCTATCAGTAAGCATATACTGTCTACTCACCTTCCCTTGCATAAAAAGAGGTCTCTCAACTTTTCCCTCCCCAGAGCATCTTCCTCCATTAGCCTTTCCCATTGCCTTCCCTATTTCTGTGTCATTTTGGAAAGCTGGTCACTGTTCCTCTCAGCACTGATGTTAAAATGTTTCTTACGATCAGCCTTTATTTTGACAATTCAAGGGTGTATCCTTTAAGCCAAAGAAGACTTCCGGATCAACTGCTCCTCATAGAGGTCTTCCTAAGTTACAAGATTCTTTGAAGACTGGTTATCCCAGTGGGTCCATGTCCTGGATGACTAAGTATTAAATCAGGGGCAATCCTCAGTGCAAGTCATAAAATCACTCTATACTGCCACTGAGAAGCATCAGCCCTGCTACCATTCACCTGCCACAAGGCCCTTATCACCCCAGGTGGCAGTGCTTTCATTGACTGCTTCTCCACTGTCTGACTATAGCCAATTCCTTCGGAGCTTATAGCTAAGGAAAAATTAATTATTATTTCACTTTAAAAAAATGAGGAAAAGTGATTGAGTTGGTTCCTGCAAATAAACTCCATGTTTACAAAACAGCCACACATGGCTGAGGCAGCCAGCAACGCCCAGTCAAGGGGGAGGAGAGGTTAGACATGTCAGCCTCAGACCCACTGCCACATTGCTACCTTGTTTATGGAAGTTCATGTATTTAGATACAAAGATGTTGTCTCTGATACAGAAAACCTTCGAGCCAGAACTCTGCAGGCTGAAGTACCACCGTGGACTTGCCCTGCATTTTGCCCTGCATTTTTCATTATTGGCAGATGTCAGAAACACGATGGTGGGTGTGTGAACCCTGGGGCTGGCCCAGTGCAGTTTGTCTTATGTCTTAAGATATTTCAAAAGCTGCGGAAAGAATTTATCTTACTTCTGTTGTCCCTGTAGTTAGAGAGACACCAGTGAAAAATGTTGAGTGAAAAATCAACGAAACCAGTGAAAAACTGGCAGACTGGGTAGAGGGCAGTGTGAGCCCTGGGAACAGCAACAGAGACTAGCAAAGGGAAGAGGAGGACAGAGCGGGTAGGGAGAGATGCAGCTGAGGGGAAAAGGGATAAAAATTATCATCTGGACTTCATGCTCTGCCCCAGACACAGCTGACTCTGCAGATGTGGTTACAACAGATTCACAGAACACGGAAAACCTTCTGACAGTCACTTCCCTGGGCCAGGGACACAGCCCCTGCAGCGCCCAGCCCTCTGACTGGGATCACATTAGGCACCATCTACACATCAGCTTTCTGTGCTTAGTTATGCCAGCGGCATGGTAGAGGTCTCTAAGGATGAGATTCATGTCTCCTAACTTTCTGTATCTATAGCACAGCTGCCAAGGGAGATCTAGTCAATAAAACCACTGGAGTTGAAGGAGGTGTTCATCTAACCAAACGCAAGCATCTGCTTCAGTATGAGTTGTACCCCAGTCTCAGCTATGTTGACTAAAACTCTAGGGACAGGGGAGAAAACCCAAGGTACCTAGCTCAGATGCAGGCATTCACACGTCATTAGAGGCGAGTGTCACACTTAGAATCCAAAAATAAAATAGCCGAGAATGGAGTGAGGACCAATCACGGCACAACAGTGACAGCAACAGTCACATCAATATGTAGCTTGGTAATGTGGATATAAGCAAAACCTGTGGGAACAAACCAAATTCTCAAAGCACTACCATAACCATTGGTTACACATCACAGTTTTCAGTGGCATTCCTAAAACATCTAAAATACCTTAGCAGGGTTTGAAGCTTTGCTGTGCTATGCACTGTACAGCCACATAATAAAAAGCCACTCCCTAACTCTGGAGAACGTGTGTAGGAGCAGTAAAATCTGTGCATGGTTCCCACCCATTTTCTCTGATTTTCTTTTTCCCCAGCCATTTCCAGGAGGCTCTCACCACCACTCATTTCTCTCAAGGGGTTATGCTGGAAGGCAGTAACATTATTTTGGCAAGCAGTTGTGTTAAAGCAGGGTTGCCTCAGAGTAGGGCATATATTGTTGCTTGCAAACTTCCTAACATTGCAAGGCTAAGTTCGTACCATGACATTTCAGGTTTCCTTTCGGGTGATCTCAGGTTGTTTCAACATGTCTCGAGAGCTTCAGTCAAGGCTTTAAAACAGAATGGAATAATAAAGGAAAATATTATAAATATTCCCCAAATACATGGAAAAAGTTTTTCTTATATAGAAGAACCCAAGCATTTGACAGAAATGGGAAACATACCCCCTCTAATGGGGAAAAAAAAAAAAAAAAAAAAAAACCAACAAACCAGAACTCCTTTTTCACACAGTAAACACAGGAAGGATCTTAAACATTACAACAGGCTCAGATCAATTTGATAATGAAGGTAGAAAAAAAAATTTTAAACATGTGTTTACTTTTTTCTGTACTCCAGGTTTGTGTCCAGGTGTGTGTTGAGTACCCATCTCCACGTGTCTTCAAGAGTTCTTTGTTCAGTCTTTAAAACAAGGTCACTCGGCTTTTTTAATCCAAATAGAAGCATCAGAGACACATGAGAGTTTATTTGCAGTTGCAGAAGAAATCTTCAAAGCAAGCCCAGGAGGCTTATTAAAGTTGGAGCTGGGGAAAAAAAAAATCCAAACATGGACACAAAAATCAGTATTGGCAACTAGGGATGTGACTCTCATGAGGTGGCCTGATAGAAGAAAATATCTGGAAAAACAGAAGAGAGAAAAACAGAAATAACTGGCTTTAAAGTAGCTTGCTTGACTAACAACTTCTCAAAACTGTAAAGATCCATAGATACTTACTAAAACCCATAACTGAGCCAGTTATATAAGTATCCAAAGAGTGTATTATTTTTACTCAGTTAAAGGAGTTAGAATATTTATTCTTGAACAGTTTGCTTTCTGTAAAATGGAGGATGCACCTTTGAGAATTGTGGAATCAAAGGAAAACATGGAAAATAAGTCAGAAATAGAAAAATGTATCAATGATTGTATCAGAGAGAAACAAACTAGACTGTTACTTTCAGTGCTGCATGTTATCACTCTATAAGCGATATTACAGCCAAAGGAAAACAACAATAAAGGGAATCAGGTCATTTCAGGACATGATTTATTTCAAAACTCCTCTGCAGCGTGTTTAACATAAGCACATTTCACCATGCCACTAAGAATAAAAATCAAGATAAATTTAAAGCACATGTGCATATTTGCAGCACTGGGTGAAAGGGACCTAATGCAAACCATCTTTTTCATTTTGTGCAATATTAAGTGACATTTTTTCACTCCTCCTTTGCCTCCAGGGACAGACTCTTACCGAGCAATGAATAGGTGTTTGAATCATTAGCAATGAGGAGAAAAATTTGCACAAGAGTAAAGATGGACTCCATGAAGGAAATAACAGTTTAGATTGCTGACTGTGGCTCTCAATAAGCAAACGACAATTGTTGACTCCATGCTAGTATTGACAACCTCTTTTTTCTTTAAAAGATTTAAACTGTGCACTGCAAAGTGCCTGAGCATTCACATCTGAACACCAAGACTAAATGCAACTGTTGCTATTCACAGCACAGCCAATATTTATACATAGAAATGCAGAGCTTATCTTCACTGCAGAGCTAAATTAACCTTATAATGTTGTCAATTGAATGTTGCCTTCATACTAAATCCTGCTGGCACACAAAAACTTCACTCAAGTATGATGTTGTCGAGGGTTAAGATTGCGGGGTGACAAAAAATCCCTGGCGGATGTATTGTTAACCTCCTCTCCCCTCACTTCCCTCTTTTGCCCCTCCCTCTCCCCCCTTCCCACTAAGGACAGGAGATCAGAAGGGAAAGAAGGACAGAGAGAAGAGAGTTGGAAAAATTAAAGATGTTTTACTAATGCTACTAATAAGAATAGAGAAAATAATACAAAATATACAAAACCAATCTTGAAAGTCTCAGCAACTGCAGAGCCAGCACCCAAAGTCCTGGATTAGACTCTGTAGCCAACCTGGAGCTGGATTCAGTCTCTCACTAGGCCTCAGTTCGCAGGGACGACCAGCAAGGTCCTCTCCTAATGTCGGCCATAAGCAGAAGGGAAAAGGAAAGGGGACGAGATCCTCGTGATCTCCCACTTTTATATGAAGTATTCACATTAATGGAATGTTATACACAGTTGGTCAGTTTCTTGGTCACCGGTTTCTCGTTGCCCCTCTCGCGAGATGTGCATTCATGCTTATCAATAAGTTTGCATTCCATTGCTAGGTTTAGCAAAACATGTGTCTGGTTCTCCAGGAAAATGCAGCTAATATGAAGGCTTTAGCTGACAGGCAAATTCACTAAAAGAGAAACTTGTTTTTTAACAAAACCAGGACAGATGTACAGCAGATAGAGAGCAGAAATAGCTTAGTGCTGCCAGTCCTCACATACCTTCCCATAACTTCCATGTATCAAGAAAGGATGAAATTCCCCCAGAATTCACAGTGAAACAGTTTACAGAACAATCTCCTGTATCTTTTCTGGTAATTGTAATCCAAACCAAAATGATCCCTGCTGTTGCCTGCCCCAGTAATCTATCAGAAATTCTTTCTCTTCTTTTCTCTCATAGCAGGAGCAGCAGGAGTAAAAGTGTATTTTTTGCCCAAAACTGTGGTTTCAAGTGCATTAATAGGGATTTGCACAACGCAAGATCACTCAGCCACACAAATTTAATCTTGATCCCATGCGGGCATATGACTGCATTTCTGTCAAATCAGACAGAGCACATGATGGAGTTTTCACTGTCTTTTTCTATTAACATGAACTTCATGTCAGCCCAGGAAGGGTGGGTGATGTCTGATCTCTCATAAAAGGCAGGCAGCATGAAGTCAACCCGTTAACACTGCTCTGAACTGATCCAGGTTGGCAGAAGAGTAAGTAGGAGGTCAGTGCTTTGCAACCTGGGGCCACGTCGTTCTGAATGCTGTTAAAAGAGCCTGAAAAATAGATGGACTGTACCAGCCAGGCAGAGCCTCGGGCATGGCAGCGCACAAGCCCAGACGCTGAGTTATACCAGCAATTTTAAACTGGATTTGCACTTGGCATCCTTGGCCAAGTCAGTTGAGGGGCCTTACAGCTGACAAGAGAGACACTACGGTGTTACCCCCCATTTTGCTCTACTTCACATGAGATTACTTCCAACTGAAATAATACAAATTAATAGAAAATAGATCTAAATAACACTGCCTGAACGCTGCAAATGCTTCACTGTATGGCATAACCTACACAGGCAGTATTTGGGTCTCTGGATCAACAAGCAAAGCTCAGAGTCGTCTCCTGGCCTTCCCTTGCAAACTGCTACCACCTCGTGGCCATTCTGTCCCCCATGTTGGCAACAGTAGCCGAAACCGTTAAAAGTTAATTCTTATTTCCCCTGTTCTCTTAGCTATGGAGAAAAATGATTTTTAGGGAAAGAAGTAGCAAAACCAAAGCACTGTGGGAGAACTTTGTCACTGTATAAAAAGTAACGTTAAAGAAAAACCTGAGAAAAGCCTTTTTTGCAAAGAGTACACAAGTATGCAAAATAGCACCTACCGTTCCATTGTGCAAATACACATAAAATTATTTCAAGAAAAGATAGAACATATGCTTTAAAAACAAATGAATAATTTGCAAATAATGATTTGTCCAACATCAAACAAAGCTTTAGTGCACTCATCTTGATTCATTCAGGAGCAAATTAAGACTGAGACAGAGAAACAATTTGTAATGTGAATCTTTAAGGAAACATTTTCAATTGAGCTGCTACTAACACAAACTTTTTTTCCCAAGAAAGAATATAGCAATACATAACATCTCACCAGAGGTACCCAAAGGTTCCTGGAGACTCCAGACTAAAGTTTAGGCTGTGAACTTGCTCCTGCCAACTCAGCAGCAAACTTTTAAGCTCCTGTGAGGGATGATGCTGCCCAGAAGGCAGGACAGATTTATAACACAGTTTACATTCACAGTTCTGCCACTCCATCCTCTGGGCAAAGTCACTCCTGCCTTGTATCCCTGCCCTCCCTGCCTCTCCTGTTGACTTGTCTAAAGAAAGGGTGGAATCTTTGCAAAATACAGCACCTAATGTAACATGATTCTGATTGAGATGATGATTTTTAAGTATCATCATGACACATACAAAAGTGAATAATTGAAATAAAAGCATACGGTTATTTTATTTGTTTTGTGATTAGATTACAGAGATTCTTGCTTATACAAAGGAGGGAAACCTGATCATTCAACTGGCATTTTGGGAAAGCAAAAAAGCAATTCTGGAAATATCAGGGTATTAGTTAGTCAATATTACTTTTCAGCCTACAAAACAGAATAATTTTTAAGGCCTGTTTCAGGATTTTTCCCCAGTATTTGCTCGTATTACAAAAGTTTTCTTACAGCGCACAGTAGTACTCTAACTATGATTGCATTAAACATACAGTTTTCTCATCATAAGCAGGAAAACATTATGGTTCAAATCTCTCTTCTCAGAGACTTAATTTCTTTCAGATGTTTTAATAACATGAGACAGATGTTCCACACCTGCGTGCATCTCAGGACCATCTCCACTACAGAGAAACATATACATTGCTTTCCACTGCTAAAGTTGCAGGGTCTGACTCTAGATGTGGTTGTATAATCATATGTGGGATGTGACTATTGCAGGGAGGAAATAACTTTCCTACATGTGTTAAGGAGCAGTGACACCACCTCCCCTAATCACATTTCATGTACAAATTGATACAACCATAACACATATTGCTGATATAGAGGTCACAGCATTTGTTTTGTAGCAGTAAGCAGCAAAACTCCCACAAGTGTTTAGTCCTGGAGACTATTAGATGTTCCGTAGTTATACTGACCAAAAGTATATGGTAACATGTCACTACTATAAGAGGCAGGTTCAATTCTCTCTCTTCTGCTCAGTAAAGGAGTACACTTACACCCCACAGTTCCTTCTGTGACTGCATGTCATCTTTGTGACTTGCTTTGAGCAAGGCTCAGGATGCTGGGCAGTCATGGCTGCCATTAATTCACAGAAATCCTGGAGATGGATATTCACACTCAACCAACTTGGACCCCTGTTTTAGCCACTGTTCTCTCTATAACTGACGGAGGAAAAGCAGGTCTTCCAGAAGGCAAATCCAAGCAGATCCAAAATGTATTATAGTGCTCTGGATTGTTCTGTGGGAAAACCTGCCTTCATGGACAACAGAGAAAGGTGAAGGAGTACCGCTAGTTTGCTTCAGTGACTGTGACTTCCAACATCACAGTTATTCCTGAAGAATTGTGCCCCTTCCATTGGACCTTCATTCCTTTCTTCAATCACTGACATTGTCCTATGAAATCAACACGTCAGTCTGCTCTTCTTCACACTCTGCCTTCCTTCGCTCTCTGATCTCCTCAGACAGGGATGATCACCCACTGGCACCAAACCAGACTGGTCATCAGGAGCTCAGGCTGGCACAAGCAAGTGACCTGCAGGACTGTGAAACAAATTTGGCCATGGTCGGCAAAGAGGTTAACCCTTCCTGCCCTGGGCCCTGTGTGGTCTCATCCCAGGTTCAAGACTCCAGGCACCTCTCTGAGCCTTGTGCAGAGGCATTGCTCTGGAAGCTACTCATTGGGGAGACAGACAGGAATCAGAAAGGCTGAAGAACTATGGCAAGTAAACTAGAAATTAAGAGGGCAGCCTTCACTTAGAGAAGATGCATAGGAAGAAGGATTCACGCATGTGAATCATGGTGTTTGCAGCCCTGCTGTGCCACTGGCAATGGCATCTAAAGCTCAGTGCAACATCCTACAGCCCCTTCTACCTTTCAGATGAAAGCAATGCTTTGAAATTATCGTAGCCATGAAACTGAAGTGATAGGGTAATGGCCAGAATGTAACAAGCAACTAGAAAACAGATTACTGAGCAGAACATCTGTCCATGAAAGGGCTAATAAAACTGTGCAGAAGGCACCTATGTTACTCTACAATAAGTATGGATAGACTGGGAAATGTCTCCTTCTGTATCTCAGTCCAAGAGAACCCAGAGCAGATGTATCACCTCCTCCGTATGCCAGATCACAGCTCACGTGTAACTCATCAGAGTTCCCTGCTCATGCTTCCTCAAACTGTAGTTTGAAATTTTCAAGGACATGTGGACGGGGCCAAATTAAATGAAAACACAGGTTGTTGTTTGAGTTCTGCAAGTAGGCCATAGCAATTTGGCAGACATCGGTTTCCCAATTCCTGCCCAGACAGAGAGACACATGCCTATGGGTTTTCCAGAGAGGCTTGACTTACTGCATGGGATGACCAGGAGGCATGAGACACACTGTGCAAGCACAAACATACGTGTGGCACAGACAGACAGGAAGCCCAATGCTTGCAGCATCTGCTTAGCACGCACCCTCACAGAGCCTGACCAACCTGCCGTGCATTTGCCTTTTCTAAAACCAAAAACATGGGTGCATTTCATCCCATCTAACACTTAAGGACACTCGGGAAGTCTAAGCCAGACTAGCAGCTGTCTGGCTGCCATCCTACTGAACTATAGACAATGGAATGCCGGCATTGCGGTGGGGTGAAGGCATGTGCTTGCGCCCTGTCTCAACCCTGTGGAAGGCTGAGTGCTTATTCTGGAGCGGCTAGGTTGCAGGTATTGTAGACTATAGATTGGAATAGGAAAAGGTGTCGTGTTGTTGATGTGGATGAAACTGTATTTACTTTATCGCAACGTTTAATCCTGCTTGTGTTCCCTGAGTTAAGGGACAAAGGACTACATGTCACAGGAGGAAAAAAAATACCACTTCTCCCCGCACAGCCCAAGCCTCCAGAACCACCAGAAACGGTAGGGAAGCCGCCGCACACCTGCCATCACCCAGCGCATCACCCTTCTCCGGGACGGCTGTTTGCGGGGACACCGCGGCACGAACCTCTGACTCGACCCCTGCCAGCAACAGCCGGTGACACCGGGCAGCGCCCGCCGCTACCGGCGCCACCCCCGGGGCCGCGGCCCCCGTTGCGGGGCCGGCAACGAACTCTCGCGAGAGCGGGGCGCGGGAGCGGTTGCGGCGGCCGCGCTGTCCAGTGCTGCCGGGGGCACCGCGCCCCTCTGCCGCGGGTTGGCTCCGGAGCCGCTGGCGTTGGGGTCACGGCGGTTCAGCCGCTTCGGGATGGCCTGTCCCGCCGCCCCGGCAGCGGGACGGGACGGGGCGAGCCCCAGCATCAGGGAGGAAGGCAGCTCAGTAAGTCCTCTCGGTGCCTGCTCCCCTCTGGGCGGGTCCCAGATCGTGGGGATATCGGCTGTAGTTCATTAGAAGCAATTGCTTCTTATTCTGCTAAAAAACTGAGTAGGCAACCCCAGTGACATTTCCTACAGACACCTGACATGCATGGCAGAGCGCACCTGGCTGTAAACTAAATTTCGGGACCTTGATGTATATCACACTACCCAAATCCTTGTCCTGAGAGCTCATCCTGAGCGCTATCCATGTTATTGAGACCAGTATGGCTCTTTGTTACTGAGTAAAGTAAAATCCTAAGCCTCCTCTGCCTCCTCTACATTATTATTTTATCTGTGCTTTGGTTTGTGAACTGTTTTCAGTTCTTGACCTGTAAAAATCAAGCTCCTGATCAGCTACTGGACTGGCAGGTTTTTAGAAACCCTGTTTTATATTTGCAAATACGGTGAACATAAATAAGAACAGTATTTTTATACAGGAACTGAGAGTATTTTTACCAGCTGTGAAGTGCATTTGATGTTACCAGCATTTATTCATATTTCAGAAAGGAAATTCACGTTTTAATTGAACATGATGTTAATGAAAGAGGACTAGACTGAAAACCCAGGAAATAAATGTTGTGTGTTAAGCACAGCGAAGGGGACAAGCACTGTTCTCTCTGTGCTGCCTTGCCAATGCGTTTCAAACTTAACCCAGGGTAATTGGTCACTTTTCATAGCCCACATGCACTTTGGTTGCAGAGTGGTGCATTTTTGACAAGTGTTATGCCTCAGTTCCCCAGGAACACATTCCTCACCTCCCTGTCCTAGTCCTTATTGCTTTGGGATAATTGTGGCATATATCTGGGCTGCCACCAGGGCTGTCCTAGCTGTTAGTTTCCATTGCCTCTCCTGCTCTGACATTAGTAGGCTTGTTTGATGAATTGGATCAGAGGGCTAATTAATGCAGCTGAAAACCAAACTTTTTTATATATCAGTTTTCTGCTCTAGCTTTTCACACAAGAGTGGGAATACCACAACCACTCAAGAGAGGCACTGGGGAAACAAAACAGGACAAGTGAAAGCACATCTCCTTCAAACAGTGGCCAGGAATAATGACAGATTACATGACGAGTTCATCCAAATTACTCAGGTTACATAGTAAACCCAAACTGGGGGTTGGACTAGATGACCTTTGAAGGTCCCTGCCAACCCAAACTATTCTATAAATCTATGAAAACAGAGGCAGCTCTTCTCTCTGAAAATAAACAAGAGCAAGTTGTCCTACTGTGAATTTTTGATTTTATTTTAGTATTTTAATTTCTTATTTTTCTAGGATGAAGACCTTCTTGACTCATTTGTGACAGAAGACAGTCAGCAGTGTGCTGATCTTACAGGTTAGGACCCTTTCAGTTATTCTCCTACGTTTTCCCTGTGAGATCACAGGGTGGAAGAAAGTGGAACGGGAAAGATATTAGTGCTCGTGAAACTGTCAAGCTCTAAACAAAATTGGAGGTACATCTAGTCATGCTTTATGGTTCTTGACCTAGGTGAGTAATTATCTCTCAGTCCTGTCTCGCACCATGCCCTTGATCACCAGTTACTGATTTGGCATTTTAGTATCCAGGTATCCATTAGAGTTAAGTATGAACTAGAGTGTAAAAATTGATTCAGCAGTTTTGTTTTTAATTCATTTGTTTTTCACATATGTTGTCATCTGTACTTGAAAGTAGATTCTTCAGGTGAAGTGCTTTTCCTTATTATGTTATTTTGTTTGTTGTGAGAAGCAGATCTAGAAGCCAAGTCTAAAGCTGATTAGAATTTTTTGCTGGTAAAATAAGTCCTGCAGGTGCTGGTATCTGATTCAGACCCAAAGAAAATATTAAAAAAAAATTCCCATGAAAGCAAACTCTTATCTTTTGGCCGACTCTAAGCAGATAGTAGGGAGGACATGGAATGCTTTGAAAGGGGATCTTTTCATATCTATGGCAAAGACAAGTAATTAACTCTGGGCAGTGTCATGGTCAGTGCACAGTACCCACAGTCCCAGTCATCTAATTACTAGATTTTTTTCAAAGCCTTTTCTCTGCCTGTCATGTTTTAATTCAAGTAGCTTCTCATAACTTTTAAGAAAATTCCTTACTGACAAGCAAAAACTGCCCCCATCTCCTCCAAATGTTTCTGTTGCTTTACAGAATTCTTGATAGCATCGAATTCTTACCTCTCCTGTTGTGCTAGCCAGCACAGTCTCGTTGTTGCATACACTCGTTGCATACACTCTGTGTGACAAGTTTTGTAGTAATAAGCTTTGTTTGTTATTTGTATATTCTTACACAGTACAGATTTTGAGTTGGGCATTGAGATTGCAGGCCTTACCATAACACACTAGTAATAAAAGCAGTAATAATAAAAGGTGCCAACATTTCATGTAGAAACCTAAATAAGCTATTCCCTGATGCAGCTGGATACTTGATGTACTTTGTAGTTTAATTAATTAACTGTTAATTCAATGCTACTTTTAAATTCAGTGTGATTTATAGGGTGGAGCATTAAATTTACATTTCAGTGGAATGTAATTTTATTGTGCCATTAATTTCACATAGATAATCACTGCCACCTGTTTCCACTTGGAAGAGCAAGAGAGACTGATGTGAGGGTTCTTTTGCTTTCTTATAGATTCCGTTTGTGCTCATCTTCTTCCAAGGGCAAAACATATTATGTTATTATCTGACTCGGAGGCAGAGGCACCCCATCCTGAGGAGTCTCAAAATCTGTGTGACTCAGCACCTGCTGGTGACCAGTTTTTCCTGGTGCACTGGCCACACCAATGTGAAGTCATCAGGGACAGAATTGAGCACATTGGTAAGTTATTGTGTTATGCTCAAAAATCTTGTGTATGGGCCAAGAGGAAGCACACCTTAAATATAAATAAAGCAAATAATATTTTGTTAGTACAAGTAAAGTAGAATCATAGAATCGTTTAGGTGGGAAAAGACACTTAAGATCATCAAATCCCATTGTAAACCTAGCACTGCCAAGTCCACCCCTAAACCATGTCCATAACTGCCACATCTACACACCTTCTAAACATCTCCAGGGATGGTGACTCAGCCACTTCCCTGGGCAGCCTGTTCCAATGCCTGACAACCCTTTCCATGAACAAATTTTTCCTAATATCCAATCTAAACATCCCCTGGTGAAACTTGAGGCCATTTTGTCTTGTCTTATGACTGCCTATTGGCAAAAGAGACCAACACCCACCTCACCACAACCTCCTTTCAGGTAGCTGTAGACAGTGATAAGGTCTCCCCTCAGCCTCCTTTTCTCCAGGCTAAACAGCCCCAGTTCTCTCAGTCTCTCCTCATTAAGTCTTGTGGTCCAGATCCTTCACCAACTTCGTTGCCCTTCTCTGAACTCTCTCCAGCACCTCAATGTCTTTCTTGTATTGAGGACCCAAAACTGAACACAACATTTGAGTTGCAACCTCACCAGTACTGAGTACAGGAGGACAATCACTGCCCTAGTTGTGCTGGCCACACTATTTCTGACGCAAGACAGGATGCCATTGGCTTTTTTGGCTAATCTTTAGAGAGAAATCATTATTAGTCCAGATCTTCTTGCTACAGAAAAATAAAAAAATGTTAATGCAGTTAAATTTGTTATACATGTGCTTCAGTCACACCGTTCTCCTGGGTTCCCCTTCCACTGCTCCTGTAGGTCATTGGTTTTGCTGTAGAGATTTCATTCTGGTAGAGGGGAGGGGTGGTTTGTTGCAAATTGTCAGCTTCTGGAGTCCTTTGCTGGGAGAAATACAATATTTGTACTGATGACTTCTTTTCCTCACTCTAGTATCCAAATAACTCTGGGATCATTTTCATATGTTTGCTAGCTCACTCTTACACCTCTGTCTTTCTTTATCAGTCTTCAGCTCCATGTTACATCTGAATATAACATATACGGTGTTCTTTACATATGTTAGGTATTATTTCCTTGTTCTCTTTACTACCCCTAAAATGAGTTTTATCTATCTCTAGGTCTGCATTTCTACTCAGAACAGCTGCTTGTTATTGCTGTCTGTGTAAGCCTATGGTTATACTACACAAAAATAAACAAAAGTAAAACAAATTATCCATATATACCTGATCAAGTAAAGAAATTGCTGTCACAGTGAAATTAAGTGAAACAATGCTGCAGACAGATAAATAAAAGTTCAAACAGAACAAACCTGACAAGCCTCTGTCCTTAGGCCTTACAAATTCAGTACAAATCTCATGCCCTGTTACTAGCAATAGCAGTACTATATTTCAGGGCTATATGGTTAAATATGAATGTCAGCTAATAACTGCTTTAATGCTGTCTGTACAAAAGTCATACTGCAAATCTGTTACACGATAGTGAAAACTTGAACAGTGCCTACACTTTACAGATACAACCAATTGCAATTTAGAAGTAATCAGTGAAAATCAGAAATGCACAGAGGTGGGACTGAGCCATTTTTGCCTTTATTCTGTTATCTTTGAAACGAGATCCCATTGTCTTGAATGGAATGGGATAGGACTACTGTATTACAGTAAAGAAAGGTCTACTGTCAGAATCTTTGACATGCCAGGCAGATGTCATGCAAGTCACATGGATACACTGCATTATAGCCATGCAGCATCTGCATGGTCAGCAATCAATGACTTCTCTCTATAGTTAGAGCTTCTGTTTTCCTAATGGTACCAGTGCCATCTAATGTTCACCGTTGTCATCCTCAGCGATGGTAAGAAAGCTGTACAGGAAACAGAGGTGCATTTGCACAAAAAAAAGTTATTCCATGCACAGGTTGTTATGTATTTTTATTTAGCGAAGATTTGTTCACAGATCCAAAATGAGGTTCAAAAGTCAGCTTCCCTTTTCATTTATGTGCAACTGATATAAACAGGACGAATCGCTTTTCAGTATGTATTAAAAAGACTCTAATACAATCTTCCTGCTTGTAGTCCTCTGTGTGTCTCTTCTTTTTTAGACTGGATACCCACTAGCCCTGAGCCATTGTACACTCCAACAGGTTTGGAGGTGACACCACCATACCAAAATCCTGACAAAGGCACTGTGGTTTATCTGGAAGAAGGTGGGTACACCGAAGAATCTTGCTGTCAGCTGTAGGCAGATGAAGTACCTGCTTTTATATCCTTTAAGAACCTAATTCAAAACCTGATAAAATCAATATGATTTTCCATTGTTATTTTAAAGCACTTCAGAATAAATTATTTTCCTATACATAGGGAAGGAAATTAGCAACACAGCTGTCTCATCAGCCATAAATTCTGCTCATACTGTTAATAATCTCAGAAGTTCAGCTCAGGTCAAGCCATTGTTCTCAGTGACTTACAGTATGAACCAGCTTAATATGAGTTTGTTGTGAAAATATGAGTGGAGAACAATAACTTAACAGCCAAAAGAGAAAGCAAAAAATATGAGAGCTGCATAACTGCAAGACCAACTCCTAAAGTCTGTGTTGGGAAAATATTTTGTTATTCTGTTTGCTATAGTAGTTTTGCCAAGACTTCTAAACAAAATCTGGCCATATTGTATCAGTGCTTGATTACAGGCTTTCAAGTCAGGCAAGGATTAATTGGACAGAATTAAAGGAAGTTAGTTGCCTTATTCAGCCATCACCAGTTGATTATCAGAGTTATTATTTCTGTGTTTGGCAAGTTGATCTAGTTGCCTTGGATGAACTTGGAACTTCTGGCAGTTGTTGATTTTGGTCCTGGGATACTTCTACGTAGATAAGAAAGGATCATAATTATTTTGTAATACTAGGATAACTAGATGTGAGCACAAAATTTTCAGAAGCACAAAGCTGAAAGGGATCTGGCAGCCTTCTTGAGGTCAGCATAGTCGGTAAAAGCGTGCAATATACTGAAAAGCACTGGTTCTCTGACGTCATGTTTATTTAGAAATTAGCCACTTCTGCAGTACAAGCATATTACCTGTCACGTGTAGGTTTCTACATTTGGCGACCAAGAAAACTGGTAACTCCAGTGTGACTAGGAAGGAACCTCTGTCCTCTGCAACTAGATCATCTAATTTATTGCGAGGGACAAGATATGAAGGTACACACTGAATCCCAGCTTCCTGCCTTTTTATAAACAAGGACAGTGATTTCTCTTATGTTCCTTTAGTTGCTGTTCTTCAAAAATGTACCTTTCCTTGTCCTTTATTACTGACTTGAACTTCATGCACAGGTGACTGGATGTTCTTATTTCAGCCTGTACATCTCTTCAGCAAAGTGTATATTTTGATATCATGGTTCTCAGACTTCATAAATGAAACTTGCCAATGAAGGAGGCGAAAACTGCTGCCTTTACTTATGTCCAGTTCTCACTCCTGCTCCTGAGTAAGGATGTTGTGCAGGCAGTTACAGGCAGTTTGCAATTCCTGGGCTAGGAAACATCAGGCTGAAGCAGAATACAAGTGTTTGCTATCACTGTGAAGACTCTGTGTCTAAACATACGGATAGCGATAGTATTTGTTGACTTTGGTGAGTTTTTTAGTGGCTGTAAGTGCATGTTCACTGCCTTGACTGTGCTGCTTTGCCTCCCATCCTTGGGTTTGACTGGTAGCAGGACCTGCAGAGAACTTCAGAGCCCTGGAGCCTTTACTTGCCCATCCCTGCTTGCAGCAGGGAGAGTGGACTCCTTGTGCAAACTGGGCTGATGGGCACTGCGGCCAGCTGGGGGACAGGAGCTGGTGGGAGGAGGAGAACTTTGGAGCCCTAGGGAGTTCATCGTCTCCTTTCTTTTCCTGGGACAGACACTTCTAGCCTGCTAGCTTTGTTATCTAAGTTACATAGAAATAAGTGTAATTTTTGAAACCTTAAAATCCTCCCTGCAGAGAAGCTCTGTAGGGTAGGACAGGCATCTGCACTTATGCAGATTTATGACCTGACTGCTACAGATTTTGATTGGTGTGTAATGGGCCATTGCATCCTGTGAGAGATGGCAGTGGCACACTCCTGATTCCCACTGAATTTGAATTTGAATTCAGCAGGAGCTGGGAGTTACTGCCTGTCTTGGAACTACTTACTGCCAAGGTCCTACAGGCCCTCCTAAAATCTGGCTTAGGAGAGAAAAATACAATCCAATGGTGACTCCCATGCAGAAACATCAAAATACCATTATTTTCTTCGTGCATTCTCAGATTTTCTTTGTGCATTTCATTCCATATCATTTGACTGATAGAGATGTTTCCATAAACAATTTTACTGGATTAATTCTGAAATATTTTTCTTCCTTGATGTTAAGGAAGAAGAAGGGAGGGGTAGAGAAACTGTGAATGGAATCTCATCAAAACAGAAAGTAATTATTCAAGTGGGTATCCCAGCTAGCAAAGCTAACAGCCCTTCTCCAATAAAAACCCCTATGGGTCTCTAGTAACTTCAATCATGAAGAACAATACACTGAATATGGCATCTTCACATATGGCAACAGTGATTCAAGGAATGAAAAAAATGGCTTCTAGGAATCTTGGCTTTACATAACTTCCCCGAGTAGTGCTGTCAGAGCTTTATAAACACTACAGGAGAGAATAAGACAGACAGACTGCTGCAGGATAGATGTTTAGCACAACCCCACTCAAGCAAGGGTAGACACAACTCTGATATGAACAGGGTCTGCTGTACAGCTTTAGCCCTGTCGTGTGGTACAGGGTCAGGAGAATCCACCAGCAAGAACACAGAGAGAAGCAAGAAGACAGGAGCTGAGAAAACAACAGCTTGGTGATCAGTGTCCAGCCATCAGTACAAACCCTTCATTTTGCTAGTTAGAAAGTTATGTAGCAGTGAATTTCGCTTCTGGCAGATAAGACAGCCAGTTTGATATTGGCAGTGTGAAACCAGCAGTCTCACAGTACACAGTTCCAGCCTGGAATACCTGCAGTTTTCATCTGTCGTCCTTGTCTCTGAGCTGGCCCAAACCCAAGCATCAGAGCGCAGCTTGTGCTGCCAGGGTCGGCCAGAGTCGCCAGCACGGCTACATGGACTCTGCAGCAAGATGTCTGGGCTCCCAACTTTAGGCAGAAGAGATGCATCCTCTCTGTTTTGTGGGTACAGTTTAGGGATGACAGGAAGTTTTGATTACTCCTGTTTTCCACACATTGGTGGCAAAAGCTTTCTGGAACCTAAACAATTTCCCAACTAGAAAAGTAAATTCTTGCTGATGACAGATGCAGAGCTTCTGGTTTTTTTTATGAACTGTGGTAATTAAGATTGCAGTAAAAAGTTCAGTTATATCCTGTGAATGCTTCGTCTGAGGAACAGTGAACAAGATAGCAGAACAGATCAAAAGGAGCTACAGGCTCAAACTGCATGCCAAAAGTGATGTGAAAACAACACTTGCAATATAGAAGTGATTGCTGCTGGGTCAGGGTGTCATCTTTCTTACTTCTAGATGAGAATAATTGAATACAGGGATTTAAAAACAAATCAATGTCAGGAATTGTCAGCTACATGTGGTTTCTGAATAGAGAGGTTGCTCATTTGACTGGTGAAAAGACGTGGGGGAGCTGAGTCATAGTTGTTCCACCTAACTCAGTTGCTTTGCCTAAGTACAGAATATGAATTGTCCCTTGCTTGTACAGAGAGACACAAGTACCTCCAAGGCAGAATCATATCTTAGGCTGACTGAAATCCATGAGATTAAGTGGGAATGGGCAGCAAAATGTTCATATAATTTATTTTATGCTTACTTAAGATATGCTTTGAAATTCAGCTCCATACAGTTATCTGTTTCTAGAAGGAATTTTCAGAGGGATGTAGGTATTGCCTAAAATGGCTCTGACTGAAATGAAAGACATCTGTTCTGCTCCTTCCCTTAGCTAACAAAAATCCCTGCTTTATGTATTCCCAAGTGAGAGGTATCTGTCCCTTGAAGCAGATCGTCCACCAGAAAGAGGACAACACACTGATCTTTGAAGCACGGTTTGAGAGTGGGAATTTGCAGAAGGTGGTCAAAGTGTAAGTTTCTAATATTTTTTTCTTTTATTAAGATGGAGTTACTATCAGAGTTGTTATTATCAGCAGCCTGTCAGTTTCTGAGCACAATGTGTTACTCTAGGTTTGTAACTTGTTTTGCATTAACTGAATAATCTTCAAAAGTAGTTTCAGGCAACCTTCATATGAAATGGTCTGATAGGCGCTGCATAATACTGAAGGTTTTCTATAGGTGATAATCACCCACACAAAATCAAGACCTTTTCTAAAACACGGAAGTCCTAGTTATTACTAAAAGTCCTAATGAAGACAGCAGTGGTGTTATTGACATGCTGAGTGCGATTAGGCATTTTTCCTGGCAACAGTGTTGACTTTGATTTATGACAACATAAATCAGATTTGCACCTGATTCACTGTGGGGTGCTTTTTCATGGCAGTCCGCATTATTTGACACTGCATCATACTGCAGCACTAACCAGCATCACAACCGTTTGTCTTCTTTCTGCCTACCAGCAATGAATTTGAGTACCAGCTGACCCTGCGCGCCGACCTCTACACAAGCAGACACATGCAGTGGTACTACTTCCAAGTAAGCAATACGCAGGCAGGGATGCCGTATCGCTTCACTATTGTCAACTTTACCAAGCGTAACAGCTTATATAAACGTGGCTTGCGGCCACTGTTGTACTCAGAAGCAGATGCTAAGAAACACAGCGTTGGCTGGCGAAGGACTGGAAATGAAATCAAGTATTACAAAAACAATGAGGGTCAAGGTGAACATCAGTGTTTCTCACTCACTTGGACATTCCAGTTCCCTCATGACCAGGACACTTGCTACTTTGCCCACTGCTATCCTTACACCTACTCCAACCTGCAGGAGTACCTGGTGGCCATCTCTAAAGATCCAGTGAAGTCCAAATTCTGCCAGATTCACATCTTGTGCCATTCACTGGCAGGAAACATAGTGTATGTTTTAACTATCACCAACTCCTCCAAAAGCAGCGAGGTCACCAAGAGGAAGGCTGTGATACTAACTGCGAGGGTGCACCCAGGAGAAACTAATAGTTCCTGGATAATGAAGGGCTTTCTGGATTACATTCTTGGTGATTCAAGCAAAGCTCAACTGCTGCGGGACAGTTTTGTCTTCAAAGTGGTACCCATGTTGAACCCAGATGGTGTGATTGTGGGAAATCACCGCTGTTCTTTAGCCGGTCAGGACTTGAACCGCAAATACAGATCTAACATGAAGAAATATTATCCTTCCATCTGGTATACCCGAAACATGATCAAAAGGTAAACTAATTTGATTTCCTTTTAGAATAGATTATTTTCCTTTCCGCTCGTTCTTTGTTAGTGTGACTTCTCTGCCCCTTGTTGGTTTGGTATTGTTTACATCTTTGCACTGTACCTGAGCCTTTTTGACTGTTTTGGTTACATGCAGTTGCATTTCAGAGTGGATTATTTTTTTCTACAGTATTTTGAGGGTTTTCCTTTAATATCTTTTCTCCATTCCTGGTAATAAGTTATATCTCTGAAGTAAAAGTTTTCATTAGAACATTTTCAGCATATTTCTCCCCACTATCCTCTGCCAAAATCTACTTATCAAATGCCTTATTTCTCTCATTTTTTCCTTTTCTGGCATACAACCACATCCCAGAATGAAGTTACATTCAGAATAGAACCCAGATGTCCATTTGACACCAAAGATTGCCAAGTTTGCTGTATGTTTTGCTACAAATATATTTGATTTCTTATGCAGACTTCCAGTCACAGAGACATTGATAGTCTGGATATAAAACTAAATCTTCGGGTATTAAACTAAATCTTCAGCTAGTAAACTAAATCCTTCTGTAACAAATTAACACAAACAAGACTCTTCTGCAGAACACCAGTGTCAGAATTAGTTCATTTAATGTTTTTTGTCTAGTTACAGGCTATTTTAAGTAAGATCTGTATTCTTTCAAATGAATGTTTTGGCATGTAGATCCCCAGCTTACAGGGCATGAGCACTGTCCCTCACATTTTCCATTAGAATTCCTCTCTTACTGCATGGAGACAGCCTTCAGTTGTGAGTGCCCTGTAATTAATATTAATTACGTCTGCTGAATTGCTACTGACCTTCACCCTCGTGTTCAGCTACTGTCAGCTGAGACATTTATTACTGCTTCCTTCGTAGTTCCACCATGGATTTCCAGCTTCTGCCTGGACTAAAGCCAGTGACAGGCTGTGCTACCACCACATCGTTCCTGTAGATGTCTGCTTTGACACAAATTAGGCGTTGGGGTTGCTAAACCCCAATGTGTCTACCTCTGAATTTTCTTCTAAAAGTTAGTTATGCAATAATACATTGTAGAATCTTGACACATCATAAAAAATTATGTCTCCAGCTTGATAAAGGAAAGAGTATTCACCGCCATTTACGCTTCGGTCTCGTAAGTGTATACAGCATGTGTTATTCAACACATGTAAAACAGTGAAAGAGCAGCGGATAAGAGTAGCTGGATTCAGCTGTACAATGTGCTCATTTACGCATCTGTTGAACTGGATGTACATAACTAAGCCTGAGAGTGAGAACAAACACATGGACAAAGGCTGGTGATCCATACACTCATATGTTACTTCTGTGCAGTGTTAAGTGTTTTATTCTGAAAGGAAATGAGCAGTTTGGCTATAATCTAGCACACTAGGTTTAACTTAGAGCTCAAAATATGAAGTGTATTGATTTCTTTCTCCTTAGGTTACACTCACTTCTGAGGTGGAAAAAAACAAACACTTTTAATAAAGTATTCTGTGTCATCCCATATTATAGAGTGATGGAGGAACGTGAGGTTTTTCTGTATTGTGACATCCATGGCCACAACATGAAAAAAAATGTCTTCATGTATGGCTGTGAGAGAAAGCGGCAAGTAAAAACACCATACCGGAATCCACGTGTCTTCCCACTCTTCCTGAGCAAGAG
Source organism: Patagioenas fasciata (assembly GCF_037038585.1). Lineage (NCBI taxonomy): Eukaryota > Metazoa > Chordata > Aves > Columbiformes > Columbidae > Patagioenas > Patagioenas fasciata. The sequence goes on along the minus strand of NC_092520.1, from coordinate 172,844,550 downwards.
CTGCCCAGATAAGGTAAGCAATTGTCTGGCTAGAAACTTACCTAAAAGTTAAAGCACCACCTGGGATCGCTGATTTTTTTTAAGGTACCACCTTTACTAAAAGACTGTATTCCACCCAGTAAAATTACCTTCAGTTGCCTAAAACTAGAAATTGTAGGAATATGAAATTTTAACTCCTTTGAAATTACAGCTCTCTAAAATTTATCATGCTGAATTGGGACATAAACTTAGCATTTTTAAAGATTTTTTTAAAGGATGAAAAAAGTGAATATCAAAGTAATATTAAAAATGTGAATATCAAAGTAACATTGTTTTAACAATGTCAGAAACGAACATTAAATATTGTGTACTCATATATCAAATGCAGCTTTAAAATATATTACAGAATTAAAAACAAACAAGTAAAAAAAAAAGAAACTAAAGAATAAAAATATTTCTCCAAATTGAACCTTTTTGAAAGCTTCTGTTGAAAATTATGTCAAAATCACCAGATTTGTTAAAGATATTTCAGTTAGGGAAAAAAAAAAAAGTTCAGTTTAGTAGGAAATGGCAGGTTTTAAAATATGTCATTTTCCACCAAATTCTAACTGCAGGAAGCTTCTTTTGAAGCAGAAAAGTTGCAAAGGCTCAGGAATGAAACAACACACAAACTACCCTGCTAGATGTCATTGTGTGCTTGCAGCTAATACTGTTTTCCTCAGATATCAATAATGGGGTGGTTGTGAGCTCCAGATCAGTTGCATCAAACTGTTGGTCTATTAACTCATGAAAGAAAAGCTATTCCAACTTTTTAGTAAATATGCATGTTGGTATATAGCAGGATTCGTGGTAGCTCAGCTGGTCAGCTGTCTATTGTTTAGGATTGTTTAGAAACAGTAAGTGCAGCCACATAAAAAAAATTACTTGCAGATGTCTCAAAATCCTTAAAGTAAAATAAATATTTAATCAAAGGGCTATTATTTTACCTACATCTCCATTATACGAGTAATAACAGTATGCTCTGACATGGGTTGTGCTATTATTCAAGTAGAGCGAAAACTCACAAGTATTTACCTGGTAGATAAGATCTGAAAAAACTTGCAGGGTTAAAGTGAAATTATTGCATCTTCCGATTTACTTTAAAGGCTAATGCTGTACTTGTCTTTTAAGTTCTCATTCCCAGACTGCCGTTTCAGAGTACGAAAGAACAAAGAAGGCACAGGTCGAGTGGTAATGTGGAAGATGGGCATCAACAACAGCTACACTTTGGAAGCCTCTCTTTGTGGCTCTAAGTTGGGTGAGACATTTCCCTGTAGCTATTTGTTAGGAATCATCAAACAAGACCTTTTCTTTTGTTTTTTCATGGAAAATGGTAGCTTGAGCTACCATCCCCTGCTTGATGTTCTGTCTTACTGGGTAAAAATTAATGATGATTTAAGAAAAGAGTTGGAAAAAAACAGTAAAACTAGGGCATTCATCTCACAGCCTTTCAGGCTACCACTAGCATTATTGCATATGTATCATGAAACAATATTAGTAGAGTGCAAAGTAAAGCAATAACTGAAGACAGTTGTATTTTTATGAGGTTTTATAATAGGGATCAGTTAACTATGCATTATAGTTAACCCTCTCTGAGTGGATAGATTTGTTCATATAGGCAGAATACTGGTATATAATACCATCTGTATAAAACTCCAGCAGTCAGAGACCTGTCCATCATCTGTCAGTGAAAGATAATGTGAGTTTGCAGTCAGCCACCATCCTGACATATCACAGATACCTAGCAGTCTGCACGATGACTGACATTTTCATTTCTGTCTTGCTCCTATTGATGCTGCAGGCTACAGACGAAGAACCCATTTTGATATGAAAGACTTGGAGTCAATAGGACAGCATTTCTGTGATGCTCTCTTGGACTACTGTGTTCATAGCAAGGAGGTAAGAAACATCTCCCCTAGGCCTTTTCTCCTGCCTCAGTTGATCCTACTGTGAGAAAACATAATACTCCATAGGGTTATAGCAATAATACATTTGATAATGGCTTTATTTAGGCAGTAAATTAAATGTGTCGTGCTTCTTATTATTATCTGTGCCTGAAGGAATACGAGAAATTACTGAAAGAGCAAGCCAGGATGAACTCCAAGGTCCCAAATTCTGATGTGTTAGACTGCGATTCCAGGTAACTTCAGATATGTTCTCTGCACCTCATAAAGAGTGCCTGAGTAAATGTTAGAAAAGTTACAAAAATTAGATTTTTAATAGTCACACTCCTTAATTTAACACTCCTTAAATGATTGCATACAAATCTCATACCCGAACCTTAATAGCCAGTTCATTGGAAGCAGAGCTCTGTATTTCCCCCAGGTGGCCTTTCAGGGGAGAAATGAAACTGAATGGGCACAGAGCTCGGCCTATAGTATCACTTAAATCAATCTCCTTTTTTTCAGCCTTACATTTTGCAGAGTAACCCAGCCACAATATAAAGTATATTGTTTTGATTTTGTGTAAACCTGATTTTGTTAACCATGGAAGATGTTAGTCTGATTCCATTCAGCCAAAGGGGTTAAGTTCAGTGTAATTGATAGCAGTGCAAGAATCTATACGTTGACCACAGTATACACCTATTAAACATGATCAGTTCCTCCTGTGCTAGTGCAGACTGTGAGTGACTGCAAGATCCATTGTCTAAGTGGTTTATGAGAAGTGGGCGTTTATGTGTGGACAGGTCTGGCTCTATGGTCATTTATTAAGGAATAAAACTTCTGTACATTTCTTTTTTGGGGAAACATGAAAAGCTTGGCTCTATCTCATCAAACTTTAGGTGCCCAGAGTATAGAAATCAAAAGCTGAGCTTCACAACTGGTGCTAAGCTGCAAAGACATAAAGACACAAAAGATCTTAATGCATCAGCAGCAGTAGGAGAAGGATCGCTGGGAACAAAGATGATGATGTTCTGTGAGAGGATTTGGGAGGGGAAAGGTATATAAAGCAAAACTAAAAGAAACCTACGTAGAAGCAGGAGATGCCATCTGGATAGGTCGCATCTCTTGCAGTAACCAAGTTTTCCCTAAGATGAGAATGCCCAGTTTTTTCAGGTTAGCTATAGGTCTATAAAATTAAAATGTGGATCTGGAAGACAGGCACGTGGAAAATACATTTACATCTCTACTGCTAGGGTTACTACAGAAAACACTTGCTAATGGTTGGGATGAATGCTGAAAAATACTGTTTGCAATAACCTTATTTGGAAATTAAACAAAGCAATGCTCGTGTTTCACAGCAGTCAAAGTTCTGACAGCCCAGACTCCGGTGATCTTGCTGCACACCAGCTAAAACTGGGTACTAAGGTATGCTATGACTTTTTCTTGTCTGTTTACATCTCTGTCCTGAATGCCACTGGGAAAGAATTGCTAGAGTTTAAAAGTCTCTGTTTTGAAGAACCTTTGGATTAAGTCAGTCAGAGTAGTAATTAACAAATCAATAGCCTATAGAGATACAGGCCAAACGAACAGCGCAGCGCAATACTATTAACTTACCCTATAGCTTAACCCAGATTGTCCAGAAGGTGGTGGGTTTGTTCCAAAAGAGGGTGGCTTTCTACCTGTCAGGTTCTGTGGTACAGCAGAGTCAGCAGACATAGGGTCAGGATGAGGAGGAGGAGGGCACCAGCTTTAAGCACAAGAAGTATCGTGCCCATGTATAGGGGTGTCAGCCATACATTCAGGTACCCAACGCAGAGTGTTCAGGAGTTATGTTCTGCTCTCACAGATGCAGGCAAGTCATCACGTTGGTGCTAAGTGCTGTCAACATCAGACTGCCCCACTGCCTACTTCTAATCTCACAAATGTAGCCCCAGATTTCACAAAGTGCTTTCACTTGGGGGCAATGAGACATTTTATTTTCCTGAAACCTGTATTTCTTTGTTTTGCTGAAAAGAGCAGGTTGAAACATGGGGTTTTGTCCTTACTCGGTGTTTATTTCTTTGATGCCTGTGATTACCATAATATTATTCAAGATGTTTCCTGTAGATAAGCAAAACAAACTTTCATGAGGGCATTACTTTTTGAAAGCTTGTGGATGGATTTTAGCCAACAATAATAGTTCTGTAAATTGTTGCTTCCTGTTTATGACATAAATGCAGTAAATAAAAAACAGTAAAAGCAGAAACTAGTACAAAAACTGTGTACTAAGAGTGTGTAAAACTGAATAACATTTTGCAAAACATGCAGATAATCATTTCAGGTGACTGGGCTAGTCGACGAATTGCATGATTTGGAGTTTTAGATCTAGTTTCAGACATGGTAGTTTGGAATATGATGTAGACAGATAAGCTCTGGTGAGTGCACTTGTGGTGAGGGAAACTGCCACAGATCACTTTATGTGCTCGCCCCTCCCTGGAGGCATTTGTCCCTGGAGAAGTTATATGGAGAACACATATTTGTGCAAAGTCCAATAGTTCCACTTAGTCCCACTGTCATCCAGAGTTTAAGCAAAGCTATGGGGTTTTGTACTTAAGCAAGGTGAAGTCCAGACAGGTTTTCCACTCATTCAGATGGATTTGCTGGCTTTAAAATAGATAGATAGATAGATAGATAGATAGATAGATAGATAGATAGATAGATAATCATGAAAACTTTAGAATGAAAATGGTAAATGGACTCTAAAGTTATCAGCATTTTCTGGTTAACACCAAGTATCCTGGGTCTTTTAGTACTTCTCAGCCCATCATGCTTTCTTGCCCTATGTTGTCTCACCTGGCTGGCAGTGTGCCTGTGCATGGGGGTGTGACATGGGACTGGAAGCACTATGGACTAGCAACTTGAGAAAAAAATGCCTAAAACTCCAGGCTTTTCCACTTTGTTTGCTTAAAATAACTGTTTTTCTGACCTCCATAAGAACCATTTCCATATGGTCTGTAAATGGTACATAGAGGCAAGACAGGGTTCACCTGTTGTCTGTGATTAAGCTGTAGATTGAGCAGGCTGCCACATAACTCTGATTCATAACTGCTTATTGCAAAACATCTGTGAATGGTATTCATCCCAGGGATTGGGATTAAACGCCATATAATGAAGTGTGTCCTTGATGACATGGGAGATGTGGAATCCTTTTGGATAATTGTGATTTCAGGGGACTTTCAGATTCAGAAAAAGAATGGGAGGAGTGTAACGCTGCTTTAAATAATGAAAGTCCAAACAAACGCAGAAGACCACTGCAGAAAGTTAGGGTATTGTTTCTCGTCAATTTAGTTCAGCTTTTAAAACTGGTGACTTGCTTGGGAATATACATAAAAGAAACAACCAAGAAAAAGGAAGGGCAGGGATGCCTTCCTAGAAACACTTGAGCCATACAGAACCCACACAAGAGCATTTGTTAATGCTTAATTACTTCAGGAACTGTACTAAGTAATGGATTAGCGTATTTCTCATCCTGATAGACTTTTCACATTATGTGGGGAGCCATTTAACAACCATTTTCTGTCCTCCCTTGTCTCCTCCTGCCACATTCCTTGCTGTGTGTTCCTTCCAGTTGTATACCTCAGATGTTCAGTCCCTGCCATAACCTGGTTTAACTAATCTGATAGGAAGCAAACCCACCAATAAGAATGAGATTGTTCTCTGGTGGGTTCGTGAGTTAAATCACCTCACACAAGGGTTTTTTTGAGCATCAGAAACAGTGTAAGGGATGGAGGAAAACACCAGTTAGGAGCAGGGACCAAAGTGGCAGAGTTTGGACTGGGGAGGCAGGACCAACACAAAGGAAACTTTCTCCTTCAGTAGCAGGAAATCCTTAGGGGATCTCATTGATCTACGAAACCACAGCTTTAGGTGATTACTCAAACATCTCTGTTTTAAAAGTGACTGTTCTTTAGAAACTAGTTACTAATTTAATAAACAATAAGGAGGAGTCTTCTCCAGCAGAGATTCCTCTGGGTACAGAGCCCATCCCATCATGTGCCTGTCTTAGGAGAGGATGAGCATGTTCAGGACTGAAAACAGCTTTGGCCACCTAAGAGACGGATTCTAGAAGGCTATGCCTGCCAGTACCTGTAAATATCAGTATACATTGCAAAACTGTTACATAAGTGGAGCCTCACTAGGTCCTGTTCTGTAATTTCTGTGCTGAAACGTAGGCAAAAACATATTTCGTGCAATGAAATTGTATGAATTGTATTCATGCATTTTTCATGCAATGGATTAAAACTCTTTTGCTGGATGTATACTGGCAGCAAAAGACATCAGAGTGATACTGTAACTGTAAAGAAAATAGCAACAGTTTATTAAATGAGTTTGAAAGAGCTGTACAACAATTCCTGAAAGAAGATTCTTTCTTCTGTTCTTTTCATGATTATGCGCGTCTTTCCCGTATGAAGCTACTACAGTGACTAAGATTATTAGATCAAAAAACTTAGCAAAATTCCTGTTGTTCTTGATGGAGGTTCTTAAAGGTATTTGAAAAAGGTGAATAGCAAGGAATATCACAGGTACAGTACAGTTTTTGACAAAAATTCATAGAGCTGTATGTACCCCTCAATGGCACTTTACTGATCAGCCTAGGAAACACTATGGCCCTCAGATGCAGAATAGGAATACTCTGAATACTCTGCCTAGAGAAAGCAAACTGTCATTTGGAAAGAGGAAGTCACATTCATAGTTTGATGGATAATATTATTTTGATCTGCATAAACATTATAATTCTGGCTGCTTTATTAATGCTTTCATTGGTTCAATAGGTAGACCAGTGCTTCCCAAGCTATTTGTATTTTATGCTAATCTTTCTTTTCAGAAGCTGCAACATCAGAAAAACAGAGCAGTGGCAATTAATACTACTGAGAAAGCATGGCTATCCAGGTTCCCAGACTAAAAATAAACAAGCCATATTGAGTAGGAAGTGAGGTCTCTCGTCAGTATATGTTTGTATCCAGGTTCATAAATATTTGCTGAACAGAACAGCAAAAATAATTCAATCTTGAGCAGCTTGGTTACACGTGTTCCTTCTGGCATTATGATTATCATGTTTACTTGCACTGTTGTTGGGTTTTTTTCTTTGTAACTGTAATATTCCCTCATGAATCAAAATGGTTACATACTATTTTCTGTGCAGAAAAAAACGAAAACATCAAGACACTTTCACAGCAGTGCTAAGGCCAGAAGTCATGAAAACAAACATGTGAGTATTTTTCGTCCTGGTAGAAACATATTGTGGTCTTTTCCTGATCAGAGACTGATATATGACAACTTAGTTCAACCACTGTAACTTTAGACAGTTTTGTCACCAAAAGCTGCTGACCTAGAATGCCCATTGGTCTTTATTGTCTGTTTCATCTTTCAATGAATTATCAAGACAAATAAGTCCAGGGCAGTTAAAAATTGTAAAATTATGTCTCATTAATTTATTATTTGATACATTTAGATCTTTCTGTGAAAGAATATGCCTTGGAGCTGGAGATTATACTGGCTCTTCTTCTGTCTCCAAAACTACTAACACCTCATTCCCTCAGCTGGACCTATTTCATCCAGTTTCATCAAACAAGATTTTTGCCAAGTCCATTAAAACATTTTCAGTTGTGTTTTCCAGTCCAGTCGAGTGCTGTGAAAAGAAGAGAAAGGGAAAAGTCACAGGACATTCTAGGGAAACAGGCGATATATTTTTTTGATTAACTTTGGGATCATTACCAAGCCACACCTCTGAAATACTTGTACTGGCAATATTTTAAAGCTGCATCATGCCCCTTCCTAGCATTTAGAGTGTGCGATTTGGTACTCAGCATTAGCTGGCCTTGCAGCAACCATGGGATTAAGTTTACTAAAGGGTCATTGTCAAAATAGTTGCTGTAAGATCTAATCTTTTTTAAAAACATCACATCTCCATTATTGCTGTTCAGCGTCCTACATAATTCTTTAAACAATGTGAGCCTTCTTGTAACTGAAAAACACTTAAAAATCATAGATTAAAATAGTGTAGTCTTATGTTCTGTTCCTATTTTCATGAAATGGAATTTAATTTAAATATTTGTATAATGCTGAGCACCCAGTAGCTTGCAAAGTGAACATAAGTTGCTGAGTTTTCTGAGCTTTTGAAAGTCAGGCCGAATACTGAATGCCTGGCTTGCCTTCTGCTTGGGAGAAAAAAAAAAAAAAGCAAACAAACAAATGACAACAAAAGCCCAGCCTTTACATGTTAACTCCTTTTCCACTAGTTATTTAACCCGTACCACATTCCCGTGTCCTAATCTGGTGTACACTCCTTGAACAAGCCATGGAGCGACTGACCGTTAACACCTTTTTGTCCTTGGAAACTTAGTAAGATTAATAGTTCATTTGTGTTTCTGTTCTCTTTCACAGATCCAAGGCATTGAAACTCAACATAAGATATTTCAGGTACTTGACTCAAAGAAAAAAGGTAAATATTATATGTTTGTTTAATTCTTTAAAACCCAATCAGCCATTTCTTTTCTATAATCTCAAACTTCAGTAAAGATTCTGTTCCAAAAAGATAAGTACAGAGTCCTTTGGCTGGGATTTCACTCAGTCTCAGCATTTGGAAGAGCTCATTTTTCTTTAGTTTTAACTGTCTTCATCATATAATTACACTCTGCTTTACTGATTGGAACAGGCTCACTGGAGGAAAACGGAACCCAAGGCAAATTCCAGAGAGATTAAAAATTATTTGCTCCTATTGGCGGTAGGGTACATGCATTTATAATAATGTGCTCAGTCCAGAGAAACTGAAGGAGAAAACATTGACTGAAGTCAAACAAGACAGACCAAATCCTACGGAATTAACCAGAACATTTTGGTTTCATTAGAGACAAAATGAAATAAGCGAATGTGGAGGCTAAGGAAACGGAACTGGAGAACTTGTATTATTGCAAGCACTAAAAATCTGGGAAAGATGTTGGTGTCAAAGTGAACAAGTAGCTCAACATAAGTTGTTATGCTGTGCCCTAAGAACAAATACAGTTCTTGCCTTCGTGAAAATAGGAGGGAAAAGCTATCTTGACTTCTTTGTAGAACTTCTCTGAGACTAATACTGAATTATTTGACTACTTCTGGTGTCATCATTTTAAAGAATTTTTTTTTAAATAATAGTGCAAAAGAGAACCTCTGAAATTATTTAAGAACCAGAGACAATCTCTTGTCATGACACCTAGGAGAGTTCAGCCACTTCATGATGGATAGAGACTTTATGGGACGAAAATTGTCTCCTAAAATATAAATATAAGCACATTCTTCAGTACGGCAGCTAAGAGTAGCAGAGACAGCCTCAGTCAATAACAGAGAAAGCATGAGAAGCTATGACTGCAGTTGATAAGAGATAAATTTGCATTAGAAATAAGAGATGCACATTTTATCAGGGATTCACAACACCTACTATTGCAAACTCCACCTGTGATGGGTTTTCTGTCTCTCTTTGGTCAAACATACAGTCTACATCAGTGTTCACAGAAAATGGAATGAAATTGTTAGTCTATTTTTCATGGTAGGTGAAAACAAATTATGAGATAACTTGTGGTTCTTTCAGGCCTTAAAGATCTGTTTTTTCATAAACCTTAAATTTTTGACATTAAAACAGAATAGGCTTCCTACAGGAACACAGAGATTATTGAATTCAGGAATTTAAAGATAGGGTTTGGTAGAGTTTTTGGTAGGCTTTTAGTTGACAACATTGACGTGGACAGAGTACTGAAATACAATGGAATTTGTTATGCTTAGTGTCAAACTTTGTGGCTTTGCAGATCCCCACAAAGCCGTGAAACAGCCTGCCATCAAGCATGCAAAATCGACAACTTGATGTATGAGGAAAATAGCAAAGTAAAAATGTCCTGAATACAAAGCTGCCTGCCTTTACCTCGCAGTGCCATAAGTGAGCATTCATGGATTTTAGCCATTGATATTATTCTTATTTATTCCAATAAACACTTGTGAGCAGTGTTAATTACAGCATTGTGTCAGTTTTTAAAAATTCTTACAGCTCATATTTTGCAAAGCGGATAATACATTTCTCTTCAGTTCTGACCTCTCCTACACAGTTAAACAAGCCCCATTAAATATTCCGGGAATTACAAAAAAGAAAGAAAGAAAAAGTTCTTCTTATTGAAATAAGAGCTTTAAAATCTTTTCCAGATGTCATGTCAGCAAATTATACAGAACAATACTTCAGCTGTTATTTTCATGAGCAGACATCTAGCATTCCTCAGTTAAGAACAGATGAGAAATATTAAAATAGTCATACCTATTATCTATGGTTTTATGTAAATCTGTGGTGTTTATGGATTCATAGGGAGCTATCACAGATCAGTTAAACAGAGGAACATGAGAACAATTTACTTATTCTCTGCCTACATTAAGGATACTGGAATTAATTCTCGGGAAGATCTTTATTCATGTGATTTTCACACTTTGGATGCTGAAAATCTAACAATGTCATGCTATAGTGGTATGTTTTAGTAATGACTTTGTGCTTGGTTCTGAATTTCTATCTTATTTTTCTCGAATGTACTCAGAGATATTCTGCCTTACGGCTATTTTGGTTTTGCCTTGGAGAACTTAACTGGAGAAGAAAAAAGTGGGGGGGATATGGTAGCTGAAAAACTAACAGATGAATATTTGGTTTGTGAAAGAGTTTGTGGGAAGGATGTGCCTGTGATAGGTGAGGACTGGATTCATTGACTGAGGGGATGCTGTGTTATTAATGTCTTTTTAAACCTGCGTAAATTTAGCTGGAAGATTTCCCTGTTTTGTTTTATTTTCCCCTCCTTACTTTATTTTGGCCAGGTGGGTTAAATATTATTGATGAAATTCAGTATCAACCATATAAAGCATATCTTCGCTTAGAATAAAAGGAGCTTCAAAACGCTGTAAGTGTTGTGTCCAAGGGATGTGCCTCCCTGTACTCTGTCAAACCCAGTTCATCTCACCTCTTGATCATGGACCTTACCCAGCAGTTTCCTGCCTCCCCAGACCCTGCAGGTGAGGTATTTGCAGTGTAGGACTACAGCCAGCTGGAGCTAACCTGGTCCAGGGCTGGCTGGTAGGATGCATCTGCTGGGTCATGTCATGCTGAGGGACCAAGGCCAGGGCTGCGACAGTGATTTGGCCACTTGAGGAGTTGCGGTCTTCACCTGCCATCAGTGTCAGGGCCGTGCCTGCCACACTAGCACGCACTGGAGATCCATGTCTTGAGAGAGAGAAGATACATGAGACACTTGCAGTGTAGAGGAGAGATGAAGTTAAAAGTGCCTCCCCCTCTGCCAACCTCTGAGCTTGGGCACAAATAATTACAGATGTAATTGGTTTCTGTGGGACAGATGGTCTAGTTAAGTACAGTTTAATACACTTTAAGTGCAGTAAAGTTAAGTATGTTTAAATGTTATGACTGATGAGGGCTTGCTTGTGAAAGAGGAGATAAATAAAGAATGCATTTTTAAATGTTTTTGCAGTCTTGAGTGACTTTAAAGCACGTTCTTCCCCAGTTGCAGCTGTTTGTTCCTAGCTATGGTATACCATACCCAAGGGTAAAAATGTAATAGATCACATTCTTCTAGGCTTTCCTGGAACTGACGTTTCTTAGAGGAAGGAAAAAAAAAAGTCCTGCCTCATATCTGTTCCTGTGTTTTTAGATGTGGACTGGAGTACTATCCCACAGCCTGTTAAAAAAACACAACAACAACAACAAACAAAAACAAAACAAAAAAAAAAAATCCAAAAACAAACGCAAACAAACAAACAAAAAACCAGCACCTTACACCCCCCGCTTTTCTCCCTCCAACTGCTTTTCCAGAGATGTCTCATCAGCAGGGTGTGTAGTGAAGGCAGGTGCTGTACATGTACCTGAGAGGAAACAATCTCTAGCCCAAAGGTTGCTGTCACTCGGGTATTTTTACCTCACCTGCACTGGGTCCCTCTTGAGGTGCTGCCTGAATGCTGTGGCACCACCACTCCAGAGACTGTCACACTACTTAACATACAGCGCAAACCTTCCCTGGGTGCTGGTGCTGCTCTTGCCCCAGGCACCTTGTTCTTAGTAACACAGCCAGGCAGCCGTGAGCACTGCCAGCTCAGCAGCTCACAAGCGTATATCACCTGTCAAGGTCAGTGGGTGGCACCAGCTCTTCTTCTCTGCCACTCCCACCCATGTTGCTTGACTAGTGAGGCCTGACATAGTATTCATGCTCTGGAGATGTCTGGAGGTGATTGTCCCACTCTGCTCTGCACTGATGCAGCCTCACCTGGAGCACTGGATGCAGTTCCTAGGTGCCACAGTATAGAAAGGAAATTAAGCTACTAGATAGTGTCCAGAGGAGGCCTACGAAGTTGGTGAAGGATTTGGAGAGGAAGCCGTATGAGGAGTGGCTAAAGTCACTTGGTTGGTTTGACCTGGAGGAGACTGAGAGGAGACCTCATCACGGTCTACAGCTTCCTCACAAGGGCAGGAGGAGGGATAGGCACCAAACTCTTCTCTTTGACAACCAACAACTGAACGCACAGGAGTAGCAGGAGGATGTGCCAGCGGAGGTTTAAGTTGGACATGAGGAGAAGGTTCTTCACCCAGAGGGTGGTGGAGCACTGGAACAGGCTCCCCAGGGAGGTATCACAGCCCCAAACCTGACAGTGTTCAAGAAGAGACTGGACAATGCCCTAAGACAACACGGTGTGAACTGTGGGGTTGTCATGTGCAGGGACAGGAGTTGGACTCGCTAATCCTTGTGCGTCCCTTCCAAATCAGGACATTCTGTGATTCTATGACTCAAGTCCAGTGTCATTTGAATGTCAAACACTTGCTTTCCTTGGAGCAGACACTAGGATTAAGAATGTGTTCTTCAAAAGAGCTGTATGCTTCGCAAAGCAAAATAATCATGTTGCCTTTGGCACCTTTGCTTCCTGATTTTATGCACAGTGGAGCATTTTCAGTGGGAGCTACCCAGAGTAACTTTATCTTAAAATATCCCTTATTAGACAATAGATGAAGAAGGGGAGGTGAGCATGTGGGTTGGAATCTGCTCAATATGAACAAAGTCTTAATCCCCACAACTAGTCATCTGAGTAAATGGATTGATGTCCAGCAATGTCTGCTTACTGTAACTCTACTTATTGTAATTCTACTATTGTTACAGTAAGTAGAGTTACAGTAACTGTATCAGCCTCAGCCAGTTATTGAGTCTGAACTGGCCAAGACAGAATTTGAATGTTTCATTGTGCTCATTTTTTTAAGGGATCTGATACACACTTTCAGTATTTTTCTTTTTTCTACTTTTTACAGTAAAATTGCCAATTACAGCCTCTGCCAAACAAGTAGGAGAGTATTTCAGGTAGGAGATTATTATATTTTACAGGTTTCTAGCTTTCTTCACAAAGCAGGAGTTAAACAATGATCCCAGCCTGATTTCTTTACAAATCCACTCTCCTCCTTTTTATGCTCCTCTGACGTTGTGCTTCATTATTCTTCCTTCACGAACTAGACAGATGTCCTTGGCCACTACATCCCATGGTTGAGACTGCAGTGGAAGCTACAGAAAAGCAGAGAATCCTCTTTCCTCCATCTCATCTGGAGCACAGACCCCCTCCTTCAGCCCATAGCTGCAGCTGCTTTCCCAGTTTTGCTGGACTCACCACCACACAGGCACCGATCTGGTGCTTTTCTGGAGGAAGGGGTGATTGCTGCTACCTTGGGAGGGAGGGAGAAAATTGGGCCATGCAGCTACTAAGAAACAGAGAAAATAAAGGCCAAGCCAGGCTTGGTGGCACAGACACTCCAAAACACACATTTACTACTTTAGAGTGGCTATATATCTTAAAATTACAGTATTGGCATTGTGCTGGTGCATAGCTCATCGCGAGCACATTCCCTTCACCTCTAGGCTGGGGTGATTTGGTGGTGAACCATGGAGGTTGGACACTCTCATGAGTGTACAAGGCCCCATGGCAGTAATAGTGATGATCAATGTTGATTACTTCCATAAGTTCCTCTCTCCTGATAGCACAATATGTTCTGTCTTGCTGAGCGTACATGTGGCTGTTGTTGGGTAACAGCAAAGTGGGGTTAGCTAGCTAGTTAGATTACAGCAGATCCTGCTACAAACACCTTACAAAATAGTACATATTATTTTGTTCACATTAAATGATTTCAAAGACTCCTGCTTTGCACCTTACAGCTCAGACTTTGCTACACAACCTTGAAAATTTTAGGCTTTCTCCTCATAAAAGAGAAAAGAAATGCCTTTGGTGTCTGTCTTTACTTCTGTGACGATAAAGTAATCCTCTGCTGCTTCTATGATGGGTAATTCTGGCTGATTCAGAAGGGATAGTTGTAAGGTAGCTACATGATATTGGAAATAGTGTCCTTAAGGTAGTACGGTGGTATCATGGTTCTTAGTAGTTTGAAATACAGTAAATTACGTTTTCCTTTCCTTTCCTTTCCTTTCCTTTCCTTTCCTTTCCTTTCCTTTCCTTTCCTTTCCTTTCTTTCCCTTCCTTTTATTCTCTTCTTTTTTTTTCTTTTATTCTCTTCTTTTTTTTTCTTTTATTCTCTTCTTTTTTCTTTTTCTCATATGATTCTTAAGAAATGCTTCAGATTAAAGTAGCAGGAATTTTACCTGTAAGGATTTTCTATTCTGCATGATCATCTTTATGTATATCTTGTCATGAATTTGTGTGGAGATAAAATATTTTCTGGCCTGACTTCTCTGTGTTTTAGCTCTGAGAGTCTTACCCATGATGCTAAAGGCAATCATGAAAAGCCGTCTGTGCTGCAGGAGGCAGGAATATGTGTGTGCTGTGGTAAGATCCTATCCACAAGAGAAAATTTCCATTCTTCCAGCTTTAATCTGATCTCCCAGAAGATAAATAAACACAATGGCAAAAGTGTCTCCAAGTCTGCAGATAAGACATTTCAATATTTAAAAGGTTTCTCAGTTATTGTTCTTTTTGAAATACACCAAATAATAAGTTTTCATTCTGTGTGGTGAGTTTCTTGGTCTAGCTATCTCAAGGTACTGAAAGACGTAAGACAGATGTTTCTCGTGCATTAGCAGTGCTGGAAAACTCCTTGGTGTTCAGCAGCAACTGGTACACTGTGGCAGATATCAGAACTGGTTTCATGGAGCTTCCCAGCTGAGACCCTAGAGGTCCAGAAGCTCATTAACCTCTTTGTGAACAGCTCGAGGAAAAGAACTTGGAAAATCTCAACCTAATGACAAAGCATAATGCCTCTGACCCTGCGCTGTCCTTCTGCAGTTACTGGTGGGAGAGGCTTTAACCATTGGTTCATTGCTTGTCATAAGTATCAGCACACCATAAAGGAATGTATGCTCTGATTTCATGAAATGTTGGAACTAACCTTTCCAGAGGGCGTCAATAGAATATCTTATCACCGGAGCAATGAAACCAGGTCCTGTGCCTATGACTGAAGTTTCCACATTTTAGTACTAGATTTTGAATTATGCTGTGGCTCTCGTTTGGTAAAGGAAATGTTTCTGCTGTAATACCACAGTTTCTTGTGAAGGAAACCAAAGCCATGTAACTTTGTAGTAGTTGATACGGATTTGTTTTTTTCTCCTTTTTGGCTCAGGTCTTGATCAGAGTGCAAAGAGCAATTCAAAAAACAAAGAAAGGAAAGTGAAGGAGAGGCTACCCACAAAAGGCACAAGGCCAAAGAAAACCAGGTCAGCAAGCAAAGATGTAAATTTTGGGAAGAGTAAATCCTGCCAGGCACAAGACAGACTGCAGTTCTCTCTGCCCCTACTGCCTAAAGCAAAGAACAAACAACATGCTGCAAAATATCGGGATTTATTTTGGAGCCTCAGTTCTTCAGCCGATGAAGGCACATGTATCTGATTTGCTTAAGTCCAAGGCTTTGGTTATAGATTATGACTCTACCAGCAAGGAAGTAGATACCTGCAGAAATCAAAATTCATCTTGCTCTTTCTTTTCTGAAAAATAGTTTGCATGTATTGACTAATGTACACATCACATAAAGTTTTCTCACCACATGAAGAAGTATCCCAAATTCTAAACCAGTTTAGTTGGGAGTCTCTCCTGAATATAAAGTATCATTTGTCTTAAGCAATAAAAACTGGGTTTGTGAAACAGACTCCACTTCCAGAAAGAGCTCTGTGAAGAGCTAAGTCCCCATCCTTCTTTTTTCCTTTTTTTTTTTCCTTCTTCACTTTATTTGGAAGTTTTCCTAAGATTCTTGAGGTGGGGGATTATTCACCAAGCAGCTGAAGCCACCATTCCTTGATCATAATAGAGAAACTGGAGAATCATAAGCCATGAATATCATTCCCCTCTTTCACCAGCAAACCAAATACATGTTACAGTCAAAAACACTGTGACATAAAATCTGTACACAAGCAGTCGGTCTGTGGAACTCTTTTCCAATGGATGTCATGGATGCAAAAAAGGCATACATAGATTCAGGTGGACATGTACCTTATAGATAGAGCACTAGGAGTTTTTGAATAGGCACATATGGCTTGGGAGATCTCAGCTGAAAAGAGTGAGGATCTAGGAGAGTGCTTGGGAAAAGTATTGGATATGCATCCTGGTTTCAGCTGGGATGGAGTTAATTTTTCTTCCTAGTAGCTGCTATAGTGCTGTTTTGAATTTAGTATGAGAAGAATGTTGATAACACACTGATGTTTTGGTTGTTGTTAAGCAGCCAAGGACTTTTCAACTTCTCACACTGTGCCAGGTGCACAAGAAGCTGGGAGGGGGCACAGCCAGGACAGCTGACTCAAACTGGCCAAAAGGATTTTCCAATCCATATGATGTCATGGTCAGTATGTATTCTGGGGGAAGCTGGCCAGGGAAATGGGCTAGGTATCAGCTGACAGGTGGTGAGCAATTGCCTTGTGCATTACTTGTTTTATATATTTTTCTATTATTGCTTTTATTATTAATATTGCTGTTATTATTATTATTTTCCCTTTCCTATTAAACTGCCCTTATCTTAACCCTCAAGGTTTACCTTTTTTCCAGCTCTCTCCCCCATCCCACTGCAGGGGTGGTATGGCTGTGTGTGGTGTTTAGCTGCCTGCCAGGTTAGACCACAAAAATATGTTTGTTCTGTTCATACTGTCCCCTGGGCATCCAGACGCGGTCACCTTGGAGGCAGGGTACTGCAATACACCACCCCTTGGCCTAAACCAGTATGGCCATTCTTGTGTTCTTACATACCCGGGTAGCATTTTATTCATTATAGTAATATACCTACATAGTTTGTGTCTTCTTCATGTACATACATGAAGTTGTATGTACATACAGCTTTGTACATACACTCAGGAGAAGAGAAGAAAAATATTGTACTTAAGACAGGTACTGAATTTTGTCTCCTTTAAATTTCTTAGCACTTAGGATTGCCTGGTAAGCAAGTCAGTGGGCTTTTCTCTCTACCTTGTCTCTGTGGCATACTCCATTTTAATCTGTACACTGGAACCAACTGCTGCAAAATCAGGGCCATCAAGTTCTGAGCATTTGAGAGGGGCTGAGCTAGAACTGCAAGCAATAAATAAAACATAAATTATTGGTTTTGCAAGAAGAATTGGCCAAATACAGTTAAAATGTATCACTGGAAGGAAATATCCCATACAGCCACTCTCGTGCGTACTGTATGAATGACAAAAGGAAGAATCATATCGTATTATGGCAAAGCAAATGAAATCACAAACACAAAAAAAATAGACACAAGCCATCAGTACAAGGCCACCCAGAGCCATGTGTGTCAGCTTCCTGTCAGGGCTAGAACTGGATGCAAGGTGAAGAAGGACACCTTCCAAACTAAAGGCTGCAGCCAGCCAGGCACCAGTCCTGGGGAAGGAGTTCTGGAAGCCTCACAGCTGATACCCTATGGAATTAGGGTTCAGTCTCATAGAATCCTAAATGCAGCACAAAGTGCAGACAACACAAAGCCATTTAGCTTTCCACTGCCTTGGGCTCCAGCTCTTTGGCTTCCAGCTAACTCCTCATGACAGCTATAGGAAGAAAAGCATAGAGTAGGTTTTGTTTCACTGAGATTTATTTATTTTTACTTGTCAGCAGATTACAGATAAGAAAAAAATAGTCATTTTACAATTTATTTTGAATAAAAGTAATTTCTAAATAACGTAACAGAATATGAAGTGAACTCCAACCTCTCTTCTCACCAGCCTTACCACAGGAATCCCTCAAGTCTGATACAATGGGGCAGTACTAGCTATAGCTGAGAGGGGTTTTGAGCAACTAGAGGCAACAAGAGTTCTGCTGTGGAGATTCCCTCAGGAATGAGGACCAGAGTCATGACCAACTTCTAGGAAGCAAGTGTAGTAGCTTACTTTTAAAACAGCAGGCTAAAATAAGCAAAACACTTTTCAAAGTCCCAGCTCATCTCCTGCTTTACTTGTGATTGCTAATTTTACTAGAACTGCTGAAAATGTTGCTGTGTGTGCTTTAACTGCACCACGAGAAACCAAAAGCTGCAGAGCATTCCACTGTAAAGCTGTGTAAATATCTCCTTAACAGACACAAGAAATTACATTTCTATTTCAGGAAACAATTCCAGGAAGAAATGGTTGCAGAGGAATTTCATGGAAACTGGCTTCTTGGAAGTGCTTTCCTTTCCCACCCACAGTCACCAGGCCCAGCAGCCCAAATACACCATCCCTGCAGGCACACATGTAGAAGCCCTGCTCTCTTTCTCCTCTCCCTTCCTGTCCTTTCTCCATGAGACATGTTGATGATCAGCCCCCTGCGTACCCCACACCCACCACACCTATCCTCCCCCAGCTGTTCTATCATCAGCTGGACTTCAGGCATCTAAAGGAGCAGCCAAGGGACACCTGTAAAATGCCTCTAGGAAGGAGAACAGCAGGACACATGGTTTTGAGCAACTAGAGGCAACAAGAGTTCTACTGTGGAGATTCCCTCAGGAATGAGGACCAGAGTCATGACCAACTTTTGGGTCAGTTGCTCCACAATCTGGTCCATGTGTCACTGGCTAGTTTCTGTTTGCCAGGAATCTTCAGCTTGTCAGTGCTTTTTCTTCACCTGCAGTTTCCCCACAGCTGATCCAGCCTGAGAGAGAAAGAGGGATCCGGGGGGGGGGAGCAAGTGACTTAAAGGAAAGGTGCCAAGTCCAAAACTGCCCTCCTTTTCCACCACTCTCACACAGTATTACTCCCCCAAGCAGCTGGGGACGGCAGATGCATGAAAGCCAAGTCTTCTGGCTTTTCAGTGCAAGCCTCACCCCTTTGCATTCAGCCTGCTCATTGTGGTGACATCCAGCAGCTTCACAGAGATGTTTGTCCTTGCACAGAGGCCAGGTCCTGCACTGGATGTCCGTGCTTTGGCCTCTGTGTCCCACCACCTTTGCCCAGGCACTCAGCCAGCAGCTCACAGTGGGGAAAGCACAGCCCCAGCCTAGGAAGGTGCTGACCTGCCTGCAAGCCAGCAGAGGGAAGGGTCCAGCCTTCAGGTACAATCTTCCCTGCCCAAATGGCTGGAAAGAAAGAGCAGAGGAACTACCTGCCAGAGGTGCAGCCAAAGGTGTGGAAGGAGGCCCCTAGAATAAGAAGATCAGCTGGGACCAATGACAAAGTGGTCAGTGATCTCCAACAGTGCTGCAGTACTGGGGTCAGAAATGGCATGGTTGGTCACCTCTAGAGAAGCGTCCAAACAAAACAAACTCGTCTCAGCCCTCACGGACACCCAAGTCACTCTAGTAGCACAACTTTCCTGGGTGAGCTTAGCCCCGTCAGTTATTCACATCAGTTAGCACAGCCAGGAGAATAAAGTGCAAACCTGCCCTGGCTTGGGCAGCGGTGGCTGGGCTTGTTTTGATTTCTTGCTCATATTTCTATGACGCAGTATGGGGGAGGAGCACCATATCAGGCTCCCATGGGAGTCAAAACCGAAACAGAAAGCCAGAGGCAGCCGCCTGTGACACAACAGGAGCTGTGGTGTCAGAGCTCAGCAGCACAGGGACACAGCAGCAGCCACAGACCAGCTCAGGTCGCCAGGGCAGCACCTCAGCCCTCTCCAGCGTATTTCAGCTCCGCACCCAGACAGATGGGCAGACTGTAAGTATCTTCCACTGGGTCCCCCACTTTTTTAGTGGCACTGACATTGGGGGGAGCTGACAGGAGAAGTGGTACTGCAGGGTGCAAACATTTGGGAGGGAGCAGGTCCTTCCCAAGCTCTGGGACACTTCTGGGTCAGTTGCTCCACAGTCTGGTCCATGTGTCACTGGCTAGTTTCTGTTTGCCAGGAATCTTCAGCTTGTCAGTGCTTTTTCTTCACCTGCAGTTTCCCCACAGCTGATCCAGCCTGAGAGAGAAAGAGGGATCCGGGTGGGGGGAGCAAGTGACTTAAAGGAAAGGTGCCAAGTCCAAAACTGCCCTCCTTTTCCACCACTCTCACATAGTATTACTCCCCCAAGCAGCTGGGGACGGCAGATGCATGAAAGCCAAGTCTTCTGGCTTTTCAGTGCAAGCCTCACCCCTTTGCATTCAGCCTGCTCATTGTGGTGACATCCGGCAGCTTCACAGAGATGTTTGTCCTTGCACAGAGGCCAGGTCCTGCACTGGATGTCCGTGCTTTGGCCTCTGAGTCCCACCACCTTTGCCCAGGCACTCAGCCAGCAGCTCACAGTGGGGAAAGCACAGCCCCAGCCTGGGAAGGTGCTGACCTGCCTGCAAGCCAGCAGAGGGAAGGGTCATGCAGTCTTGGCAGCACAGAGGGTCCCTATGAGCCCCATCTCACACAAAGACAGCCCAGGGAGCTTGTGAGCCGTGCACATGAGTCTCTTTGCCCAAGAGACAGAGACACAGAGCTCTCCCATGGTGAAATCTAGTCCTTCAGCAATGCCTACCCAGAAACAAGGGGGCTGAAGCTAAGTTAGGGCTCCCTGCACCATGCTTGGGTTCCTCTTTCTTGCACCTTTGAGGTGCCACAGACCCTCCCATCCAAAGGCACAGGCATGTCCTCAGAGGCGGAAGGGCTGCAGATGTCCGGGAGAAGTCCCAGCTGCACACTGGGTGACAGCTCTTTTCCTGTTTATACCCTGCTTCTCAGTCAGGCTGCCTCCAAATCAGCCTCAGGGCTGAGCTGCAGAGCTCATGAATGGCATGTCTGCGGCTGCGCTGGTTGCAGCATGCCATGTCTCAGCTTTCATTGCCAAACCACACATTTCCTCCAGGCCAGACGTGTGCTCCCTGCACCAGCTGACAGAGGGCACCTGCACCAGAAATGCTTTTGTCACAGTCACACCTGGGGACAGGGATTTACCTGCTGGGCTGGGGAGGCAGCAGGACACTGAGACTCAAATCTGCCTGCAATGTGGCAGAGTGAATAGAGGGGCAGTGCTGGGAAAAGAAAATAGGTCCTTAAAGACCTGAGCCTCAAAGCAGAAGAGAGGGCAGAGATACCATGGGATTTCCCTGGGCTCTCACATCACATAGCAGCACCAGGTCTCTGAGGTGGCTCTCCTCCACCCCTGCCACACACGCGCTAGGAATTTAATTCTCTGTTCCCTCTCTAGTAAACATGTGCAACTAGGACAATTTTTAATTGCTTTTATGTTTTATGGAAGTGGGGTAGTTAAATAAAAGGTAGTGTGATTGAACAAAAAGTCTGTGATTCTACAAGCCTGTCTGCCCTAGGAAATCAGTCTAAAGAAATACGACTGCAAGGGTTGGTGGGTGGGCACAGCCAGGACTGGGCTGGCTCCGAGTTCTGACAGAAATCACTGGGGAGCTGGTGGGCTAAAAGAGAGCCCCCTCCAGGTGCAGCTTGTTCTGCCTCTGAGGGATGCAAGGCAGGATGGCAGTGAGAACAGGGGCAGGCATGAGCCCTTGTGGGATAGGGAGAAGAGCAGCAGTGCCTGGCTGCAGGAAAGTGCCTGACAAACCAAGAGGTGATAACCAGCAGCAAGTCAAATCCTGGTGAAATTACATGTGTGTGAGGTCTCATTCTGCAATATGGTCTGAGCCCAAACATGGATAGTTTCCTGGTCATTTCTGTATTCATCGTAGATTCAGAACAATGGGCATCCTCCATGTGACCCTCAAGTCTCTCCAGAAGCCTGTTGTGAAGATCTCCAAGGGAAGCTACAAGAAGTGGTGAAGTATTGACCAGGGGAAGGGGACAGGTCAGTGTCTGGATACTGTCATGCCCTCATGCTGTGTGTATTCTCCTCCTGGCTATGACTGTGTGGAGAAGAAGTTTGGGACACAGAAGCTTGTGGACATGAAATATAGGTGCCCTACTTCCAAGTGCCCAGGAAGACAGGGATTGGGAGAGAGTTGCAAAAGGTTCTAGTCACCAGTGTTTCAGTCATACACTAGGTACAGATGTGCATGGGTCTCTCCCACCACTCTAAAAACTCAGAGGCTGTACCAAATCCAGAAGTGACTGTGGGGACTGACATTGTGAATTTCTTAAGGAAAAGTGGTAAAAACAGGACATAATTCTCGGTAAAGGGAGGAAAGTGGTTATTTGCACGGCCTCAAGCTGGAGGCTGAGCTTGAAGACAAGGTCTCTGAGCTCCTTGTCCTGTGTTGTGCCTCTGTGCAGACCCAGGTGGCCAGCGCTCCAATGCTGCATGGCCTGCAGCCAGTGATACCCCTTCCTGATGCCACTTGCCTGTTTTTCAGGGTGAAGCAGAAGCCTGAAAGAGAGCACTGAGGACAGTCCACATTGCTGGCAGGAGGAGTCTGGTTTACCAGGCAATCTGAGAGAGGAGCGTGGAGGACAGCAACCACAGGTCTGTCTCTGTAGCACCCATCTCCCTGGGCCCCAGAGGAGAGCAGGTGGCTGTGAGTGGGTCCAAGGTGCCTCTTGGTGGTGGACAACCATCTGCCTGCTTGGGGCATCAGCCCTCGGGCAACTGAAACAGAGAAGCACCATGTCTGCCAGCCTCAGTGGGGAGCAGGGCTGCAGGAGATCAGCCCCGCTGTCCCCAGAAATGTATGGGCATGCAAGGGCCTCAGAGGCATGTGGATGCTGGAAATGAGTGATATCAATGGCATTGGGTTTTCCAGAGCTATGGAGGGTGGGGAGGCAGGGGGAGCCCTGCACTTCAGACCCTGTCATGCCTGGATTTTACTCAGTCATGCAAAGATCACAAGGGATGTCCTTGTCTGACCAGAACTGAAAGAGCATTTTTCCAGAATAGCTCTTAACCCGCTCCTTACGAGACAGGAGTGCTTTGCTCCCCTCCCATCACTATGGTTTGCTGACAAACGTGTCTCTTCTCCAACATGAGACCTTGGTACAAAGGGCATATGTGGGGCTAAGGGACACATGTGGTCCACGTATGTGAGGTCATTAAGCCACCTTTGCTGTGACCAAAAATGCATCCCCCTCCACCCAGTAACACATCTGTAGCAGTCAGAAGCAGGACTGAGATGCTCCTGCTGCACTTTTAAGGGGAGTCCCAAGACCTCAGTGATGCAGGCTCAGAGCACATTTTGGGAAGGGTGCCATAACACACAACCACAAAGGGATCCCCTGCTTCGTGTTTTGCAGCAGGCGTCCCCACAGCAGGTTCTACCATGGTAGCAAGAGAGCATGCGGGCATCAGGATGGGTCTGCTGCAACAGAGGTGCACCGGGCACCTCTTCTGTGCGCTGATCCTACTTGAAGCTGCCGGAACCTTGGCCTTGATGTTTTATGCGCTGCTGTGGGAAGCTGGGAATCTGGTTGACCTCCCCGACAAACGCATCGGCTTTTATAACTTCTGCCTGTGGAATGAGGCAGCTGGGAAGCTGCAGTGCCTGGAGTTCAAGCATCTGCAGGTGATGGGCATCAGCCTACTAGGAATAGTTCTAGCCAGGATTTGTGTGTACACCTGCCTGGTCTTCAGCATTTTCTACCCTATTTTTGTTGCACATGTGAAGTGCGCAGAGGAGAGAGAGGGCTGGAAGGTTATCCTCATCATACTCATCATCGAGACAACAATCCTGTCTGGAGGCCTGATTATGTTTCTTTTCCAAACCTCGGAGTGGATTCACCCCTCTGATTTCACTGGGGGCTTCCTGGCATTGCTTGGGACTCAGGCTCTGCTACTGCTCCAGATTCTCACTGTCACTACGTACCTCATCTGGGACAAGCACGCACATCCATGTCAAAGCAGAGGAGGCTGAGATTCAACAACAAAGAAGATGCAACAGCTATTGAAAACCTGAATTAAAACAGCAAACCCGCGTCAGCTTTTGTCACTGGCAGGAATTTGTTCCTTAGTCCAAAGACCCATGTTGAGCCATGCTCTGGCACACGGCTGTGTGCAGCTCCCCTGCAGCAAGCAGGCAGCAGACACCACCACTCACAGCACAGCATTGAAACTTCACAGTAACAGCAGCGTGTAACACACCCTGCGGCTTGGGGCACAGCATCAAGGCAACAGCATCCCTGGCCCTGACCCGGAGGACAGTGGACAGATCAGAACGAGCACACAGTGGACACAGCCCTCTGGCCATATCTAGCCTAAGAACAGGCAGCCAGAGAAGCAAACAGGCTTCCTTTCTTTGAGTTGCCTAAAGAGACTCTGCTCCTTCTCCACATTCTGGACTAACCAGGGATGCCTTCGAGGCAACTGTGACTTCAGGAGCTGTGGCTTCACACTGGTGTCACAGCAGTGGCAGCCCCAGATGTGCACTGCAGATATTCTCTCCAGCAGGACCACTTGTACTTCACCTGCAGGAATAATACCTGGGGTGACGCTGCTTTAGTTCACTAGGGTGAAGTGGCCCACATCCAACCCCAGCAGCAGCAGAGCACCTGGAGTGGCAGCCAAACAACTTGCTGAACACTGAACACAGCCCTAAAGAGGAGGGTTTCCACAAGGAAGCAGAGGATTTGGGTGCAGAGCTCCAGGTTTGTCTCTATTGATATTACGAAGCTAAGCCCAGCACTCCAGCAGCCTTTGAGACTCTAGGAGAGACTGGATCTATCTGAGGGCAGCTCATCACAGAGCCAGCTCAGCACAGCCCAAAACATACCCCATGCAAGGGTGTGCTCAGGGAGCAGGGCCAGGGCCACTGCAGGCTGGGGTGCAGTGCCCAGCTGGGCCATCACAGCCACAACACTGGATGGAGTCTCTGCTATGGAAATGCACAGCACTGCTCCATGGCATGTCTGTAACCTCGCACAAACTTCACCTGCTTTCCCCCTGCATCCCCTTCAGGCACATGAGGGTCCATTTTCGCTCCTGCTGCAGTCTTTGGGGGGATGTGGCTGGTGATGCTGGTTTGACCGATTCTTCATTTCAGTAAAGGCTCTTGCACCTGCCTCAGCCTCACCTTTGTTTGTTCATCCCCTCTTCAGACTGGGAAGAGGAGGCTAAGCCATCCTCATCCCTTCCTAGACCCCCATGCACAATGCCATGGCGTTAGCCCCCTCAAGATGGTCCCTGCCAGTCTGCTCCCATCCATGTCTTCCTCAGCTATGGGAGGCCTGCCCAAGCCTGGAGGCAAACTCAGCATCAGGTCCAATGCGGACAGCCTGCCAGGCCTCACTGCAGCTGTCACACGGGAACCACAAGGACAATGGAGCCCCAAGGCTGGCCAGCAAAGGCATTCCAGGGCCAGCAACCCCCTGCTCCCCTTCAGTCCCAATACTGACTTACCAAAAGGATATTCACAGAAACTCAAATGTCCTCTTTAATCTGTCCATGCTCCAAGATATTAAACAGAAATGAATATAATCTAATCTGGAGCCCAGCACACTCTGATAGAAGTGCCCCCTTCCTTCTTCCCCATGGCCTTCATAGGCCTCCTACCAGCTTCACAGGCCATCAACACAGCAGATATCCAGCCCACTCTAGGCTGTCCTCCTGCAATGCTGTCAGAGGGGCCACCTCTCCTTTGCTCCTGGGAAACCACAGAGGAGGCAGCATTAACTGAAAAATATCTCCCTGACATATTTCAGAACATCATCTTCAGAGTCCTCGCAGTCTGTCCTCTCTGCATTGGCATCAGCACCAGTGTCAGGAGGGCATGGGAGAGCCAGACTGTGGTCACTGCCTGCCCCAATGCTGGCTGTGCTTCCAGGCGCCTTGTTTGGTGTTTGCTGAAACTCCTGCTCGCCATGGCTCCAGGACTGGGTTTTCTCCTCACCTTCCTCGCACTGCAGATGCTGACCAAAGAGAAAACAACCAGACACAGCTGTGCGACTTCACCCCGAGAGCACTCTAAGGCGAAGGGGGGGTGAGGGGAGGGGCAGTGCGGAGGGGTAGCCCACCCATCCCCGCGGGGCACCTCGTCGCCAGTCCCCAGGTTCCCAGGGGAGGCTGGTTTTGTTTCGTAGTGCCCGGCCGCGAGATGAAGGCAGCTGTACTGGCCCTAGCAGCCCCCGTGAAGGGCCAGGGCCGCGTCCCCACCCCCGGGGGTCCGGGCTCACCTCGGCCAGGACCGCCAAGGCCACGTCCACCAGCTCCGCCTCGTTCATACAATACACCACCTCCTCCGCCGCCCTGCGCACCGCACAGGAGAGACGCTCAGGGCGGGGAACACCAAGATTCGCCCGCCGCCGCCGCTCCCCACACCCCAGCGGCTCTACCTGGGCCGTGCCACCGCCAGCCGCCGCCTCCGCACCGCCTTTGGGGGGGGCGCCGCTGCCCGCTCGTCCCCCGCCGCCCCCATCCAGGCCGGGAGCTGCCGCCGCCGCTGCCCGCCCGCCGCCATCTCTGCCGGGGCGGTGGGGCGGAGCGATCCCGGCAGCCGCACTTCCGAGCGGGAAGCCCAGTGCTCCCCCTGCTGTCCCTAAAACAGGGCTCTTGACCCGGTGTGCACGCAAATGAACCGAATTCTGCACACAGAGACACTGATTTTAGTGCAGACTCGTACATGTCTGGACGGTATGCCAAACTAGCGTACCAGCAAGAAAAACGTCTCAATCATTTATACAACATCCTATCAGTATATACACGCCCTCAGGGCAGTCCTTTAAGCCTGATTAATTACGATATTTGCATACAACTTACATAGCACAAGTCTTACTACACATGCTCAGTGAGTAGGGGGTCATCTGGAGGCGGAAAGCCTCAGAGAAAAAGATGTGGTTTTGTATTAAAAAAATATTACCATGAGTAAAATTTGCTTTTGGTTATGCACGTTCACAAAATTTGGCAATAATCAAGAGATAATCAACTGTCCTGCGGGCAACCACTTTTAACACCGGTGAATGTTAAGGGATCTCTAGGCTCTAAAACAAAAACAGTCTTTAGAAGATACCAAATGTATCTTCAAAATGGAAACAGCACCCACTCTTCACATAACTGGGAATGGGACCTCCACCCAGGAACAGTCCTGTGAACTCCCCATAAAGGCCAAGGACACAAGCAGCAGTAACTTCTGTGGTGATGTGTAGGCAGATGCAATCTGGCTGCTTAGCAGTCTGCTCAACCCCTCTGCAACAGCTGAGCACAGCACTTGCCCTGATGTTGGGGTTGTGTAGGGAGAGAGACAGCTCCAGTGACAGAGAGCACTAGACAGCACCAGAACGGTTCTGGCCCTCCCTCCTCCTGTCCACCACCAGGTCACTGCTAGGCGGGATGTAGCTTCTGAACTCCAGCACCAGCATTACAAAAAGCCTGACTCAGCATCTCTTCTCTAGTTGGCAGCAGGTAGCGTCAGGGAATGCAACCCACCTGACCAAATGCAATTCTGTTCATCCCTGCATGTCTTGTACTGGTTCCCCGCAGTGTGTGTCGGTGCTGGAAGCACTCACTGAAAGGGTGCACATGGGTCTTTTCTCCCCGCAGGAGACTCTCTGGGCACATCCCTGCCCCAGCCACCCTCCATGTTTCACAGCAACAGTTCATGAGAGCACAGCAATCAAGTGCAAGGGAATATTTTCTTTGCTTGCTATCCTGTCCACCCCACAGCTGCTGCCAGCTCTCTCTCTCCCACAGATGTGGAACTGCTGCCTCCACCTCAGCGCTCCAGACGAAAGCGGATCGCTCCTTCACAGAGGAGAGAGGCCCGAGCTGCCATTAGCATGAGGTGAGGCAGTTACACAACCCAGATAAACCCTGCAGTGTTTGGAAAGTAGCACCTGCACTGTGCATGTGTGTGCCTGGCTCTTCATCAGTTGGCTGTGAAAATGTGTAGGGTGGGTCATGAATGGCTGTTTCTCTTCCAGTACATGGTGCATGCAAGTGTGGGGGTATTGATACCAAAAAGTCGGCAAAAAAAAAGACTCTTTCACACTGTTTTGAAAGTGTTAAAAAGGAGGCAATTTTATTACAGTACGCCAGACGCTCGCAGGATTGCTCCTCTAATCGAGCGTGCGCGTGATTTGCACTTTTTGGTATTTATTCCACATACCTGTTGCATATTCATTTGTCTCTACCGCTTACTTAACACATTACACATAAATTATTCACAAACCCCACCCTTTCCCCAAAGATCGCCTTTGGTATTCGAGAGTCTTCATCGGAGGTCTTTAGTGCTCCCCGGTGGTCTTTGCAGCTGGTGCCCTCCGCCCCAGTGTCAGCCTCTTGACCTAATTTCTTCAGCAAGCATATTGTCATTTTGTGCTGCTACTCATTTAGTGGAATATTCTGCTTTCCCGGCTTGCAAGCCTAGGACATCCCACTTTGCCTCGTGTCCAGTCTCTATAGAGCTATTGTTTCTCTATTAGGTTTCTGCTACATTATGCCTAGTCTTGCTACATCAGGCCTAGTCCTGTTACATTATGCCTAGGGGTTTCTAAAAGATTTTTGTTCCTGTTATCAGTATCTTTACCAAATGCATTTCCTTCCTTTCTGTATGTAGCCTTCATAAGCACCTGCAGCAATATGCGGGCTACGAAAGGACAGGAGCATATCCTGTGGGAAGCACACAAGACCCAGCAGTACCTGACAGCTCTTGCTCTGGGACAACCGCTGTCCTTCCCTTGGGCGCCCCTGCACTGACCAGAGCAGGTAGGATCCTTCACCAAATGAGCTCCACCCTTATAGTGGAGCGGGCGGATGCTCCGCTCTGCCCAGTTCTGCCCGGTTCTGCCAGCCTGCTCCCTACAGTGACAGATCCGTGGAGCTCAGCAGGCCTTTGTGCATGGTTGACTTCTCAATTCCGCCATAGGCTTGGCTCTACAATTGGAACTTAATTACTGCTGGACTTCTCACTTATCGTTAGCGGAACATGAACTTTTGCGTAAGCCTCACGGTCAGGTCTTTCGGGCTGTCTAGCAACAGTGGGACAGGGTGAAGCTTTGCTGCGCGCTCAGCGCTTCCTCAGCAGCCCCGTCTGTGGCCACCCCCGCCGTATTCTCCCCCAGAACCGCGCCCGACACGGACGCATCCTTCAACAGTCTGCACACGGCAGCGAATTGGGCTCCTGAACCGCAGCTGTGCAAACGGCACATTCGCAAACGCACTTCCCGGCCGCCCGGCCCCGCGGGAGCCCCAGCCCCAGCGCCGGAGCCGCAGCCCGCTCGCCCCGGGCCGGCGTCACCCCGCCCGCTGTGACGCCCCCAGCCCTCCCTCTGTGACGCCCCGAGCTGCCGCTCTTACGCCGCCCCCTGCAGGCGCCGCCGCTCAGTGCTGTCGCCGCCAAAGCGGGATCGGCAGTGCGTGTGTGGCTCGGAGCGTCGAGAGCTGCGACCCAGCTCGGGACTCGCCTCTTCTCGGCCCTTCTCGCCTTCTCAACGCCCTCTACCCTTGCTCGCCCGGGGCTCGGTTCTGGGCTGCTCTCGCCCTCTCCGTGCCCTCTACCCTTGGTCACCCGGGGCTCGGTTCTGGGCTGCTTTCATCCTCTCCGTAGCCTTGTCCACCAGGGACTTGGTTCTGGACTCTTTTAGACCTCTCCCCACACAGTCCCCTTGCTCTCCGGGGCTCGGCAGAGTCTGCCAGGCGCCTCCTGCAGCTGCTCACCCCGGAGCGGGCTGTGCCCTCGTCGCCGCGAAGCATGCAGAGCTTCATGGCACTGCTCAGGAGGGTGCGGGAGCGGCCGCCGTCCGACAGCGCTTCCGCGCCCAGCACCGCTGGGACCTCGGAGCTCCGGGAGAAGGGCCGGGGCGGGCTGCACAGCGCGGCCGCCCGCGGAGACCTGGCGCGGCTGCAAGGAATCTGGTGGTGGAAGAGATTCCGCATCAACTCGCGGGATGCCAACAAGCAGTAAGAGGCGGGCAGTGCCCAGAGGGAAGATCCGCGTGCTCTGGCTGGAAGAGCCGGCGAAGCCCAGCACCATCGCAAGCACCCTAGGGACAGGCCGGCTCCACAGCGCTGCCCGTACCGGAGGCCCGCCCCAGCTGGGACAGGAGCCAGCGGATGCGCCACTCTGCCCTGCTCTGCCAGCCTGCTCCCTGTAGTGACCCTTCTGTGGAGCTCCGCGGGCCTTCGTGCAAGCAGAGGCGGCTTGCGCCTCCAGAGGCTCCAGGCTGCCAAGACGCCGTACCCTTTGCTGTGCTGGCTGGCCGGGCAGGCCTGGCTGGAGGCAGGGAGCAGTGCCTGGGCACAGGAGTCCGTTTGTGCAGGTTCATTGTCACAGCTGAGGAGATGCCTCCTGGCTCAAACAGATGTGCTGAGGACGCTGCCTAGCCAGCCCCAGGCTTTGGGCGGGCAACTGCTGCCACCGGCTCTGGCACGAGAAAGCTTGCTGTTGGCTGCTTTTTTGGCAGTTGAGCATTGTGCCCCTGAGTGGTAGGCACCACAGCCTGGAACGATGTCTTGTCTGTGTTAACTGCACGTATTTAATTTCTAGGACGCCTCTGCATCTTGCTTGTGCGAACGGCCATGCAGATGTCGTTCGCTTCCTGGCGGGAAAGAAGTGCAAGCTGAACCCGCATGGCATGTATAAGAAAACACCACTGATGCTGGTACGTGGAATATGTTACACTGCTGTACGTGGGGCTTGTCAGTTATGCACTGAGCGATACCTGGCTTGCGTGATTCTTTACGCAGGCCTGCGTAGACACAGGTATGTTGCAGTCAGCGGGGAAGGGGCATATGTTGCCTAATCTTTGAAGACGCTCGTACTTTCCCGTGTTGCAAAGATGCAGGTGTTCTGACAGAGAGAAACGTACACGTTGGAAGTTGCTCCTTCCCTTGTGGCCTTTTCCAGGCAGTACAGCACCAGCACAAGGACTGCGTGACTGCTCTGCTGGAGCACGGTGCCGACGCCGACCACAAAGGTGCCGGTGGCAACACTGCCCTTCACATGGCTGCCCTCATGCCCAGCAAAGCGATGGTGGAGCTCTTGCTCGAGCACAATGCCCAGATTGATGCTCGGAATGACGTAAGCTTGGGCTTTGGGTAAGCTGCTCTTCCCCAAACTCGCCTGACTTTCCTGCGTTCTTCTAAGGGAGACGATTTCTCCTTCCAGTTAGGATACACTCCACTTGCCGTTGCAATCATCGAGCGCCGTGAAGAGATGGTCGAGTTCCTCCTTCAAAACGGAGCCGACGTGAATGCTCGAGATATTCAGCAAAGGTGAAGTTTTGTCAAAAGCGTGCGTGGGACTGCCGAGCGTTGTTCAGATGGGCTGGGTGGGAGCCATAGGAATGAGCTTTGAAAAAGAACCAGGAGCTGCCCAGAAGGAGCTCCTTCTGTGCCGCTTGTGAAAGCAGACCCGCGCTCGCCTGCTGTCTTACCTCAGGGGATGATCTCTGCACCAAGGACTGCAAGAAAGCATTGGCTGTGGTGCCAACACGCGCACACACACACACACACGCATGTGAGCGTGCGCACATGTGCACACAGAAACACAGACACACACAGACCTCCTGAGCCTGCTTTGGGGAGAGAGACTCTTGGCCTGGAGACCTCCTGAGGTCCCACCACCCTCCATTTTCTGACGCGTCCACGTGTTTTGCTGTAATTTCGCTCTGCCAGTAGGAGGGGAAATGAATTGTTTGAGGAGCAAAGAAGGGCTCAAGTAATGGCAAGGCAATGTCTGCAGAAGCTGATGTATTTCCCATCACTTCTTGGACGCTTTAGGACACCTCTTCAGATTGCTGGTTATGCCGGGAATACGAATGTAGTACGGCTTCTGCTTCAGCACGGTGCTGTTCTTTCTCATCGAGACCAGGACGGCTTCACAGATATGGGTTTTCTGGATCACTTTACTTCTGGGTAAGTTTTTTTTACGTCCTTGTTAAGAGCAGCTGCATGGTCAGCTACATGTCCTTAACAGCTAGGCTGAAGGAAATAGCCCTTTCTCCTAGCGATGGTAAACTGTGGAGTAAAAACCCCTTTAGGAACAAAGCATTTTTGGGGATTGCGCTAGCAAAACAAGAGCTTGGTTCCTTCCCTGCAGGCTTCTGGCACAGTATCAGTCTTGTGCTAATGCACCATTGTGCATAGCAGCCTTGGCCTGGAGCACGTTTTTACTATTTTGTACTTTCTTTGGGGGCTTTTTGTTTTGTTTGTACTTGTGCTTATGAAGCAACCCTGAAAGTGGTCTCTCTCCAGAGCCCAAACTGACCCTCTGCACTTCCAGTAGAGAGCGTATGCAAGTGTGGGGGTGCGATCAGCAATTTCATTTCCTTCCTTTTTGTATGCAGTTTTTCTAAGACACTGCAGGAGTACAGCAGAAGTAAAAGGACAGGAGAATGCTCTGCAGGAGGCGCAGGAGTACCTGAGATCTCTTCCTCCGGGACGACTGCTGCCTCTCCCGTGGGAGCAGCTGCGCAGACTGGAGCAGGTAGGATCCCCCACCGTGCAGGAGGTGATGAGGACAAATCGCTGTGGCCTGAAGGAGAATGAGAGCCCTTTGTTAAATGCAGGGCCCAGGGGATGGGAGAGGGCACAGTAAAAGAAGCACTCACAGCTGCATTGTGTCTCTTATTTCCTTTGAAGGTGTCTTGCCAGAAGCTGGAGCAGAGCCAGAGGAAGACTTTGATTCCCTGTCTGATTTTGAGGTACCTTCTCTGAAGGTGGGGTCCGACTGGGCGTGCTTACTTTTTGGCTCTTTTCCTTCTGCTGCTGCTTCTGACTCAGGCTTGGAATCCCAGCATCACTTAGGTCGAAATAGACCCTTAAGATCATGGAGTCCAACTGCACGCCTGGCACTGCCAAGTCCACAATTAAACCACGTCCTTAAGGACCACATGTACACATCCCCTAAATACCACCAGGAACGGTGACACAGCCACATCCCTGGCCAGACTGTTCCAGTGCTTGATAACCGTTTCAGTGACAACATTTTTCTCATATCACATCTGAACCTTTCCTGGAACAACGTAAGGCTCTTTCTTCTTGTACTATTACTGCATATTTGGCAAAAGAGACTGACACAGATGCCTAACACGCTGGCTGTGTTTGACATTTTTGATCTTTCCATCACCTGATACCACATTCCGCATGTTGGCTGAAGTGGGAGCTTTGTGCGTGGAGACGGGTCCAGAAGGAGTCTGTGCCACTTCCGACTCACGTCTTTTCATTTCCACAGACGGATTCCGAAGGTCCAGTGGAACTGCTGGATGCCGTGCTGCTTCCAGCTGCGAAACAACAAGGAGCGTGTGCGCATCCTGTTGCAGAGGAGCGCCACAATGGTAATTTCCTGACGGACTAAATGGTTCCCTTTGTAAGCTTCTCTGGAGTGAAGCGGATGGGGAAAAGCAGAGTGAAATAAGCACTCACAGCAGCGTGGCGCTTCTTACCTCTTTGTAGGTGTGTTGCCAGCAGCAGGAGCAGCACAAGACGACGACGATGAGTCCCCTTTTGAATCTGAGGTACAATCCTAGCATCACTTAGGTCGGAATAGATCCTTAAATCATCGAGTCCAAGCGTATGGTTGAAAGGTGACTCAACCACTTCCCTGGGCAGCCTGCTGCAGTGCTTGATAACTCTTTCAGTGAAGAAATTTTTACTGATATCCCATCTAAACCTTTCCTGGAACAACGTAAGACTCTTTCTTCTTGTCCTATTACTGCATATTTGGCAAAAGATACCGACACCCACCTTGCCACAACCTCCATTCTGGTAGTTGTAGGGAATGGTAAGGCCTCTCGTCGGTCTCCTTATCTTCTGACTAACAGCCCAGTTTCCCTCAGCCGCTCCTCAGAGGACTTCTTCTCTGGACCCTCCACCAGCTTCGCTGCCCTTCTTTGGAAGTGCCGGTTCTAACACGTATCTTTCTATTTCCACAGACGGATTCTGAAGGTCTAACAGAACTGCTGGATGCCGTGCTGCTTCCAGGTGCAAAACAACAAGGAGCGTGTGCGCATCCTGTTGCAGAGGAGCGCCACAATGGTAATTTCCTGACGGACTAAATGGTTCCCTTTGTAAGCTTCTCTGGAGTGAAGCGGATGGGGAAAAGCAGAGTGAAATAAGCACTCACAGCAGCGTGGCGCTTCTTACCTCTTTGTAGGTGTGTTGCCAGCAGCAGGAGCAGCACAAGAAGAAGAAGAAGATTTTGACTTCTCTTCTTTGGATGAGGTACTTTGTCTTCCTGAGCTAGTGGAATTGTTGCGCTTCTTAAGCCCAGCTGCTGCAAGGCAGTGCGATGCTGCAGCGTTGCTGCGGATTCCTCTCCTCACTGTCTGTCGGTCTGTGTTCTTGCTCGCTCAGGATTTTGCACTGGAGAGAGAAGAGCGTCCGCTCAAGAAGGAGGCTTCAACACAAACCGATGGTCAAGGCGACACTCAGGTGACTCTGAGGGCCTGATGCCCATATCTGTAAATCAAGCCCGTCAGTTTAAGGAGACCTGTTTGTGCTACTGAGGTTCCTTTTGGAGTGCTGCTGAGAGGCAGTTTTTGAATCGGGACCTGAAGTCTATTTCAGACCTCATTTTGTTTCCCTTGTGAAGCAGAAGTGCTGCATAAAGAGGGAAAACAGTCGGTTAGAAAAAAGCTAGTGGCACAGACGCTCAGCCTCTGTTCCGAGGAGGAAAATACGGAAGCCCTTTCTGTGTATCAGGGAAGAGAAAGTATCATGCTGAGCCGCCGGTCATTTGGATGTGCTCAGCTGAGAAAGGTGCCAGCAGATGCCTGCTGGTGGTGGCCAAAATCTCTCGTCTTTGAATTCACTGAGTCATAGAAGCACAGAATGGTTTGGGTTGGACAGGTCCTCTAAAGATCATTTAGTCCAACTCCCTGCTGTGGGCAGGGTCATCTTCCACTAGATCAGCCTGCTCAACACGCTGTCCAGCCTGACTTTGAACAATCCCAGGGATGGGGCACCCACAGCTTCTCTGGGCAGCCTGCTCCAGTGTCCCACCACCCTTGTTCCAACCCTCTGATCATTTCTGTGGCCCTCCTCTGGACCCACTCAAACAGGCCCGTGTCTTCCTTCTGCTGGGGACCCAAGAGCTGGAGGCAGTAGTCCAGGTGGGGCTCACAAGAGCAGAGCAGAGCAGAGAAGAAGAGGAGAATCACCTCCCTCCAGCTGCTGGCCATGCTGGAGATCAATCTAATGATGTGATCCCATGTGTCCTGTTGTCATCTTCTTCCTGGCTTCTCCCTGCTCATGGAACACCATTTCTTTAGGAACGGGTCAGGTGGCTGCAGCAGGAGCTTGCCAGCGCTCTCAGAAAGTGCTCCCTGGCAGAAGCTTCGCTTGAAGCTGAGAAGCGCAACAGCAGGGAGCTGCAGGAACAGAAACTGCAGCTGCAGAAGGAACTGGACAGTTCTAAAGCTCAGGTAGGGAGAAAGCCTGTCTCTTGCCTCTTGGCAGGGGCCCAGGCCTTTTCTGTTGCAAACCAGAGTGAGGAACGGAGCCTTAGTTGGGGTCCACTCGTTTTTATCAAACCTAAGCTGACTACTGGGGATTCTTGCTTTGGTCTGACAGCTGCAGGAATTGAAAGAACGGCTTAGCCGGACCCAGCGTTACGCCGAGTCCCTGGAGAGTGCCGTAAAGAATAAGGAGAGGGAGCTAACAGCTTCCAAGAACATGCAGACACCTCTGGTCAAATCTTCTGGAACTGCAGCTGCCCCACAGCTGGAAGAACGCCTGCAGCAGTAAGGAAGTCACGCAGTGGGGCAAGGCTTTGCTTTCTGCGATTGTGGGAAAACAACTGGACTGTTTTCCTGCATCACATGGTTTTCAAAGATGCTTTTGTTTTAGATGAGGTTCTATCAGACTCTTCCTTTGGGATTTGTGCTCTTGTGGACTTCTGTGATAAGACCTGCACTTCTTTTTCAGGCTCCAAGTTGGAATGGCCAGGCTGGCAGCCACAGCCCAGCAACAAGCCAAGACCGTGGAAGCCCTTCAGCAAGACCTGCAAGCTTCTGCCTCAGTAAGCTGATCAGAACCTTCCCTTTTCATGAGCTACCAGAGCCCAGTTCCATCTTCAGGTGGGGAAATTTGAAGGTTTTCCCAGAGAGCCTGGGAGAGACCATTTCCTCTGTTCTACTGACTACTTTGAGGCTGCCCTCAAAGTCCTGCTGCCCCGTTTCCCAGCCTTCTGGCTTTGAGAGTTGTCCCATGAGACTATAGCCAGTCCTACTTCAGTCCCACCTAATGCTGCCTCTGTGAAGGACTTGGCAGTCAGGGACTGGCTTCGGTATTTTCTGCTTTAGAACACTTGTG
This sequence comes from Patagioenas fasciata, assembly GCF_037038585.1. Lineage (NCBI taxonomy): Eukaryota > Metazoa > Chordata > Aves > Columbiformes > Columbidae > Patagioenas > Patagioenas fasciata. The sequence goes on along the minus strand of NC_092520.1, from coordinate 172,808,121 downwards.
AGGTTGAGACCTCAGGCAGCACTTCAGACAGTTGTGCCGTAGAGGTATTTGGTACCTTCAGCTGCAGACGTTCCTTGGGCTCTGGTGGTGCCGAGCGCTTCATCCTGAAGGCCTGACTGGCATCGTCAGACTGTGACCAGAGTTCTTCAGTTGCCTCCGCTCTGGTGCCCTTCCATTAGCGCTGTACTTCCAGAATCCAGTTTCCAGTGCCACCTTTGGCCCAGCCTGCTGCATAAACTAACACCCCACGCTAACCCTTCCGCAGTCACTGCTGAGCCTCCAGCGCCATGAGCACTGAGAAGATGCCAGAGCAGAGGAAGTGACAGTAAACAGAGTGGTCACAAGAGAGAGGAATGAAGCCTGCAAACCTTGACATTCCATCTTGTGCAGCCATTGCCCTGCATGTAGTGCCAGTTGTACTGTTGCAGCGTGCTGTTTAATAAACTGTGTTGTCTAGTCCATGTCTTCGTTTTGCTGCCCGATTGGAGTGCTTGGGACCTCGCTGGTTTGGATGAGAACAGTCCTATCATTGGAGGCTCACTCAGGATCTCAACCCACACAGGCACTTAGCACGTCTCTCTCTGCCCTTGCTCTGAAGGAATATCAGTCGTGCAGACGTCTCCAAGAGGGAACACACATCCGTGTCCTTTTCCTCTCGGGAGCCCTGAGCCATGATTGTGCTCTGATTGGGGACTAGCGCTGAGCTACTGCTAATAATCAGTTACCAGACTCTTCCTGCCTTCCTAGAGCAATCCTCCTGGTGTTCTGGGCAGAAGGTGGTGGTTGAGCTTTTGGTAGCCATTGGACCTTTGCAGTTCCCAGAGGGATCTGATGGATGTGTAGGCCGCCGAGGGGAAAGGTGCGAAGAAGTGGACACAAGCTGGGACGGGGGAATGGCACCTCCGCCAAAGGAAAACATTTTTCTCTTGTGAGGATGGTGAGAGAGCAATGTCAGGGAAATGAAATGGATTTAAGTGTCTCAGAAACATAAGCAAAGGAAATGGCCAGACCTGGTTTTGGCTCTTCAGCAAAGGGACGTCTCCAGGGCCTCTGAGATCCTCTGTGGGCTGAGCGTGGTCACGGTCGTGGTCCTGCTGGCAGCTGGGAACACCACGTGCAGCAAAGCGCTCCCCTTCCTGGACTCCACGCTGAAATTTGGTTGGAAGCAAGAACCATCATTGACTCTGGTGTGTGGGCCCTGGTCTGTTTGGGAGTGGAGGATGGCGTTCAAAGCTCAGCAGGACTCTGGGAGGAAGTCCCTGCTGGGCATTTCCCAGCTGACACGCGTCACTCTGACCTCTCCCACTGACGTGGGCCTTCCCTGGCATAACCCAGCATTTACTGTGGGATTTGCATGAGCAACCTGAAGTGCCATTTAAATGCTGCCACTGTCCCCCCACCTTAAAGTACCTGCTTTTGTACATCCTTTGCAAACTTCACCTGAAGGGAGAACCTTTAGACTTGCAGCTGTTTTAACCTCCTAGCAAAGCAAGGATCTGTTCCGTCTCTCCCTCTCAGTTGCCAGAAGAATAATAAGCCACACAGAAATAATAATAGAATAACAAACCCCACAGGTTTCACACTGAATACATCACAGCTGTGGAAAATATATACCTCAGCTTGCTGGGCTGATGACTTCCAACTGTATCCAAAACAATCATCCTTGCAATTCCCAGGCTGCTTCCCAGCACCAGCCTTAGCAGGAAACATCTCAAAATTTGAAGCCTGAACTTGTAAGACCTAGAAATGCGAGGTGGTGGGTACCCAAATGTTCTCTGTGTGCTCCCCGGGGTGGCACAGCGTGCAGGAGTCAGCAGTGCAGCACAGGTTGGGTAGGAAAGGACAAGGCCTCCTCCCTTCTCCTTCCGGCGCGTACGAGAGAACCGTGTGGTCTCGCCCAGTCAAGGTGTGTTTATGAAAGGCAGGTCCTGTTTGATCAATCTGAACTCCTTCTACAACGAGGTGACCCACTTGGTAGATGAAGGAAAGGCTGTGGATGTTGTGTACTTAGACTTCAGTAAGGCCTTTGACACCGTATCCCACAGCAATCTCCTGGAGAAGCTGGCAGCTCACGGCCTGCACGGGTGTACTCCGCAATGGATAAAGAACTGGCTGGAGGGCCGGGCCCAAAGAGTTGTGGTGAACGGAATCAAATCCAGCTGGCAGCTGGTTATGAGCGGTGTTCCCCAGGGCTCAGTATTGGGGCCAGTTCTGTTTAATGTCTTTTATCAATCATCTGGACAAGGGGCTTGAATGTACCCTTAGTAAGTCTGCAGATGACACCAAGTTGGGTGGGAGTGTTGGTTTGCTGAAGGGTAGGAAGGCTCTACAGAGGGATCTGGATCGGCTGGACCGTTGGGCTGAGGCCAACTGCATGAGGATCAACAAGGCCAAGTGCCAGGTCCTGCGCTTGGGTCACAACAACCCCAGGCAGCTCTACAGGCTCAGGGAAGAGTGGCGGTGGAAAATGTCTTGGGGGTGTTGATTGACAGCTGGCTGAACATGAGCCAGCAGTGTGCCCAGGTGGCCAAAAGGTGAATGTTAAGGGATCTCTGGGCTCTAAAAAAAAAAACAGCCTTTAGAAGATACCAAATGTATCTTCAAAATGGAAACAGCACCCACTCTTCACATAACTGGGAATGGGACCTCCACCCAGGAACAGTCCTGTGAACTCCCCATAAAGGCCAAGGACATAAGCAGCAGTAACTTCTGTGGTGATGTGTAGGCAGATGCAATCTGGCTGCTTAGCAGTCCGCTCAACCCCTCTGCAACAGCTGAGCACAGCACTTGCCCTGATGTTGGGGCTGTGCAGGGAGAGAGACAGCTCCAGTGACAGAGAGCACTAGACAGCACCAGAACGGTTCTGGCCCATCTGACCGAATGCAATTCTGTCCATTCCTGCATGTCCTTGCACTGGTTCCCCGCAGTGTGCGAGTGTCGGTGCTGGAAGCACCCACTGAAAGGGTGCACATGGGTCTCTTCTCCCCACAGAAGCCTCTCTGGGCACATCCCTGCCTCAGCCACCCTCCATGTTTCACAGGAACAGGAATCAAGTGTATGGGAGTATTTTCTTTTAGTGAAAATAAAAGAAAGCAAGCACAAGTGTTATACTGAAAAAAATACTCTAGTTTCACAACAGCCTTTCCACTTTGAGCCATCTCGTCACCATGCACTGTGCATGCCTCCTCCAGCCTCACTTTCTGCTGTAGAACCCCACACATCATCTCAGTAGCCTTCTAGCCCTGTGCTTGTCAAGACTCCCTAATGAAGGAAGTCCAGCTGCCACAATGGGTCAGTGAAAATTTATTTTTCAGTGCTCCCACTGAGCTGGTCCCATATCGGCATTCTATTGCACAGTTTGGCAAATATATTTAATTTTTGTCAAGAGGCAAATATACATTGTGAAGAGGGACTACAGTTTGCATTCTCTCCCATGCAGTTTGCTCCCGTGGAGTTAACACTGTTCATCAAGTCTCTTGCTCTTTCCCTTCACCACTGTCCAGATTAAGACTTTTGAGCCAGTAAGGTTGTTAATTTAATCTTCCCATCCATAGAGGCAGTGAGGCAGGTCCCGCAGTCCATTGCTGTGCTCCAGTCCACTGTGACAACAGGAGCTCGGTGTCCTCCCAGGGAAAGGCAGCTCTCCAGAACCTTGTCCTCACCATTTAACTAAAAGGAAAGCATAAGATTTTAAGGAGATACGTTTCTGTGGTAGGGCCAGTGCACCCACAGGCAAAGCCAAAGCCTTGCTACAGACTCCATTTCCCCATCAGCACACATACATAAGTAAGCAGAAAATCAGTAAAAATTTCATCTCCTCTGCCTTGCAATGACTTATACTGATGGGCATTGACTCAAGACGAGGCAGGCAAGAAGCATGTGGTCAGTAACCACTTGTTACTGCAGCACAGAACTTTGAGTACTTGGAACCATTCAGCCTTACTCCTCATTTCCTTTCAGTATACAGTAAGAGGAGAGAATCTGGCTGGGACTAACATAACATCAGCAAGCACACAAGGCAGATTAAAGATGAGCATCAGTCAACAATCGCACATTTTGCATTGAACTGACATGCATCAATGTATTAAGAAAAAAAAAAAACAAAACAAAAACACCAACTTTGTCCTAGGGACTTGGGCACTAAGGAAAACTGCTGCAGCTAAGCTTTAAGAACAATGAACACACATACTCTAGCATCATACACAGGGCCAAATGCTTGTAGAAGGTTCTAACACTTGCTTAATACCACACATGGCTAAAATGCACACTGTATGAAACTAAGCATCAGTTTTCACAGGGCAGGGAATGGTAGGTACTGCTTGAGAACTTCCACTGGCTGATGTTGCAGACTTGTAACAAGAGCTTGTATGGATGCGTAGGAGTACTTCCCATCACTTCTCAGACTTACCTTAAAAATTACTCCTCCAGTAGAAGAACATGTCAACATATAGTTGCCCTCAGAGTCAAAAGCAAAAAGCCTTCCTCGTGGAAACTGGACTTGCTTGTAGCCGCTGTATCCAGACAGAACAAAAGGACCTGTAGCTTCACTGGGAAGATTGTATTCAGACACCTTCAAGCCACTTTTGTGAATATTCCACTGAATAAACTAGAAGAAGAAAAACAGATGACAAAAATGAACAGTTAAACTGACTGGAATGAAAGTAGAGGAGACATTCCTTGTTTTTAAGTAAAGTGGCTATTCCTCACAAATTGAATATGGCATTTTGACATTTACATCTCAGTGGCTATGTTTATAAAACACAGACTGCAAAGGCTACTAACAGTGCCTGCTATCCAGGTAAACATATGCCCTACCTTCCATGAGCACTGCTGCCTAAGTGTCCTTCCACATTGCATGCAGGATCCTGGTGGGAATTCACTTAACTCTCATCAGCCAAGGACCCACACATTCAGGTAGCCTCCCTCCCTAAGCCACACCTCTCTACTGCTGAAGACTGTGGAACTGCAGAAACTGAAGCCTGTATTATAAGCAACAGGGAGCTCCTGGCAAGGAATTTTATGCAAAATGGTCAAGGACTTACTCCCTGGTGAATCAGAGATTTCAAATGTGATTTCAAGGGCATAAAAAGGTCATTTTCACATGGCTTTTCTAGGAAGCAGATGTCACCAACAGTAAGATTTGCAGACAAGGTCTGAGACAGCTCCAGCTGCTAATACACTTTCTAGCCACTGTCTCTGCAGAGACTGCATACACCAGGGTAGTGCTGCACACGTAAGGTTACAGTTAGCCACCTGCAGATCCTCCAGACTCTGAGGGTATTTTTACTGCTATTCCCCACTATATGGAGGACTCCAGAAGGGATCTTGCTGCCAACTGAGCAGTAGAAGGTCACCCAGAGCCTACCTTGCCATCCTCGCCTATGCTGTAGACTGTGTTCTCATCATAGCTGAACTCAACGGAGTAGACTTCCCCATCATGTGCCTTCCAGCTCATGGCGCACTCATGCTGCTGCATATCTGAGGGGAGAACCAGTACTGAACACTACCCATACACAGAGCTGAGATGAAGAGAGAGAGGCCCTTTACATTCAATGAGGTCTCTGTCCCAGCCCTCTAAACCAGCCTGGGGAGCCCAATCCAATCCCAGCACACCATGCTTATTCTCCAACATGTGGCTTTTACACTGCCCACAAAAATCACTGACTGTAACTAGTCACCTCTTCCTCCAGCTTTACAGGGCTGCTCACATGCTCACTGCCAACTGCAGGCATTCTGCATCCAAGCCCCACTGCCACCTTTCTTCTACTTCTCCTCCCCTTGTCTACCCTCACAGCTGCTGCCAGCTCTGTCCTCCCACAGACCTGGGACTGCTGGCTTCAGCTCAGTGCCTGGGCCAGAAACAGATCTTTCATTCACACAGAAGGGAAGCCCAAACTGCCTTTATTGCAAGGCCAGGCTGAAGAGGAGAAAACCTGAGAAACAGGAATTGCTCAGGGAAGGAGGACTGATATGAAGCCCTTGCCTTCAACTGGAAAGCAGAATATCAATTCCTTTCCTCAAGACTCAGCCTTTGGCAGTGGTACTGCTATACAGCACAGCCAAGACCACATGGCTCAAGGGCAAGTTAAATCTGCTCCTCAGCAAGAGGGAAACAATAAATCCAGCAGCATTACCAGGGTTTCCAACCAATGTCCCTCAGGGAAAGTTTACGTCAACTCACTTCTGAGAGCTATTGTGAAGGAGAGAAAACAGTTTCCATTTTGATGTTCAGGCATGTCCCACGGCTGCCTCACTGCTGGCAGAAGGGTGCTAGGGGCAGCTAGCTGGGGACACCAAGGGGCCACCTCACTGCTTAATTTCAACATACCAAAGAGACGAACAACCCCATCTGCAGCACCAGTGACCAGCAAGTTGCCGTTGTGGTTGAAGGCTGTGCAGTTAATGGCAATGGGTTCAGGCTCCAGGGAGAACTGCAGCTGGAAGGGAAAGTCTGCATTAATGCTGAGAAACAGAGCTGGGGGTGCTGAGGAGTGAGGAAAAACTTTATCTAGTAGCAAGAATTCCTCCACTTCAGAGCCCTACACCTCTCATGACTACAGACTTCAAGGTTGGCAGCTGCATTTTACTGGGACACTAAACCAACAATTCACCTCAGCCAAGCCACAGCTTTCTCAGCCCTGGCCTCAGGGCTGCAAAACCAGCTTCTGGCAGGCATTAGCTTGAGTATGTTGCTTTCTCCTACACATCAGGGACAGCATTTCTTAAGGACAAGGGATAAGACAAGGACTCCCTGCCAGAAGCTGACCCATCTAAAAGGAAACAATAGAGAAAATAACAGGAGATGAAGTCTCTGAAAGAAGCATATCACTTAAAAACAGGGAGGGCACAGGAAACAGCAGCAAAGAAATCCCTTCAATATAGCTCAACTGAAGAAAGCCTGAGCAAAGCATCATTCAATCCACTTGGGAGATTTCCAGTCACAAACTGTGCAGGCAGGATAGAAACAAGGCTACAGACTATTCTGAAGAATCCCTCAAAAAAAAAAAAAAAAACCAAAAAAAACCACACACAACAAAACACCAAACACCCACAAACAAACTATCAACAGAACAAAAAAATCCCCACCCAAATGCAGCAGCTACTTAGAACATTTTTATCCTGCATATGATAAAGGTGAAAGGAGGAAGGGGGGAAAATACAAAGGTACTGAAAAGAAAGTCAGCATAATTTAGAAAGAGGGTTGCTACACATTAAAACAGAAAACACTCATTTCTCAGCTAGCAGACTGAGAAAGAAACCCAGTAAGTACCTGCTGCTTCATCGTTTTAGTGTCCCACATTAGCAGCTTCCCAGGAACTTGGTTCATGCTTTTGCCCCCAGAGCTGACAGCTGAGTAGTCCATGTGGGAAATGGGGCTCTGGGCTGCCGCAGAACAGACAAAGGAGGCACCACTTGGGCTGCAGGCAAGCGAGAGGATCCTGAAAAACAAACAGTTTGAATTGCCTCTCTCTAGCAGCTGCTTCAAGTGCAACACTTGACCACAAGCTCTCCTGTTAAGACACTGCAAGACAGGGTGGACTATAAGCGAGGGCAGGATCTGTGTGCTTAGACAAAATTTGAGAGTCTCCTGTTTAACTGACCAGTTTTACGCTGCTCAGACATGGACCACCCTCTGGATGAAGGCTGAATAGTCCTGTAGTTGAACAAAAGCAGCAGGAATACTGAGAGTTCACCTACCTTTTCACAGTCAAAACCAACATTTATAGTTATATATACAAAAAAAAAAAAAAAACACACAGTATTACCTGGGCATGTCTTCATCAATGCTGATTTCACAGAGATTCTTCTTCGCTTCTGTGTCATAAAGACGAACCGTCCCGACTCCACTGCCAAGCAACAGCTTGAAACCAACAAGGAGGAAATGGAAGGAGTGCAAGTGAGTACAGTGATGCTGTCCAACCACCACCAACACCACAAAGTGTTTTTTTTTTCCTATTTATGCATTTGTATTAAGCATCAGCCCATTAAGGCACATCCTGTCTTTCTGTGCATATCATGCTGAGTACAACTACCCTACACTCACAGAAGCTGCTTCGCAGTGAGAAAACGATCTGATAGGCACCAAGGTGGAATAAAAGCCACTTTCTAGATTATGGCTCAACATTATAGAATGCAAAACATATGTGGAGTCTCAATATCTAGGGGAGCAAGGAAAGAGTAATGCAGAACTAACAATCTAAGTTTAAGAAAAAAAAAAACAAGTAGAAGCCAACTCCTTTCATCCAAGAGAGAAGGAAATAATTCAGGAGGGCTCACACATGCTTTATCAGTGGTGCTACAATTTAAATCAAAATTAAAACCATGGAGGGATGCATCAAAGAAAATTAAGCAAGTCAGATCCTTCTCACTTCAGAGCCTGATTTGCTGCTGAATCTCCATATACTTCTGAAAGAAGAATCTATCAGCAAGCAGAAAAACTCAACAAAGCAGAAGAAACATCAGAATAACTGCATGGACAACTTCCTTTCTAAGAGTAAAAGGAAAGAAAGAGACAAGCTGCAGCACCAGCTCTTCACAGGTGCAATTTTGGGGGCAGCAACAACACAACATCAGTGCCAGAATGCAAACAATATTCCCTTGGTTGCAGGCCTGCCTTCTCACACAGCCCTCTCTCTTTGCCAAGGGAGGGTGTGAAACACTAGCAACAGTTCTAGGACTCAGAAGAATGCATACAATTTAAGGCTCCTCTCTAGCAACAGAGCTAAAGTGCTACAGGAAACATTAAAACTGTACTCATATTTAAACAAGCCCGAAGCTCCTTATGCACACATCAACCTCCAACTCATAAGGCATCAGTATAATACCAACCACAGAGCTTTTCTCACACCCACACAAGCAGAAAAGGTGGGAATAAAGCCCCACAACTCCCTGCTGCTGAGCTCCCATGGGCTGTTGTACCAGGCTGTCTCTGCCTGCCTTTGCAATGGGCTGCCTGCTCTGCCCAGAGAGATACTTCTCTTAAAGGAGCTGATCCTATCCTGCAGCTGTAACCACACTGCAGCTTGGGAACTTCTGTCTTGGAGCAACCAGTGGTGAATTCCTTGCTCGATATAAAGAGCATATTTCCCACTCTAGCTTTTCTTAGACCCTACAGGCTTCAGTTCCCCATGTCCTACTAAAGCGGAAACTAACTGTTGGCCTGATCTTATCCACAATGCAGCTGTCTAGAAGTAGCAACACAGCCCCAAATCATCTGCCATGACTCTTGGGTCTCCACACACAGGCTACTCACCAGCCTATCACGCTTGGTTGCCCATTCCAGAGACAGCAATGGAGATTTGGAAATGGATGAAGCTTTAGTTTGCATTATGGGGTTAAAAGACCAGACTTTGATGACCCCATCGACATCCAAGCTGGCCACTCGCCGTCCAGAACAATCAACCCTATGTGTAGAAGAAAACTAATTGGATATTTTTCTCCTTAAAGTTCTTAGATACAGGTAGATACCCCAGTAATCCTTGGTCTCATGGCCACACACCAATTACTTCTGCAGGAATCAGAGCCTCCTTGCACCGTTTCCTGTTCAGTCCACAATAACTGGCACAAGGAAGCATACCAAGCTCCACATGCAAAGCATAATGCCCTCAAGCAATGCCATCCTGCTTACCCAGGGAGTTTCTTCCCCAGATGGTATCTCTCAATTACAAAAATCTCTGTCCATCCTCACTGCATAAGCTACAGGCTATTTTCAGTCACAGCAACTCGACTGCCCTACAACTGAGAGTACATGCACAATGTGCTGGACAGAACAGAGGCTGGGAGAAGAAGGCCAGACACAGCTGGTCCTCTAGAGAGGCTTCTATGAGAAAGCCATCTTCTGCCAGTCCCCTACCTGCAGTACATGATGGATGAATGGTGCTCCCCATACTCCTCCTGGCTCAGGACGATGAAAGGCTGCTCCTGTCGGACTCCCACAGGTTCTGCACTGCTGGCAGGCATTTTGGTTGAAGTCTCTGCTTGCTCAGCATTCAGCTCTGAGCACGGTTCTGTCTCAGCGGTGCTAACATCTGTTTTCTTCTCAGCACTTGGGCCCTGAAGGAAGAAATCCTGTGAGAAATACAAGGAAGCAGCAGCTCCAGATCAAGCTCTTCAGCCACCCCAGCCTCCTGGGAGGTGAAAAATAAAAAAAGAAAAAAAAAAAGAAAAAGAAAGAGAGAAGTTGCACTCAAACAGAAGCATTGTCAGCTCAATGCCCCTTCTTCCAGGGACCCTCTGAACACAGGGATAGTGTGTTGCACAACTGCACCATTTAATATGGCCTTCTTGACTGTAGAGTCCTTTATATCACGCTCCACGTGCCCAGCCATACACTTTCCTGTAAGAATTAAAGGAATCACAACACCTCTGCTAGGCATATCTCAGCTGATACCAGAGGCCCATTTTGATGCCATTAGAAGAGATTCACAGGCAAATCACCATATTTCAAGGAATTCTTGCATTCAGCAATACGAGTTAAATCTTTATAATATGCAGTTCAGTAAACCTGCACAAATATTCTTGTTGGATGGCGATCCCCAATGGATGGATTATCCTTGTCTACCAGAGATTCAGTCTGTGTGTGCTGGGACAACCACTGCAGCCAACTGACTGATGACAACAACAGAGTTGACACGAGTCCATGAGTCCAATTCAGCTCAGTTTGACAGGGCAGACAATACAAATAGAGTTTTAGGAGGTGAAGGTACCTGAATGAGACAAGATCTGCACTGCAGCACACAGAAGGGTTCGAAAGCAGCTTAGTTTTCCCTTGCCACCAGAAGCTGAACAAGAAGCAGATATGGCACATAAGCCAGTAAAACATCTGCAAGCATTCCTCTGCTAAACCATGCTCTGAAGACAAAGTGCCCCAAAATGGTATTGGTGTTGATGATTATAAACTCCTGTTCCCTAACACATCTTCCTTTATTTATAGCAGCTTCACATCTTGAGCAATGGGTCAAACACTGCATAATCAAATCATCTGAAATCGCAAGGCTGGAAAAGACTGGGAAATAAATCCAAGAATGCCTCTGTGTTAGCTAATGAGGGGAGATAACGACCAGAAATGGCATTCAGAAACAGTGCTGCCTTTCAGTTTCTATTTTGCTTACATGCACTGAACAACAGAAAGCTAAATGGTATCAGCTTCCCCTATAACATCAGAGGCAACTTTTACCAAGCCAGGAAAACACTGTCTTAACCTGGAACATCACAGGAAAAGCAAAGTCAAAGGATTCTTATCAGGAATCTGGGCTTTGCAATTTTCTGGCCACCGTTTAATTAAAGTGTTGTAGATAAGCCATAAAGAAAAAAGGTCTCACAGAGTCTTGAATGCTCAGTGGTGGAGAAACATCTCCTCTTTAAAGCAGTGTTCCCACACACAGAATAGCTACACGTACAGGCTGACAGGCAACAGTCCCTCAGCACTGTTGCTACCACAAGGCAGCATCTCATACAGCCAAAATAAACATGGCTGAGATGCTGACATCATTCCTCCTGGGCTCTGTATCCTCTGATCACAGGGCTGCTGAAAGCCAGACAATACACATGTGAACAGATGTAGTCTGCTGACTTTCAGTGGTTAAAATCCAGAACACAGTCTTATTATTTCATTAGATTAGAAAGCAGGGCACACCCCCAGGCAAAACTGCAACATACAGCACCAAAAAAACTCCAAAAACAGATGTTGCTATGAAGGATACTTCCACACCTATCCAGGAAAACTTTCCATCCATTTTTATCTGTCCCAAAGACACTGCAAATCAGGATAAATCACTTGGGTGGGACAGACGACTTAAGCCCACTGCCACTACGAAAAGGAGATTATAACGCAGTATTTTAACATGACCATTAAGATGGATGAAACATACCCTCCCCAGGACCAAGCTGTTGAACAGATCATCACAAAAGACAACTCTTCTTCCATTTGAAACATCAATACCAATTCCCTTCTAGGGACACAGAAGTAAACTGAGTGTGGAAGGCATTGATTAACTACAGAGATTAACCTTTGATACAGTTAGATCTGAGTAGCAGTTTGGAAGCTTAATGGGAACACTTGTGCTTGTTTTACCACCTAGCACAAAAAAACTACAGAAATATCAGCCCTCCGCTTCCCAGCCTGGCAGTGTTGCCCAGTACCTGAAAGGTCCCTTTCGACAGCAGTTCCTTCCTTTCCTTCCCGTGCTCTTGCAAGCGCTTCTGCCGCTGCTGCAGGGAACTTGATTCGCCTGCTACTAACCCACTGAAGTGGCTCTTCCCATCCTTACAGCTCACTGCTCCTTCTTTTGCTTTGGCGCTCTGGAAGGCAGAGGAATGATCTGGCAAATTTACGTTTGTGCTAGGCTGCAGGACAAAGAGCAAAAGAGGAGGCAAAGAAACCAAGGACCCACAAGGGCTCCACAAGCCCCCAGAAAACAGCAGCTGTTCTTGTGCTGCATTTTTCAGGTGGAAGCAAAAGCCTGGAGAAGTGCTGTACAAGTTAATTCCGTGGATAGTGAACACCGTCCAAACACGTCTGAGAATTACCTGGTGATTTGTTGGTTCTTTCTTCCCTAGCAGCATACTGCCAGTCTGCGTTGGAGAAGCCCCACTTGGATGGGCTGGTCTGGAAGGGCCCTTTTTACTCTGAGAGAGAAAAGAGGACAGAAAGCCTCCCCGGGACTGAAGAGAATGTGCAGTACTCCTCTGGCTGCAGGTCATATCACTAAAAAATCAAAACAAAACAACAAACACACACACACACAAAACCCCACCAAACACAATTATGAATGTGCAGTCAAACAACCTGATCAAAGACCACCCAACAAGCAAAGTGCCAGCAGTATGAACCACAGGAGGACAGATGTTCCTTTCCAAGCTGATGGACCACTACACATTAAAAAAATGTTTTAAAACAGCTTGTTAGTGCCTGAAGCAGATCATTATTATTATTGTAACCAAAGCTCACTTATCAGAGATGCCACTGAGATGGCAGGCCCAGCTGGTGCTGAATCCCCTGTAGGGCCACCTCAAACCCCTTCCACTCTATTTGCTTAGTTTACAAAGACCCTAAGGGAAAGGCAGGGGAATCCAGATTTTCAAAGACCCTATCCAGCCAGGATTCCCAATTTAAGGCATAAACCAGACCTAAATCAAGAGGTATTCAGTATCCAGTGTTTCACTGAACACACTTAGATATTTAGCAAGTCATGTTCAGCAATTTTAAAACACAGGTCCTCAATATCTACAAAACTGGGCCCACAGAAAATAAGGAAGTTTAGGTCCATTGCTGTGATTACACACACCTCCCTTCTGAGCCCACAACATCAAGAGCAGCAGCTGCTTCCCAGAACATAAATGTCTGACCTCACTCTGCTGCAGCTTCCTCTGAGAGCAGAGCAGCACCCAGGGGAAGGGGAATACAATCACTTTCACTGTGTCTATCCTTTCTTCTAGGAAGGAACTGTTCTACCAAAGCCAGGCCTTGGGTTGAGCAAAGACAAGGAAAAAGCAACCAAAACTGGTCGCCAGACTAAGAGACAAGTTGCACACAGAAGAAATGACACTTCTAAGGCAAGCTTTCCTAGTATAAACGGACAACAACAAACATGGGAATAAATCTTCCCATCCCTCGCATCCCCACCCCCGTGTGTGAGACTTTCCACAGAGTAGTCAAAAGAAAGAAAAAAAGAAAACTCAAACTCCATAGCCTGTCCTGTGCAACAAGTGCAGAGCAGTTATCAAGATAGTTCATCATACACTTAGGTCTATTTAATCAGGCATTTTTTAGACTAAAACAAAGACTTTGTATGTTGTCTCTGCTACAACTTCTATTTGTCACTGCCAGCAGCATTTGAACCATCTTCCTCCTGTCTGAATAGGAGTGGAAGAACAACATGGGAAAGTCAAAGCCCCAGCAGTGTTATTAATACCTTGTGGCTAAGCTACATTTGCTTTCATATCCTTTTAAAGCAAAGAAAAAAAAAATTCTCAATAACACAATAAATTCAAACACATAGACTTGCTTTACATGACTGTGTACTGGGGGAAAAGTAAGAGTTTAAAAAAACAATTAAACACGGTTTATCACTGTATATGTTGCCTGATTTCCACAGATAGGAATACAATAGATGTAGCCACAGAACAGTTTAATTGCAGGAAGTCATGAATTCCCCCATTAAATCCACTTAGTTCACCAGGGTTTCTGCCTGGATGTCTTTCTGCATTGACTCCCAGGGCAGGGAACAAGGAAATGACCCTTTAGGAGCCTCCCTGACCCAACAAAAGCAGCAGAACCTATCCCCAGCAGGCACTCACAGCTCAGAGTCCCCAAGTCGATCCATGTTGGCCACATACGCAGGCAACTTATGATGCACAACCGCTTGTTCCACCTCCAGTTCCTCTTTCTTCATGCGGGAGGACTCAGCCTGCAAAGCAAACAGCTACAAGGAGAGAGGAGAGCCAAGTAAACAGAAGGTCACTGATATAAACCTCCTTCCCACTTGCTGTTTAGTCCTTTTATTTCAACAGCCCTGGAAGGGTGGGGAGGGAAGAAAGCCGCTCCGACTGGCTGACCACCACGCTAGTCCAAGTAATCGAAACAATCAATACTTAACACAAATGAAACAAGCCTACTTAAAACCCTTCTCTTCTCTCCTTGGGCTGTTGCTCAGGGACAGGAACAGTGCTAGGAGGTGAGAGGCAGCCAGGGCAGAGCTGATCAGCCTCCCCACACTGGCGGTTCAAGGCCAGGGCAACACGCATGACTGCAGCAGTGATATATGGGCACCGAGTCCAGGAGGTCATCATCTTCCCACAGCCAAGGGCTTGGAGAGCTAGCAGGGTGCATGGAGGGCAACGCCACCAGGTCGTTCTGAAACCCAGCTCCACACCTTGCCCAGCTCCCTCCCAAGCATGGCAGTGAGATTTATCTCCACATGACGGAGAGATATTTTCCTCTCAGCAGAGAGGAACATCAAGAAGCAGCTTTCTGTGGTTTACACCTGTGACTCTTGTTCCCATAAAGCGATCCTCAGGCTTTGCTGTTTCTGTAAATTTGTTTTTCAGAAATAATTCTCCTTTTTCCTTTTATGATTGTATTTAAGGAAAGAAATTACAAGAAAAAGGAGCTTTAGAAATCCAGCTTGTTATTCACATATTTGCATTGTTTCAACAGTGAATGCAGAATCACTACTTGGTTTCAGCTAGCATCGAATTCAGTATTTATTTACACCATTTTTATTTAAACCTGTATTCTATAGGTAGCTGCTTTCTTTTCTGACCTGAGCATTTCTCCAAAAAGAAAAGTCTGGTTTTTACCTCTGCCTATTTGCCAGAGAATGCTTATGCAAACTCTAAGTTATAGCAATCAACATACCACAAACAAAAAAGAGCTCTATTTCAAAACATATCTTATCCTGCTGTGCCAATTCACTGACCACCTTTGTAGAACCCTCCTGTCAAAGTTTACCTGATCCACTGACTCCATACAGTACAGTGACAAACCTCACTTTTCTCCCACCAAAAAGCCTCCTTTTTGAAATAAATTATTCTGTTTTACTTCAACATTTTTAGAACAGTGTTGATCAGCTACCAAAACAGTTGAAACAGGAAGCACAAAATACGTGTTTTGTAACACAGGAGGTAAAGCACAAAACTTATTTTACTGAAGTTTTCATACAAAGAAAGATCTTACTTGGTATGGCAGACGAAGTGAAACTAGAGCCCTGCTTACATGAACAAGGCTTTCTGCTCATACATGATCATCCCATGTGATCTGCAGTTTTGAAAGTTCTTCAACTGTAGATTTCCCATATCTAATAGGAAATTACACTGCAAAAGAATCAGCCTGTGTTATCTGCTGATGCTACTGTCAAAAACAAGACATGGAGCTGGGCAACATTCTGTCTGAACTGGTAAGCCCTTCTTACAGTCTACTGTAAGGTCATTATTTGGGAAACAGACATTCATAACATTTCCATTAGTTGATCTAAATTGCTTTAAGTGCACTGCAACCATGGTTAAGTGGCCATTTCAGAAGTAACAGGTTTTGTCTCTTTGACAGAAGTTATTGCCCCTTTCTATTGCTCCACCAGATAAAATCTGGAAACAACTGAACACTATTCACAAGTTTCCATGCAAGGTCAGCCACATATACCCTTATCCTGCCACTAGTTTCAGCTTGTCTTGACTTCACAGCACAGCAGGAAAGGAGTTTGCACAGTGTCCAGCCACCTCTCCAATAGCATAGGGAGAGGAACAGTAATACCCTAAACAGACATTTCACAATATGACCACAACTCTAAGTCTGATGGAGACAGTTGAAAGTTACACCAAAATAACAAAGCACTCATACAAGAATCTGTCTTGGAATAACTGCACTGAACAGTTAGAACTTTCTTGAATGGGTGGAACCAATTTTACAAAACTTACGATCTCATGCAGTCAGCAACTAAAGAGTGACTTCAGTTCTGACCTTATGCCGCAACGATTCATTTTCTTCTTGTATGAGACTGCTCCTGAGGCATTCAGCTTCAAAGTTCAAAATGACTGGAACTGGTGAGGAATGTTAAAGAAAACCAAGGCAAGAAATTGTGTGCACCTGGTTGAGTACTGAAAGTCAGTGTTTCACACTGGCTGTTTGCCTGTAAGACAGCAAAGTTGTCCAGTCCAAACTACCAGCAAGAAGTGCAACGCCAGAAGACTAGAAATATTGTAGCTACACAAGCTAACTTTGTACTTTCTTCATACTGTACTGTTGCATGAACTACTTCACACTCGGGCTTTGCAAGGATTTTTAAATTCTTCCTTTTTACATATCAGAAGTGGAAGACAAGACAGATCATGTTAATGCCTTAGTGTACACTGAAGAAACAGTTCAAGATAAGCTGTATTCCAGCTGCAGTGTAAACAAACAAGGTCAGAACTTGGTAGCGTGGGACAAGAGCTGTTCTTTCTGAACCAAACTGCCCTATTACAGTGAGCTGTCATTAGACAATTTTGTGGACTTAGGTACCCAGGGAAGGTTCTAACAGGAGATGCTAGTTCAGTTATGGATTATGACCCAAGGTTGAAGGCCTGTGTTGCACTGTGCCAAGCAAAGAGGAAAAGCATTTCACAATGAGATGTGCACAAGGTTTGTAGTCACTAGCATAGGGATGAGTTCAGCATTAGCAACAACCACAATTGTTTGTGCTCAGGGAATATAGCATATAATCAGGTAATTGAACAATAACTATTGCAACATCCTCTAGTAAACACCAGCTTCCTATTAAGTCTTGGCTCTAAACAATCACCTGAAAGCAACATGTTCTGTAATACTATTAATATGTTCTTGGCACCAGTGCTAATAGCGTAACACCAGGCCAAGAGAGATTTAACTATTAGTTGCAAAAAAGGATATGCATGCACTGAAACAAGACACTCAGGAAGTTGTGCAGAGACACAATAAATGTATCTGCCCACTGGCGCGAGAAATAGGTGGCGAAGGTGGGGTTGGAGTCTGGGGCGGGGAGGAAGGGCAGGACAAACCAATCCTTCCACTCCACCTGGTTCTGGAGCTCGGAGGCCTGCTTGAGGAAAAACTCCTGCGCCTTGTCATTGCGGCCGCTCTGAAAAACAGCAAGAAGAACAAGGCTCACGCTTCCATTCATGCCACCGCATGGGAACACAGGTTCTGCATTATGAACACACTGACAACTACTTTCACCACCCAACAGAGCAAGTGGTTAGTTAACAGATTCATGTAGCAACAAGAGAGTTTTAAACACATTAGGAGAAGCTCACTAATGCGCTTAATCTGACCTTCTTTCTAGTCACCAGTCGTGTTCAAAGGCTGAGGCAAATCAAACTGATCACTTACACTGTTTTCTAGCTAAACCAGTATAGTTTGTGCATTGATGTAAGATGTGAGCATTTATACACAGGACTAAAGTGTATTTCAAATTACTCAAGTTTACAGCAGATGTAGCCTGAAAAGGTTTCCATTTGATACATCAGTCAGACAGGACGGTCACACCTCAAGGTAAGCACAGGGCAAAACAAAACATGAAAAACATGAAAAAACATGCTTCCAGGAATGTGCATTGATTTTGTCTCCTCCAACACCCATCATTTAATATTTTCTGTCAGGGAATGGAAACAAGGGAGAAACATTGCTTCTAAATGGTAAGAAATGAAACATGAATTCCTGTCTATGCTGTTTGCCAAAGCCCTCCCTATGTATTGTATTCCATTGACTTTCCTAGGGTTTCAACAAGATAATATTTCCTCCATTTTAAGCTCATTATTTTGTGTTCTATTCAAAGCAAACAAAAAACATGCACTCATTTTCTCTCCCACATTATCTTGTACAAACTTGAAGCCCACTTCTCCCATCTCTTATGAACTAAAACTCAACTCCACCAACTTCAAGTCACCTTTTTTTCCTCCGGACCCTCCAGCTCCCTTGATGCTTTAAGAACTGTGGTGCCTGGAAGGCCTGGCTGAGTCCTGCGAGCAGGTTATAGTGGAAGGAACACAGACAATCCTGCCTGTTGATCTCCAGCACTTCAGTAAAGCTCTTCCCTACACTGCTGTTGCCTGCCCCATAGTTCCTTATTCTGCATCAGAGCAGCTGACTACTTCTACCTACACACAGGCACTTGTGGCCTTTTTCTACCTGTTTCTTCAATTTAGCAAGATTGCTTGGAGAATTATTCTTGTCCTCCTCTGCCACACAAGAAAGTGATTACAAACCTTGTGATCTCTCCCAGTATCCAAGTCATTAGCAGCAGCTGAACAGTACTGAGCTACCAATACAACCATCCTGTCTGAGAGGGACGTGCCTTCATCTCAAGAGTATGAAATCGAGAGCAGCACAGCAGAGAAGGTCTTGGGGGTTCTGGTGGATGAGAGATTGGACATGAGCTTGCAATGTGCACTTGCAGCCCAGAAGGCCAATTGTATCCTGGGCAGCATCAAAAGGAACATGGCAGAAGGTTGAGGGAGGTGATTCTGCCCCTCTACTCCACTCTGGTGAGACTCCACCTGGAGTTCTGTGTCCAGCTCTGGAGCGCTCAGTACAGGAAAGACATGGACCTGCTGGAGAGGGGCCAGAGGAGGGCACAAAAATGATCAGAGGGATGGAACAGCTCTGCTATGAGGACAGGCTGAGAGAGCTGGGGTTGTTCAGCCTGGAGAAGAGAAAGCTCCAGAGAGACCTTATTGCAACCTTTCAGTACTTAAAACGGTCCTGTAAGAAAGATTGGGACAGACTTTTTAGCAGGGCCTGTTGCATAGGACAAGGTGTCATGGTTTTAAACTAAAGGAGGGAAGATTCAGGCTGGATGTGAGGAAAAATTTTTTTTTTTTTTACAATGAGGGTGATAAAACACTGGCACAGGTTGCCCAGAGAAGTGGTAGATGCCCCATCCCTGGAGACATTCCAGGCCAGGCTGGACGGGGCTCTGAGCAACCTGATCTAGTTGAAGATGTCCCTGCCCATTGCAGGGGGTTGGGCTAGATGAGCTTTGAAGGTCCCTTCCAACCTAGACTATTCTATGGTATCTTGCTCCCACTTAACCGCATTTCCCTCCCACCTGAGCTTCCCTGTCCTGCTCACAAGCTTGTCAGGAGAGTCTACGTCAAATTTCTTACTTCACTCCAAATACACAACACATTAATTGTTTGTCCCTTATCTACCAGACCAGAGGCTCACATGGGTATTACATTGCTCTGATTTTAGAGACCAGGATCCTTTTTTAACACAGAACCCTAAAAATCAAACATTACCTGAACAGTATGGACAAGGTAGTATCGGAATAAGCTGGTTTTCAACTTGTTCACTGTTGGTCGGTACACATCTTCCAAACGGCTGAAAAGGCGCCGGTCCAGATAACTCCAGTAATCCCGCAGGGCAGCCAGATCGTAGCTCTGAACAAACTGCTGCAGCTGGTCCACTATCTTATCTACCTAAAGAGGGCAAAACAGGCAAGACTGCGGTCACATGAGGGCTCTGCCAGAACAACAGAATTTCTGTAACTTAAAGCTGAGAAGCTTTAACTGCACAAAAACCACTACAATCCATCAGCTATTTTCCTAAGCCATGAAACACTCTGCATTTTGTATTAGCACTGTTCCTCTCCACAGCACCTTTCAAATAAGAAATAAACATGAAAGAACATAGCCAAGCATATTTTGACAAGAAGATCACATTTCGTTAAACAAAGCTGGTGCGGTTTTTTTTGCAAGTAACCAAAACTTTCCACTTCTCTTAAAAGAAGTCAGTTGACAATGAAGAAACAGGAAAAATATGATTAAGTGCTGACAACTCAAGTGCAGCATCTGGAAAACAGTATTATTTCTAAAGGGAAAAAAATGTATTTAGCCAATGTAAAGAGGAAAACTGCAACTTTTGAAGTACTTTTACCTTGAATAACATCATCTACTCATCTACTAACAAGGTATGGCATAGAAGTTTGCAATTTTTTTTTTGTCATTCTGTCTCTTAAAAAAATCATTTCTGCAATATGAGTAAGGCAGAACGGTAGTGTGGGAATCAACTTTTAGTTCAGCGATTTCTGATGGCCAAGACAGGCATTAGGGGGAAAAAAGAAAATCTGCACCCAATACAAAATTCAACTACCAAAGTTGTTAAATGCATGGTTTGCTCCCTTCTCATCAGTTAATGTCATATAACATCAACCAGCCTCTCTTTCTGTGGCTTCCTACAGATAAAAGAAACAGAAGTCTAGGCCTCCAGAAGTCCTGTCTTAATTTTGTCTTGGGCAATATTATGCCAATTAAATCAATCGTTTGATGATGTCTAAACATCAACAAAGTGCTGATGTATTAAAAATAAAAGCAACATGTTTTATGAATGATAAAAGGTTGTACTGCTGGTTAAAGAAAAATCTGACAACCCAAAACACTGCAGTCAGCACCCAGAACTACTGCTGCAGGAACCCAAAGCTTGCACAAAGGGCTGAAACTGTATTTTCGAGGCCGGCAAACTCTGCACCAATTTCCACACTGGTGCTTAAAACATCCAGACTAAGAAGCAGAGCTGTAAAGCCGTTGGATAAAAATCTCACGACCGAGAAGAGAGACAGGCAGGGAAACGTCCTCCTGCCGCTGCTCCGTACGCGCGTCTCTCCCGTTCCCCTGGGCACGAAGCTGAGAACTCCGGCCGGTTTACAGCTCGGACGGAGGGGCCACGGGGGGCGGCTTCGGACGGGCCGGGCAGACGGCGGGCGGGACCTGCGGCTCCTGGCTGGAGCGTTCGAGGAAGGGATGGAGCCCGTCACCCCCCTCCGCTGCCCCCCGAAGCAGGAAACCCTTCCGCCGCGCGAAGCCGCCTCGCCGGGAGGCTGCGCGTACGTACACAGCGGCGGCCCCACCACCGGGATGCGGGGGGTCCCGCCTGCGCGGCCGGCCGGGCCCCAGGGCCCCGGCCGCCCCCGAGGCGAGCTGCTTGCGCGGGGGCTCCCAGACCTGCCCCGTCGCTGCCCGGCCCGCTCCCGTCGCCCAGCCCTAGGAGCGGGTACGCGGAGGGGCGCCCGCGGCCTCCCCAGGGGGCACCCCGCCAAGAAGGGGGACGCGGCCACCACTTACCCGGAAGCCCTTCTCCCGGTCTGCCTTGATCTCCGCGTCCAGCTGCTTAAGAGCGGCGGTGAAGCCGCGGAAGAGCAGATACTCCCGCACCAGCTCGTCCGTCCGCTCCGCCGCCGCCGCCATGGGGTAGCCGCGGCGCCGCCAGCTCCGCCCGCCCACGGGCGGGGAGTGGAGGGGGGGCGCTGCCCGGCCGCTAGCGCGATGGTCCGGACCAGCACCAGCAGGACTACAACTCCCAGAGTGCCTTGCCGCGCCCGCCCAGCGCAAGGAACGCCGGGAGTTGTAGTTCCCATCGCTGCACATGCGCACGGCCTGCCCGCCTTTTCCCGCCTCTTCGTTGCCCCACTTCCCCTCCCCGCCGGCGCCTACAACCCGCGTTTTTCCCACCCCGTTATTGGTTGCCGGCGGGCGCTGGTCGTGTCCCGATTGGCCGTCCGCCACGTGCGACTCATGTTGCTGGGCAGGGCGGGCAGAGGCGCGGTGGTGGTCATGGGAGGGGGCCGAGCCGAGCTGGGGCGGGCCGGGAGCGGGCCGGGCCGGGCCGGGCGGGATCGGTCGATGTGGATCGATCGGTCGATGTGGATCGATCGGTCGGTCGGTCGATCCATCCCGGCGTGGGCTCCCGCGGGCTTTCCCCTCCCAGCCGCTGAAGAAACAGCAAGAGCGGGCGTGCTGACGTCTAGGCTGTACTTGCGGTCGGTAACGGGGCGGGCGTCTCCGGTCCGGTTCCCTTGTCTGGAAGGGCTTCCCCAGGGCGGGCACCTCGGGCTCTGTCAAGCCGGGGGTGTCTGCAGTAGGCCCGGCTGGGCGTGGGTCTGGCCCTCTCGCACATGTGTATGTCTGGTGTGGTGTCCTACTCCGATGTCATGATTAATTGGCAAAAAAATGGCCATCCAGTGTAGAAGTCTGGATTTTAATAATGGGGTGAGCTGAGAGGTCAGCAGTTTGTGAAGCTGAGCCTTGGAAATGGAGCATCAAGTCGTTGCAGGGAAGGGTGCAGGAGGTGGGGGTTTGTCTTGGCCATGTGTCCTACCATGCTGTTTATTGTTAGTGGCATATTGGGTTTTAGTCAGTACCCATAGATGGCATTCCTCGGGCAAAGAGACGATTTCAAACTCCATGATTCTGTATGAAAATTGAGTGGGGAGTGCTCTTGTCAGTGACCCTCAACTTGCCTTTTCTGTCTGTCCACTACGCAGGCTGTAAGGTTTCATTTTCTCCACTCACACATCTGTTCAGTATAAATAAATGTTGCATTGCAGCTTTTGATGGAGACAGCTGGAGACTGTAGCAAGCCACATGCAGGAGTGAGCCGCAGCCCCCTGACACACCTGCAAGAGGTAGAACCGCGCGTGGCAAAGCGGCGCTTGTCACAGGCACGCCACCGGGCTACATTGTCGAGACTCTTCAGCAGCTTTCGAGAAGCTGTTTTATCTCAGTCAGACAACTCGGCCTCAAAGGTGTGGACTGACAGCTGTATTTCTCTATGTATCACTATTATGCATGGGTATGTTTGAATTGAACCAAGATTATTAGGATGGCAACTCCATCTTTACAGGTGCCTGTGTGTGTGTAATTTCACTGTGTACAGCTTTCATGGATCCCTTTTACTTGAAAGCTACCAGCTCAGCATGAGCAAGTCGTTCACTTTGCAGTCTCTGGGTCATGGGTTTATCATGTGCCTTATCCGCATTTTTCTTATGGCTTTTTTGCAGCTTCTTTTTAGCTTTGAGGTTCTTTATAGTGCTTTGGAAACAACCCAAGGGATCCCATGATGTTGTCTTGATTTCATAGCATTTTTCTATGAAATCAGAGCAGTGAATTTAGGCATAGAACAAGTTATAGAGGAGGGAGAAATTTATTCAGCCTTATGAGGTGCATGCTGACTTCAAGACACTCTGGAAACATAAGTCATGGGGAAAAAAAAAAAGCAGTACTGCTTATTGGTCCTTACTAAACTAAGAACCTATTTAATCAAAACAAAATTGTGTATTAAGATTAAATTGACCCAAAATGCTACTGAAAAGATGGATATTACCATGCTTGAGGCAAAGGAATAAATATCAGGAGTCCTGTACTCTGAACACACAAAATATTACTATCTGGGGCTTGTGCCTGCTAAGAGCCTTACCTCTCATGCAGTTTGAGGTAAGAGTTTAGTCTGCTTTGTTCTGAACAAGATGCAAATTAAGCAGAAGTTACCATAATCACAGAAGCCAAGACTAAACAGATGCTTGTTCTGTCTGGTTTAAGGGGATTATCTTCACATACTAATTCTTAAAATTGTTTTTTCGTAATATCATGTGCCCCTTGGTGACTGTGAGGGTCCAAGGAAGTTAATTATCTTCAAGAGCCTAAATACTGAAGTTTATTCATAATCCTAGTGCTTCATGTCTGGCTAAAATATCCAGTGTGAACTCTCTGCAAGTTACACATCCTGTCTACGGTGACAGTGGATGGTCTTACTAATCACATAAATCTTGAAATACTTTTGGGATGTGTATGTTTAAATGCATTTGCCATATGTTCTCAGTTATGCTCTCTCTAAATGATGAAGGGATGATGTGCAGCACTGAAGTTATTCCAGTTTACATCGGTGTAGCTGAAAGTAGAATATGGCAAAGGCTTCTCCTAGAAAAATTCTCATGGGAAATTATTAGTAAAGTCTTACGCCTAAAGTTGGTAGACATCCAGTAAAACTTAATGGCATAGTATTTCTGGACATGCTCCAGGAAGAGAATGATCCAAACATGACCAGTTGCTAATGAAAGACGATTAGAGTTAAGTAGCAAATACATGATTCTGTGTTGTGTGTATGTATTGCATAATATATATCCAAATGTTTATATTCTGTATTTAAATTTGCTCTGCTATTAGTTCTTTCTCCTTTTACATATGGATAATGGTAGATGGCGAAACAACACAATTGTTTTCACAAGGACATTGAGATAATGGGAGGTCAAAATGAAGGAAAAGTGAAGAAAACAACCAAGGTGTCTTAAAACATGAGTCTAGTCAGAGCAGAGAGCGAGTTCTGATTTCTTCTTATGTTTAGTATCAGGTTTTGCGTAAGGCTAAGAAATCTATCCAGAAGCTGGAGCAAACCTTGGGTTCTTTGCTGAAGATGAAAGGTACTGTATGCAAGTATTTGCCTTGGACAGAGTGCCTGGGCTTGTTTTTTGTTTATTTCTTCAACAGAGACAGATAGGCACACAGCTGAGCCCATTAAAGCATTAGAGCCAGCTGTGGCTTTAGTTGCAGCAATAAGCAAGGGATAGCACAAAAATATATTGACCCACTAAGTACTGCACCTCAGAAATCCCCTTCTGACTTGTTCCTACCCCCTCCGCAGCCTGGGTGAAGGAAGGAAACAAGTAATTCCTGCTACCCTGTGGCAAAAGGCAGGTCAGACAGTCTACCCTTGTCACCCCACTGCTGAGTCTCCCCACGGCAGGTGTGGGGCTGCTATAGGTCCCCAGGCTGCACACTCGGGCTCCCACTGTGCTCCTCCTGGCCACAGCCACCAGGCATGGTGGGCGTCACAGTCATCATGGGCACCTGGTGCTGGGAGTCCAGCACGGCCCGAGTGTGAACTTCAAAACAGCAGGGTCTGATGTGAGGTAAAGCAGGACAGAGAAGCTGCTGAAGAATTCCTAGTATAGGAAATTTAAAGCTCTGGTTAAGAATTCACTCGGATAGAAGCAGGTAAGAGCAATGCTGCGGGTTTGTTGTGCCTCAGTTTGGCGGGGCGTCTTCATGCACTTCTCTGTTATCACCCGTGACACTGTGGGCCAGGGTGGTCCAGCACGTGGTGTGAACAGGTGACACTGCTCCTGCTGTGCGGCTTCACGCATTTGCCAACCTGCCTTCTGTTCTCTGATGCTGCCCACTGCCTCCGGTGGCAGCACGTAGGAGTAAGGGCTGGTGAGGTAGAGACTTTGGACATATTTTTGTGCCCTTTCAAGTGTCCGAATTGCTGTCAGCTGGGAAAAAGAAAAAAAAATTACTTATTCATGCAACTTGCACCTCCAATTTGCATAAATTAAAAGTCCCAGTGCTTAAAATGGGGAATCTTTTCTGAACCCATGTCGTTGGATAACCCATAGAAGTCAGTCGCAGGTAGAAACAATAGTCTGACAGAGGAAAATTGAAGGGATCACAAGCAGTGAGGCTGGTTGAGTAGAGTTGGAAAGTAAACCTCCCCTTTTATTTACTTGTGTATATGTACAATTCATACTACTTGTGGATGACAGGTTGATTGTCAGGGGTTTTTACATGCAATTTGCTCATTTTGTGGCAATCACAAAGTACTGTGTTGACTAGCGCTTGCCTGGACTTCGATTTGCTGGTTGTTTTTACCATCAGTTATGTCAGACCAACATTAGGAAGAAGACACTGATTCTAAGTTTCTCAATGATTGCAAACTCCCAATAATGCTAGTTACATTATAGGAGAGGCAGAAGTTCCTCCTTTTACATCATTTTTGCCTAATGAAAAGCTGTGGCTCATGAAGAACCAGTTATTGAAATTATTCTGTTTGATTGGGGCTGAGGGTGAGAGGGAAGCCAGAAGTGGCACTGATGTGACAGTAACCTTTCTGCTGACAACAGAGTCCTTCAGTCTGGAAGATGGAAACCCATCCAGCGTCGGGGAAGTCAGGGAGGAATATGTCAAGAGGCACTTCAGCAATCACAGGTGAGGACTTGTACCAATCAAGGAAAGGTGATAATACTTCATACTTGCTTCCATCCCAGCATCTCTGAACCTCTTTGTTATTGTTACTGAATTTCCAAGCAGAGGCCTTGCATCGTGAGGAAAAGATGAAGAGATTTCACCTGGCCCCTTTAATCCTGTACGGTGCATGAACACTGCAGGCACCTTGTTGGTCTCTTTTCTAGTCAGTGCTTGTATTTCCTTTCCCTTCTATGTAGCTCATGTACAACAAGAACTTCTCATTCGCCCACAAAGCAAAAGGAGGAGGAGAAAGCTGGCTTGGGAGGAACAGCCCTGTTCTCTGGAGTGACCATGACAAGGGCCTTATTAATCCAGTTAAGGAGTTGTTCATGTGGCTCTTTTTCTGGTGTGCTCTTTCCAGCACTGCATCTGCCTCAGAAGCTGCAAGTGAGAGTGACTCTAGCATCTGGAATTTGATTCAAGAATGTGAAAAACAAACAATGGAAGAGGATGAGAAGCCAGAATTTGTCCAGTGTCCAGACACTTCATCCCCGGATCTGGTGGAATTTGAACGGTAGGTGCAGCCCATGTTGCCTTTGTTTTTTTAATTTGTTTGCGTTAACACTGTTGCTGCCTTTTGCATGCCCTGCTGGAGTCTGCAGCCTTGTGCCCACAACTCTGGCCCTGCTGGTGATGGAGCTGAGCACCTCCCAAGCCCCTTACCTGCAACTTGCGTGTGAATGACCTCCCAGCATCATAACAGCCCCCAGCTCTGCAGGCCTTGGAAAATCCCTGGGGATCTTCCACCCATCCTCAGAGGAAAAAAAAATTAAAGTGTGTCACTGGGTGTGTGGCTGTGCTTTACGGCTGCCCGGGTGGCTGGCAGAGTGAGATGCAATGTATCTGCTAACAATAGTGGTTTAACAGGCAAGCTCAAGTGGAACAGGAGGTTATTCATCCAGAATGATTTCTGCAGGCGCATATCTCTGTGTGGTGGTGGAGGATACCAGAAAGCACGCCTCAAAATGTCTGCAGCGTGAAGAGGATCAGGGGAACCTAAACACGTGTGTGCTACACTTATAGCTAGTGGGTACGAGTCTGTAACCCCCTCTAGGACCAGCTCCCAAGTGCCTGGTGCAGGATCTAAAAATCCAAAACCATTGTCTTCATGTCAGTGGTCCATGTATTTTAACCTGGGATTGTTATGGTAAAATTACTAGCCTTTTTTCGAAGTTATCAATATCTTAAGACTGAGTACGTTCATCACATTCTTCCACTTGCTTCAGACAGCACTAGGAGATTCTTAGGGGTCATGGATGCTTTTCCAAAAGAATAAGTGTTCATTTCATTGTAAAGATTTGAGAAACAGATGGATTTCTAATCTATCCTGTAGCATCAAGCAGAGTCTATTTTCCCCTGGACATTCCAGAGTTAAGGATACACAGTGCAGGAGAATCTACAGCTGCAGCTGGCATCCTCCTCCACAGCATCACCACCATAAACAAAACCTTTGGCAGTTGTTCATTCTCATTTGCTTTCAACTGATGCTTATTTATGAAATTTCGTTGGGTTATTGAGTTTTTCATCAAAATGAGCCTGTAGTTGTGCCAGCAGATGGCGCCAGCCACCTGCTACTGTTCCTGCTTTTGCTCCTGTATGAATTGGAGATGACTGTAGTAAGGTATCATTTACAAGACCTTGAAATGTGCTGAATCAAGATTTTCTGGGGGAAGGAAGCTCTACTTCATCAAATACTGCACGACAGAGCTGTAAACACCTGGTTTTCACTTTCTTCACTGACAAGGTTGACCAGGGCCTGTACCATGGGGGCTCTGGCACTTACCCTACCATCTCACAGCAGCCTGCAGCTGCTTTGTGGCTAATTCTTCTCAAGAAAATATCTTTTATAACAGGCATAAAACAATATGGACGCTTTAGCAAATAAAATAACAGCCTTTTGGTGGTCATCTGATCACATTATTTGGGCAGCATCAGAAATGTTTTGAGCTTCAACAGACTGTTTTGTTTTTCCATGCTCAGCAGCAGGAGCTACGATGGGAGGACTACACAATACTCTCTGTCCAATGCAAAATGTAGTTGTCTCCTTCCAGCTGGGAAGAAAATAACTGAGTCACAGTTCAAGCTTAACTTCTTTATCAAAGCTGTCTAATGGTGATTCAGATTCACCTGTTTGAGAAACTCCAGATAGTTTGTTTGGAGCTAAACATCCAAAATCCTTAGTGAGCACATGAAGACACTTATTCCCCTTCCAGTATTTTGTCTCCTGCAATGGTGGAAAATACTCTGGAGTATGAAAATTGGATTTTAAACAAGTTGATGCTTGTGTGCAGAATTATCTTAAGATTTTCAATATTTGTTTGCTGGAACTAATTTAAGAAAAAAAAAAAACACTGAACTTTTTTGAGTTACTTTCTCTTGCAATACTGTTCAGTTAATCAGGAAGTGTGCTCATTTGGGAAATCTTCCAAGGAATCATTTTGAGCCCAAACTTAGTAACAATGACTGCTGTTTATAGAACTCTTGGTTTGTACTCCTTTGATCTTGTTATTTTCCTCTGAGAAGCTCTAAGCATTTAATTAACATAAAATAACCTTCAGTGCTGCTTTCCAAAGCAGACATTATTATCCCCGGTTCATTGTGTCACACGGTGCTGACCGAAGAATCAGGTTCTTTCCGAGATTTTGTCACCAGGTTGAAATTACGACACTTACGTTCCATTACCAGTTTCACTACAGAGTGGATGGACCTCAGTCCTAGGAATGTAAAATGGAGGAAACTGAGCTCCCGTGCTTAATTAAGTCAGAGCATCCAGGCCTGGGGTAGTCTCTTTCTGTCTGTGTGTATAGTATTTAACATGTCAGGATATGACCTCAGCCCAGGCTTTTAAGTGTATTGCAATGCCAGTAAAAGTATAAAAAGTGACTTACAGTGTAAAAGCCTCAGGATACAAAAGCAAGTAACACAAAATCTATTAAATGCCAGAATGAGGTTTGCCTGTGCAACAAGTAGAGCCTGCAGTGCCTGGAGCTTCTGTAGTGAGGCAGTCCTGCTGGGACTGGGGCTGGAGCCTGCCTTTTGCAGATGAAATCTTGGCAAAATAGGGTTGCTAAACCCTTCAAACAATGTTGGGCAAGCCACAGTAATTGTGTGAAGTCTTAGTGGGGGGCAGTCAGTGAATTAGTTACAAATCAGAGCTACTCCCCAGCCTCCTGCTGATTGTAGATGGCTGCCTCATAGCCTGCTCTTAAGAGATGCTCCCTTTCCTTTCATTACAGATACCTGTATTTTTATAAGCACACAGTGGACCTGCTGATAGAGCATGGGATTGTTTGCACTGAGGAGGTGCCTCTTCCTGAGGTCTCCACAGCTATTTCCTACCTCTGGCAAGAGCTTTCTGAAGAAAGGAGAGACAGCATCTTGCAGTACTGTAGCCAGAGAGATTTCCTCATGGATCCTAAGGCTGCATGCACGGAAGGTAGTGTGAGGGACAGCCGAGGTAACAGTCAGGAAGCCAGTGGTTCCTCAGTCTCCACACCAGAGGAAGTAAGTGCTCAGTAACACACACCATTGGCCTCTGAAGCTCAAAGCCTTCAGTTGCTGATTGGCTCGGCAGCTTTTAATTGGAAAAATAACAGTAGTTGTAATTAAGCTTTCCCAAGACCACTTGAATGCATAAGTGGAGGCAATAAGCAGTCTTTGAGTAAATGTCTGCACCGAGTTCTCTCTCGGTAAGATACACAGCAAGCTGTAGGAGTGCAGTGGCAGTAATCCCGCTAATCTCCACTGACCTATAGAGTTTCTACGCTAAGTAATAGTTAAATTTGCTCTAACTTGTTCCAGAGGGAGCGAGACTGAGAATTATGCAGTTACTGTGCTCCACAAACTCTCTAAGGAGCACAGATGAGCTGGATCCGGAAGGAATAACCAGTTTGTCAAGGCCTGCTGTGTTTTGGGTTGGGTGTTTTATTTTCATCAAAGCACTTGGTAGCGAAGATAAAGTATTTGTAGACCAGCTCCAGTGGTACAGGGCCAATGACTGGCTGTGCAGAGACAAGAAGCCAGTGACTGAGTATACCAGGGCATTTGTTAAAAATAGATGAAATAACAGCAAATAGCTGCTCAAAGACATGCATATAATTTTCTTAGCTGCAAGGGAGGGACAGTTGTCCACTTTTAGCATCTAAGTAACTGCATTGACAATCTCTTTTTTGAGTCTCAGGACACAGCTCATATTGCTGAACTTCTTAAGAAATGTCCTGGGGATGTTGCATGTTCAGTACTTTATGGCACAGAAAATGTGTGGACTGCATAAGGGCAGAGTGAACTAATGAGCTTCTCAGTCTGTCCCAGGGAGCATCCAACTCCTTTGTAAGCCAGGAATCAGATATGGGGAGACTGGCTGGTACAGCTGAGGTCTCCAGCCATAAGCAGCAGCCCCCAGTCAAGTCTCTAAAGCACTAAGACAATTAATGTTTTTTACTGATTTTTTGCAGAGATGTTATGTCTCATTGAGGTTGAAGCACGAGGCTAAGGGAATGGACTAACTTTGTGTTCCTAGTCGTGAAATGCAGTTATTCCTTATTATTCCTGACTCCACAAAACCCTCTTGGTTTACTCTAGCCATAAACGTACCTGTTAAATGAATAGAAATGGTATCATGCTTTTTAAGATTTCATTATTAAAAGTGGGGCCCTAGGTAGAACTCTTAGATGGCTGGATATGTTGACATCTGAAGTGTTTTCTCCGATAGGTGATGTTTGAAGATGCGTTTGATGTTGCTGCTGGTTTCCTTGACAGAAGTGAGACTCAGGGAATGTCTAGCCAGAGGTAAACTATAAACTCACCCCTTTTGCTAGACAAAGTAAGTTAACAGACCCCTGTCAATATTCCCCAGCAAGTTTCCTGTGGAGTAAGGCAGTAGCCCAGCTTCCTTTTCTGTGCCTAATTTTCAGTAAATGAGGAGAATAGCAGCCTCTAGCAGTCATGCTCACAATAATACTGTCTCTTAAGGTCCAAAAGTGAAATGATTAATAGGCATTTATGGTAGAATCAGTGAGAATCACTTTTTAAGAGCACCCCATCACTTCAGGGTAACTGGGGTCCTTCTGATTTTATTCACCACTCTGCATAGCTTTCCATCTTTTCACATTACAGTATTTGTAATGTTTCCCTTTTCTCTTTCTCACTAACTAGGTCTCTGATGACCAAAAGGTATACCCTGGATAAGTTAGCTAATCATAAACTGTACTCTCATTTAATGAGACAAAAATTACTATTTTTTAACATTGTCTCCTTTACCTTTTTCGAGTACTCTAATTCAATCACAAGGAGGTGATTAAGCTAAAGTGTGTTTGACCTGAACAGTAACATCAAAGATCCACAAGACCTGTTAAATAATAACATCTCTTTCCTCTGCAGGTCAGATGAGTACCTAAAAGAGAACATGTCAGATACAAAGCTGACACTGCCTTTGATTTTTCCCAGTAGACGAAAGAAAGAAAAGGGTTGCTTTTCTCAAGAGGAAAATCACATTATGACTCATCTTTTATGCATTCTTGCTACTTAATCTTCATTAGGATTGTTTCTCTTTGCAAATAGCGGGTTTAATCTGTTTGTTTTAATCCTGTTTTCTACTTACTTACTTTTTCCATATTTAGAGAGTTCTTTAGTGTGACTCTCTTCCTCTCTTTCACCACTATTCCAGAGCAGAATGAATGGAAATAAGGTTATTTTGGCTGTTTATCAGAATATACTTGAATACATAATAAAGCTTAACAAATATGTATCCATTAAATAACATTTACTATGTCATAATTGCTGTTTGCTTTCAAAATGAGATTAAGTATTCCTTAATACTACAATGTATTGCTATCATCTTTGCAGTTGTTTTAGGTCCCAGATTAGATGAGTATTGCAGTAATCAGCATTTATCCTGTTCCTTTCCTTCCCTGTCATTCTGTGCCTTGTAACTCTGAACAGAGGCGTGATAGCAGAACTTTGTAAAATCCCAGGCAGAATATAGGGGTGAGGTCTAGAATGGATATCTTAGCTTTTTGCCAAAGTTACCTGAGTACAAACCTGCCAGTGACAGCTAATATGTCATTTCATGACCACATATTACTGCATTCACTCAAAAACTTTACCAAAGAAGTCAAAGCTGCTCCTCTGAACAACCCTACTAAGTACACTATCAAATAACCATTATTGCTCTCTGTTATAATGGATATATACTTACCCAAAACAGTGTTACTATAGCTGTCATGTATCAGTGAATCTCTTTGTTGTGATACTGGTCTCTTGTATTGCTTTTCTCTGTTCTTACATATCTTCCTTGCATTTGTTAGATAGTATCTTGTGAATATGTCCACCTCCGCTCCTTGGCTATGATCCTTAATATCTGAGTAACACTGAAAAAAATGAGAGTGTTTTTTTAATTTTCTAAATAAAATATGGAGGAGAGAAAGTAAATAGGAGAAGAATGAAGGAACAGGACATTAAATGTTGTATGTGGTGCATTTTCAGTTCAGCATTTGCAAGCAGCACTTCAGAAAATCCAGAGGATCACCACAGACTCTATCTGCAGATCACCGACTTCCTGAAAAGCCTCTTCTTTGCTAATACACAGTTTTGCCAGGTAAGCTTTGCCAAAGGATTACCTATAGAAGGAGCACTTTATTTCTGTCATTGTCAGAAAGGGATTTCAGCTTTCCATGTTTCTGATTGTATCGTCCTGAGTTATTACAAATAACAGCTTGGGGTTCAGCATTTCAGATGTGTCATTCCAAAAAGTCAGTAGGATTCCCTTTGTAAAAGGCAAAGTCTGAGGGGTTATTATTGCCTAGAATATTATTCAAAATAGCAAATGACGTGAGTTTTTTGTTTGATTTTGTTGTTACTGTTGGTTTGGTTTTGGTTTTTTAATTTTAATTGTTATTATGAAAGTTCCTTGTAGAAAAGCTTGAGTGGTCTCATCTGAGCAGACAAAGCTCATTTTGCAGTTCTCCATTAACCCCCAGCTGCTTCATTCAGAGCTCAGTAGAGCCACCACTTGCTTGTCGAGGTGCCAGGTTCCCTACCCTGAGGTTCCATCCACTGGGAAGCCCTATGACTAGAGCATTCCTGTCCTTGAAAAAGCTGATAAACAGCTGCTGGGCTGCCTCTTAACCTCAGCCTACTGTTACCAGTTTGCTGAGCCAGGAGTCATTGTGCTTGCCGTGTTCTTCCTCCCCTTCTTGCCCTCCTGCCAAGGAGGTGGCTCAGAGCTTGCATGTGAGTGGAGGACCAAAAGGGAGATATCCCTCAGCCAGAGCATGATTGTTTGGGCTCAGAGACAATTGTACCATCACAGTAGCCACTGTTTTGCTATTTTCTATCAGCTAGCTGCCACACAGTCTCTGTTACTTGAGCAGATGCTCCTTGGAAGGAAATAAGTGTCTTTGTGACGAGGGGTAATTGGGACAGAAAACAAAGCAGAAACTAGGGTTGCATCACTGGCTGAATCTATCACATGGTGACTGCTGCGTGCCATTTGGTTCCCCCCATCTCAAGGACACTGTAGCACTAGAGAAGGTGCAGAGCATTGGCAGCAGGCACAGTAAGAGGCACTGAACAGGAGCTAATAGAGTAGGACTCTTCTGCAAAAAAAGACCGAGGTGTACCATGAGAGAATTTTGATCTTGAATGATGTGGATTTGGTACACAGAATGATTATTCATTTTGTGTAACACCAGAAGAATTAGAAAGCACTCAATTAAATGAACAAACTTATTTAAAAAATACTTGTGCATGCAGATTACCAGATTTAACTCTTGGGGCATCAATCCATTGACAGTTACTAAAATCTGAACATCCAGATACAGTTCTCAGCTCAGAAGGTGCTCACAGCAGATTGTGCTGTAATGTAGGAGCTTATATTGTGGAACAGAGCACACTACACACAAAATTCTTGTGGTTTTGGTCTAAACATCCATTCCTGGCTGTTGTCAGAGACCAGGCACTAATGTACACAGCTCTTTGGTCTGTGAATAACTACGCTCTTCATAAGAGCAGAGCTCTGCTTGCATTTATATAAATGACCATAAGCTGAGCACTCCTAGAAAATAAATAAAAGCTTTAGGCAAGATATGGTATTTTCTGGTTTAGAGTTTCTTTTTTGAACGTCATGCCTGGCAGCATTGGGTGGTCCCATTTTGTCCTTCTGCATGGTGCTGCATTGTTACCTGTGAGCCCATCACAGTCCATCTCACAGCTCCCAGATAAGGTGGTATGAGAAGAGGCAGCGTCTCTTTCAAGCTTTAAAGACGGACATTTGAAATAAGACTAGGAGAATGGGAGTGATGGGAAGACAGGCAGCAAAAGAAGCTGAAGTACTGAAAACTGGCAGTTGAATGAGCTCTGTGAATCCAAAAGAAAATAAAAGGCTGCATGCACTTCTTTTATGCAAGAACTTTGAGTTGTCTGCGATAAGACAATAAAAAGGGAGTTGGAGCAGAAATCGCCCAGGCTAGAGAGTACTGATAATGTGAAGGTCACAATCTGTTTTGATTTAGATAACTGCAGTACAGCACATCTAGAGAATCCTGCCAAGAGGAAAAAAAAATTACAACTAACTAACTGTTTGAGAGCAGAAGTTCAGGTCCATCTCAAAGCAAACAGATTAAAGTGGTTATGGAAGTGGTTGCAGAGCGGGGCTAGGAGATGTTCCAGCTAGTTTGAAACACACCGACTCAGACAGTAGCAGAGAGCTCAGTATAGGCTACACACCTTACCCCAGAAATTGAGCTACTAAGAGCATCAGGTACTCCTGCAGTTGAGAGGGAAAGGAGCCCCTCCTGCTGACCCTGTGGCTGTGACTGAACCCCCAGCAGATCATTCCCCTTCCCTGGATGTTGTACCTGTGCCGGTACCACAGTAGCCCAGTAGTTTTGGCAGTGGTGGGATAAATTGTCCCAAGGATACAGTGATGTTCTGGTGCCTGTGCACACACCTTGTAGAAGACAAAGAGGTGGGTAGCAGGTGCCAAAGCGAGGCATGCGATGTGCACCTGACTGAAATAAGAAAGGCAGCAGATGGTCTCCTTCCCTTTAATCTGATGAGGTGACGCGTTTCATTGCTGGTCATTACATGCCAGCCTTTGTTATGCCATTTCTGGTTAACTGTCCACATACGAAGAACTATTGTGAGATGGTGTGTGGCGTATTTCAGCATTTCGTAGTCACAGATCCACCCAGTGCAGCTCCTCTTGAGCCGCTGCCCTGGCTCTCAAGGCTGCCAAGGGCGTGCACCCCACTGGTATAAAACACTTAAGAAAGACCCACACAAGAGGAGGGAGAAAATCATTTGGGCAGGAAAGGGAGGGCTCTTAAAAGGACAGTGACCCAAAAATGAGGACAGGAGCATGGAAGCTACATGGTAGAGAACTATTTCTTAATTAATCTCACGCTCAGAAATCTTGTAATTTTCCAAGAGCTGTTGTCTTCAGGTCACGTCATACGAGATGCTTGGCAGTAAAGAATTAATTTAGATTGAGGTCCAAAGGTTTTTCAGTATCTAAGTGAAAGCCAGTGGTTTTTTTTCTAATTAGCACTGAGCATGTTTGCAACTTCAAAGGCAGGCTTTCTTTCAAAATTATGGATTTTAGATGAGTCACTTAACAAGCAAGTGGGATTTAATACCCCTTAAGCTATATATTTTTTAAATAGCACCTATTTTTAAAAACAGTCTTACGCTAAAGAGACTTGCATCAATGCAGAAAATGGACTAGATGGACTGCAGACACAAACACTTTAATCTCCTAGACTTTGATTTCTCAAGAGCCACTTGTTCTCTGTAAGTTGGCCAAAGAGAAGGCCATTTCCTTCTGTTTCTAAAAGAGCAGCAAAGCCTGAAGTCAGTAGAAGTTAATGGCTCAGGGAAGCTCTCATGTTGTCAGAGCCTGTTATGGGACCCACCTGCTACCACAGTCAGTAAAACCTGTCTAAACGATGTAAATAGACACAGGCCAGAGTCCTGTGATTTTTAGAAATAAATTGGTTGAAAATTTGAGCCATTCTTCATCAGGCACTTGAGAAGTGCTGGTTGCTGATTCAGAGAAGAAGGAGAGTTCATGGTGCATAGCTGACACATGCCAGCACTTGACCAACTAACTGTATATTTGAAACAGTCAACTTCTGCCGTTTTTAACGCTGCTTGGCTTTGGGGTTGGGGGGTGCTTTCAGGAAGAAGATCTTCAGTTCGATTATGAGACTGTGATGCTGAGGTGCACTGAGACCTTCGATGATGAAGATTTCTAAGCAGTATCTCTGTTTGCTAACGTTTTGCCGAGCACTGCTGGGTACACCAGGCACGTGAGGAGACTGCATCTCTTTCAGTGAAGCACCTCTCTGAGCAGTGTGGAGACACTGTGTTAAAGTGGTTTGTTACTGTTGGCTTCCCATTCCCTCATCAGTGCTTCTTGACATCAGTTGAGTAATTTATACCTTTAAAAGTTCCAGGTTTTAGGTATTTATAAAATCTTAAGAAATACTCTTGTCTGTTGCTTTTTAATGTTTAATCTCACTTCCCAAGTAAACCGAGACACATACAGCTAGGTGACCTTGCCTAGCAGAAGCTGTGGAAGAGCTGCAGAGATGTCACATCAGCAACAGCCTGGGCACCCCTGTAGGATGCAGATCTTGAACTGCAACCTGCAAAAATCACAATGCCCCTGCATCCTGGCAGTGATTATTTTTCCTGTAATTTTTTTTAATTTGGCCTGACAAGGAAAGGGTGGTTTCCTCACAGAGAGTGAGATGAGGCTCTTCCATCTCTTGTTGAATACAACAGCAGTGGCCACCCACTCCTGAATTGTCCAGAGAAGAGCAGGCACAGTAATACACTTTTGATTATTTACTTTTGCAAAGTGAGGAAAGCTGAGTAAGCAGCCCTTTGCTCTTCTGCCACATCTCATTCTTTGGTGAGTAGTGCTGCTCAGATAGTGTCTCAGAAATTAAAAATTATGTGAAGATGAATAAAATCCTTCATATCTCTGAGCTATCATTAGAGGCTCTCTGCAGACTCAGCCAAATGGTATTCTGGCAGTGGTTATGCTGAGGTCATGCTAACAGCTGTCACAAACAGAAAGGCTAAAAGGTTTATTTCAAAATCTAAACTAAAGCTGGCATGCCCAGGTATCTATCACTCTTCAGCAGCCAGGCTTTTAGGTTGAATCCAAGAGGGCTGGGCTCAGGCCCAGCACTGCCTTGGTGCACAAGAGCATGGTACATGCAGCTGTATTCAGGCAAACACGTGTGAAGACCAGTACTGAAATACAGGGAGAGAATAATTCCTCCAGAGCACCTGCTGTCCCTGCAGCTCTGGCTGTGGTAGCACTCCCAAGCTGATGTTTGCCAGGCTGCTGTGTTTGGAAGTGGGGCTGGGGGGTGCTAACTGCAGATCCTGTTTGGGTTTGAGCCCCACTGGGTTCTCCAGGGTGCAGCCTTGCCTTTTCCTGGCCTTCGTAGCGTGCTTCATGTGTACAGGCTACCATTGCTTTGAGGCTATAAGCAACACTGGCCCTCTCTCCTCCTCCTCCTCTCCCTCTCATTCCACAGTGTCAAGCATGTCCATCCCCTGGGTAGTCTGGGTTCTGGGACAAGTGCTGGTTGAAATACATGTACAGACTTTGCAGAGAATCCAAGGTTAAATCATTTTCCTTTAGCTAGTACAACAGACATACATACATACCTAGAGGAGTAAGTATTTGCAGCCCGTCGCTTTACAATATATTGAGCATCACATAGGGCAGTTCTGCTGACCAGCTCATGTCTTCTTGTGGGAAAGCCATGAAAATGAGCTGCTGATGAGCCATTCTAGAGACAGTGCACCTAGGTACAAGCAAATACCCATCACTGGGTCTGCTTGGACAGAACACCAGGAGCATCTCCCTGGACTTCCCCACTAGCTGCCTGCCTCTCTGCCAAGCTGCAAGCAGGGTGAGCCCACACCTGGTTGAAATCAGTGAGTCCCACTGCACTCAGGACTCAGCAGCAGCACAAAGGGAAATACACTGACAGGTAGCTGGCTGTTCTCCAGGCAGTCCAGAACAGCCCTCAAGTGCTCGGTTTTACACTCGAGGATCCTCTAATATTCATTTATTTTCATTAAGTAGCAAATAAACAGAAGCTGCGTCACTGCGGTGCAAAGCCAAAGCTGTAATCAAGCCTCAAGTGGCCACATGCAGCTGGGAGGAGCGGTGTCCGTGCAGCCTATAAGCCCTACCCGCTTCCTTTGAAAATTTGGAAATGTCTGCCTGAGGTAAATAAAAGGATATTTTATAAATATATAACAAACACACCAAAGGGGGAATTTTAAAGGACATTTAGGAGCCTGAGCTTGAAATAGGGACATAAACAGATTCTGAAAACTGCCTCTAAGCCTTAGCAACAGCAGACGCACCTTCCTCGTGACCAGCATCCCCCCCGACAGCTGTCTGTGCATCCTGCACCATAGGACGACGTGCCAGAGTGAGGAATGAGCCTCTACTGAGGGCTGGAGCCTCCTCACGCCAGGAGCTATGAAGTCATGCCCAGGTCTACTCCAGGGAGCTTGCGAGCCACATACAAGATGGGGATACACAGACATGACAGCAGGATGGCAACAGAGATGAGCAATGTTCTCCATCTTTGGGGTAAGGAGCAAAAAGCCAACTGAAAACTGATTTTTTGGTAGGAAATCTGTGCTAATAATATTTTTTTAATAGATCTAAAGCAAATATAAATGTCTGGCACTTGCCAGCATCCTAACAGGTCTTAAAAGGTGAAGCAAAAAGATACAGATGCTGACAAAGAGCCAGCAAAATTACTGAAGGGTCCCCATTTATGCTTCTCACTTCACTTTTTCCATGTGGGGATCCCAACTGTAGCACCGAAGGAAAAAGTTTCACATGCAAGATGGAGCAGCTGAAGGCTAAATGGCACAGCAGGTTTTGGCTTTACTGGTGTGGCTTGTGGACCTTGTTCATGATCTGTGTGTCCTGTTCCCAGCCAAACCACCCCTCCAGTGTGCAGTGCATCTGGCCAGCAACAGCCTGGCAGCTTCAGTACAGGACACAGACAAGGACATGTAGACTAACAACTCACTTTCACACACGTGCCACAGCACACATACATTCAAGAGGTCTGATGAGTAAGACTATGTGTTTGGTTTGTCTGCTAGATCCCCAGGGAGCATAGGCTGGCTCTAAGTGAGCTTACAGATAACAGTCAGGGTTGTGAAGGATCAAGAAGCTACCAGAGCTAAGATGGCTGGGAACAGTCATCTCTGATGGTGCAGGGGAATCAGGTATACTTAAATGTGAAAATCATTTTTTCTCCCAAAGACGTAACAACCACAGTCTTCAACAGAGACACTCCAACCTGCTAACAACAGCAAACTATTTATACCATAATGTTTCCTCCTTAAGGATCCCTAATGCTCACACAATTGATCTATTCAGGCTTCATTCACTTCCAAAGCAGAAAAAAAAATATATACATATATATATATATATATATGTATGTATGTATATATCCCTTACTGATAAAACAAGCCACCTACAACTGCAGGATGGGACTGAAGACCTGGACTGTGATAGGCATGAGGAGTAAAGGTTTTTTCACTGAAACCACCCAGGTTCTGTTCAATCTTGCGACAAGAGGGCTAAGGGGGCATGGTATCATGGCCTTCAGCTGTGCAGTGGAGAGTACAGAGAAGGTGGAGTCAGACTTTCCTCAGAGGGCAACAGTGAGAGGACAAGAGTCAACAGACACAAGGTGAAGCATCAGAAATTCCAGTTAGACATGAGGGAAAACACTTTTCCCCACGACGGTGGTCAGACACTGGAAGAGGCCGCCCAAAGAGGCTGTGGCTCTCCATCCATAGCTCAGCTGGACATGGTCCTCTGCAACCCGGTCCAGCAGGACCAGCTCTGAGCAGGGGCTGGCCCAGATGACCTCCAGAGGTCCTTCCAACTGAATTACCCT
This sequence comes from Patagioenas fasciata, assembly GCF_037038585.1. Taxonomy (NCBI): domain Eukaryota; kingdom Metazoa; phylum Chordata; class Aves; order Columbiformes; family Columbidae; genus Patagioenas; species Patagioenas fasciata. Next base: position 172,767,853 of record NC_092520.1, on the reverse strand, counting down.
GTGCTCCTCTGAACACTGCCTACCACTCATTATGGCAATCACCCTGATAAATATTACACTATACATTTTATTTATTTTTCCTCCAACATATCTAAGTACAAATCTCCATGCAGGAAACACAAGCTTATGTTACAGCAACAACGTTATTACATGGCACTGGCAACCAGCACCACGTGCAGTCACATTGTATATGGCCATATAGGTTAAGGCTGTTTCTGCTGATCATGGAAAGAAGCGAGAATCTGCAAACCATTTTCCAGAGAAATGATTGTCACCACACAGTCACCACATGAGACCAAACAGGTATGGGGAGCACAGGATATAGCAGTAGCCGGGTTGCATCAGATTGTGAGCAGAAAAGTTTTCTCTTACATCTTTGATGACGATTCCTCCGTCTTTGTCAGGTTTGGTGCCCTGGGGAAGCTGGATCCCCTGAGAATGCTCCCAGCACCCCAGGTGGGATTCATTTCGGTGAAGCTGGGGTTTTCTGTTCGGTCAAGAACCTAAGTAAGGTTTCTAGATTCCCTCTGCAGTCTAAGGTGGGAGAGACATATTCAGAAGACAACCCAACCCATTCACTTTAGATGCTTCTCTTACAACAACATTCATTTGGCTGACTTTAAATGCCCTGTAAACCACAAACTGAGAGGTGAGCATTGCCATTACAGATATTTAAGATGGTGCGGATTAGCCCCAGCCCAAGGGGTGCCCAAAAGTAGTTACAGGGCCCACATGAGGGATGCTTTCTCCTGTGGCCCCTTGAGCAGCCAAGACAGGACAGGAGGAGCTTTGCTTCAGCTAAACAGCTGCTCCTTGGGGTCCCCAAAGCTCAGTGCAGGGAAGGAAACTGAACATCTTTCCCAGGCATTTCTTGGGCTTTGGTGTTCTCCAAAGAGGGATTACGTTCTTCCTGGAGGTGGGCTGGCAGGAGCAGAGAGGAGAAAAATGATTCCCTCAAGGTCACCAGTGGCACAGGGGCAGGGCTGGGAAGAGAAAGACATTATCTTTCTCCTGCTCCAACCTCTAACAGCTGCCAGCTCATATTCAATGATGGGGGCTGCAGACATGCCTTTCAGACCTCAGCTTCTGAGATGAGTTCACCTGCAGACCAGGTGCCTAGATCCTTGTATCAGTACCTATCTCACAGTCTCTTTCTGAACTTGCTTTAACACTGCTTTCCTGTCCAGCAGCCTTTAGTTCATCCATGTTCTTGCCACCAGGTAGTCTTTTGGGGCAAGCAGGAAGATACCGAAACCAAGAAACAGAGCAGTGTTCGGTGCCAATGCCAAATGGGAGGTCATAGACCTTGGAAACAAGCTGAGAGTTGTCCACCTCTCCCTTATGGCTGTGCTTCCAGGCCAGGAGTCCCCGCTCCTCCTGTGTTCCTGCAACAGCAAAAATGAGATGGTTGTGTTTAAAACAGCAGGTGTTCTGAGCACAGGATGACCTTGTGTGCCTCACAGCCACTTCTCAAATCCCAGCAGACCCAGCACAACATATAGATCCCACACACTTAAGCCCTTCTAGCCCCAAAGCTCTTCACAAAAAATCAGTAATGAGCTCCTGGAGAATAGCCACAACAGCTTCCAGATAAGCAGTCTTCTCCACTGCTTTCCATGGGAATCAGGTGCACCAAGACAGGTTTTCACAAGCCATGAGGCATCCAAGAGCTGTTCAAAGAGGGGGTCGTACCACGCAAGGAAAGCAAAGCTGGATGTTAACTGCCCAGGTACCGTGGAGTGGGGGGATAAGGCTGAGCTAGCAATTCCTAGTCAGTCACAGGCATTTACCCTGGCCAAGGAATTGCCAAGTGCCTGTAATTGTTGCAGCAGCTGAGTCCCTCTGGGGAAAGAGAGTGACCACACCTGGAAAGTCTGCCCGGAGGAGCTGAAGATCAAGGGCTACAAGAAAATTAATGAGCCAAAGGAGACTGGCTTTCCAAGAAGCCTGAGATGGTAAAAGAATGTGGTTAATAGTGTGTTCTTCCTGCTCTTTTTCTGTAGCAGAGAAGAGGGTTTCCTCTCCTATGCTTATGCCATCTCTCTACAGGCTTGATGAAAATCTGAGGCTCTTTGCTGTCTGTGAGGGCCAGCTGCAGGTGCTGTGTCCTGTCTTGGGTCACCAGCCTTTCCTGCTGCTTTCCACTGCTGTGGCACCAGTTCAGCCTCATAACGAGGAGGCATGCACTGGATCCTTCACTTCTTTTAGTTGCCATTTTCTCTCCTTTCAACCAGCAACTTGGCTGGAATTTTCCCTAAAAGACATTTTTTCCTGATAAACCTTTTCCTCAGACTATGTTGTTCCTGAAAAATGAGTTAGTTTTTGATAAGGTGCTCTTTTCCAACCAGAGGCCATTTCAGTGATGTCTCCTATTCCTCTCCCTGCTCCAGGAGTTGAATCACATGGTGTTTCATGGTTGCTAGCACAACTCTACCCACAGAGCAGTAGTCATGAAGACAAAAAATACTAGGAAACAAGCCCTAGGGCAGGCACAAACTAGTAGCTTAACTCATGTCAGCAAATCCTACCTGGAATGGTGTTATCCAGGATAAACCCCAGGAATCCTCCTACAAACATGCCAGTGGTGAGAAGCACCTGGATCACCTGGTCCAGCTGGATGATTCCTAGCAGAAAAACAAAACTTTGGGTAGTGGTACAGAGAGACGTATGTTTGACCAGCAACATACCCCATGCAAAGAGGCTGCAAGCTGCATGCTTGTTTAAACAGGATTTATAAATCCCAAAGCAGATCTTAAGATTTGGCAAGGGAAGGGAGATTGATCTCTCTGCCAGTTTCAGGCCTACAGTTTTATTCTGCATAATTGTTCACTGACCCAGCTGCTGGTGGGCAGGAGCTGACTCATAAGTACAATAAAAGCCTATTAACAGTGTAGAGCACAGGACTGCCCCAGAAAAAGGTGCCTTCTGCTCCAAACACGTTCTGCACCTCCACACCATAACACCAATCAGTTCCCTGAAAAAGCACAAGCTTCAGTTCCCGAAGAAATACAGGTATATTTATCATGGGTTTTCATCACAAATTAATCAGGTGTGATGTTTCTCTGTAAGGACTACTTGACATGAGCAAAATAGCCCATCTGGTAGCATCTCATAGACATCTATAGAGCGTGTGATTTGTGGGTACAGCTCTTTCAACAGCCCACCCAGCATGCCATATATACCTTAAGAGAGGACGCTACAGGCTTTGTGACAAACACATTAGTCACACGAAACACAATGAAGGCATAACTGTTGGAGGACTAGAAATTAAAGTGAAATTGATGGAATTTAGTAGAGGAGTCTGCTCTTGTGTTTTGGAAGCACAATGTTTTATTGTGTATGAGCATGTAAGCAAGCCACATTCATTGAGATCTTTACCGGGATTCAGCCCTGGAGTATTCTCCTACCCAAAGCCTCATCTTGGGAATGTGTCCCAAGGAAGAGCTCTGCAATCCTTAGCCTGGCAGAAATCTGTTGAGGCGCAGTCACTGACCAAGGGCAGAGATTTTCACACCAGAGCTGTGCATCAGAGCAAAGGGCAAGAACAGCCCTCCCAGAAAGAAACAAGCAAAAGTCAAACCACAGGTTTCAGGCTTTTATGAGGAAAAACCGTATTTTAAAAGATTTATCTGGATCAGCCTTTGCTTCAGTTTTATGCTACAGAAACTGCTCTGATGTTGTTTCTTACCTGTTTCCAGCAGTGCACTATTTTTGCTCGCCCAGTTGGGAATCGTAAGGCCAGCAAATACAGAAAATCCAAAGATAAAGATATTTCTAGAGGAGTTCATATCTGTGTACTGCACAGAGAAAATGCATACATTACATTTGCAATTACCCAAATCTGTGGATTACTGTTCATGAGACGTGCTCGGACGTAAACACTGCACACAGGAATGGACCCACACAGCAACCCTGGTGCTGCTGGGGCATTAGTGATCCTGCTGCCCAAGGCCAGCAAGTCCTGCCCAGCCAGGGAGCCCTCTGCAATGTAGCCCCTCTGGGTATGTGCCCTCACCTTCACCCGAGGAACTGCCAATGCAAATGTTTGCATTTGCCGCAGTGTGGTTTTGTCTGACTTGGCCTGGTAAGAATCATAGAATAGTCTGAGTTGGAAGGGACCTTTGAAGCTCACCTAGTCCAACCCCCTGCAATGAGCAGGGACATCTTCAACTAGATCAGGTTGCTCAGAGCCCCATCCAGCCTGGCCTCAAACATTTCCAGGACTGGGACATCTCCCGCCTCTCTGGGCCACCTGTTCCACTGTTTTACCACACTCATTGTAAAAAATTTCTTCCTCATGTCTATCCTGAATCTCCTCTCCTTTAGTTTAAAACCATGACCCCTTGTCCTACCACGACAGGCCCTGCTAGAAGGTCTGTCCCCATCTTTCTTATAGGCCCTTTTTAAGTACTGAAATGCCACAATAACGTCTTCCTGGAGCCTTCTCTTCTCCAGGCTGAACAACCCCAACTCTCTCAGCCTGTCCTCATAGGAGCGGTGTTTCAGCCCTCTGATCATCCCGGTGGCCTCCTCTGGATCCTCTCCAACATAACCTGACTTGAAACCAAAGTCCCCTTCCCTAGGGATGAAATGGTACTCACGCAGCTGTTACCTGCAAATTGGAGACCCCCACTGCCGTGATTACTCCAAACATGACCAGGAACATGCCTCCGACCACGGGGGTGGGTATGCTGGCAAGTATCGCCCCAACTTTCCCAAAGATGCCACTCAAGAGCATAGCGCAGGCCCCGGCAATGGTCACCATTCGACTCCCTACCTGGGGCAAGAGGAAGAAGAGGCAGTCACACACCGACCGGCGCGGAGAGAGGAAGGATGGCAGGCTTCAGCACCCATCTGCCAGGCAGTGGTTGTCCCTCTGGACAAAGCACTCAATGGCACATTCAGTCGCAAGTTCAGGTGCAGCCACTGGTGAGCTGGGATGCTCGCGCTCCATGTGAAGCGTCGGCATTTGCACACTAGTAAATATTTATCATGAAAGACACTCTGAGAGCAATCAAGGATCCACACCTATTTACTTGATGTTATCCTCTTTCTTACTGTTGTCAGGACTTTAACAATTTGCTGTTAAACAAAAAGTTTATTATGAAATGAAGAGCACAGTAATCCCCACAGACAACTTTGCTTTCCCTCCAACCTAGAAATGTCTTGGCAGACCCACTGTCTGGCACTGCAGTCATTCAGTCTATTCCCTGGACAATCCTTCCACCAGGGTTTGGATTGCCATCTGAAAATGGTTTTCAACTAGGTGTCCCACACCGATGCCTCCATTCCCTGGAGACGAAGATTTGGGAGAAGAGAGCTGACCAGGCTGGCTGCTTCCATCCCAAGCTCTGGGATCTGATACATTCTTTCCATGATCAACAAATGGCTAATAAGAAGTGGGGAAGTCTCTTGATCTGCCCCTATCTCTCATCACCCATCTAGCTTCAGTAAAGCCATTTAGTCCTCATTTTTTTCCCTAGGAAGAGGCAGGGTGGCCTTTTCTTGGTTGGGCACTATAACAAAGACAGGATGAAGTGCCAAGCCATGCCTTTCATTCAGATCTGTAAGAGCATGTGAATAGGAAAGAAAAAGAGTATCTGACAAACAAAGGGATGAGAGAGACATTTACAGAGTATTGAAACTAAAAAGAAAAGGAATATTTATTGGACTTCAAGATACAATGTGTCACACCAAAACTTGGATAGCTTAAAAAATCATGCTAAGATTTACAATGTTTGTGTCCTAGGCAGGGAGACTCTGTAATCCACTGCAAACATTTCATAATTCCATTAAATATTTTAATCCCTCCCATTAAATATCTGAAGAATGTCTTATTTGCAGGAAGGGCTTTTTGTGAAAGCTCTCCACAAAAACACTCCCAGTAACTAGTAGTGTCTCTTTTTAAGTATTTTCTTACACATGTTCATTTAAAATATTTTAAGTCTTACTTGATTGTGAAAGATAAATGAAAAAGATTTGGTGGGGAGTTTCAAAATAAAATCATGCATTGCCTTCAGGTGGGCTTTTTATATTCCTTGGCTTAAAACCTCAGGACATCATTACTATCAAAATGTAATTTAATAAAAGCCAAAAGATCTGTTTGTTCCAGGATTAGAATGAAGCTTCAGATGCTTAATTTGCCAAAATGTCCAATTACCCAGTACATGGAGTTGGCCTTGAAGGCTAATTAACTAATCCACTGATACCACAACAGTGAGCACATACTGCTAAAGCCTCTAGCTTTGAGTTTGTTTCAGTTATGTCAGGAAAATAAGAAAATCAGGTCCTTTTTTTAAGGTCAAAGAAACTGCATGGTTTCCTGATATGTATATGGTGACTTTGAGGTCTTTACCTCTCCTTAAAATCCTCCCCTTCTTTTCTTGGAAAGGAGGGCTTAGTTCCAGCATGCTGAGCTTGATCAAGCAGCTTAAACATAGATGTCTGGTGCCATTTAAGATGTTGCATCTTGACAGCTTCCAGCAGCTTCTCCTTTGCCTTATCTGACAGCCCCTGTGGATTTCTGAGATCTCCAAAGATGTTTCTGGTGGTGCTGGACACCTCTGTTTAAGTGGAGGAAACAATTCCCTTTGTGTTTCCATTTCTTATATACATCCCCATCTACCCCAGCCAGAATCTTTACACTGATTTAAGTCTGACTGAAATAAGACTGTATTTTCTGCTCTCTTAAGAGTGAAAAAGGTGAGCAGAGGTGCGACGTAAGGGAAACAGCTCTCTTGAGTCTGCAAGGATGCTGTGTCCACCTGAAGGACTTTGCACACATGGAGAGAACATGTCCTGTGATCTGAAAATTATGAGTCCGGGCACTTCTGCATTATGCTACATCCCATACACATAATGTACACAGCAAACTAAATGTCGGAAAAGAATAGGCTCAGGTGTATAGTCAATATGCACAGATTTCATAGTGACAATTTACATGTGGTGACAGGCTGAACTGGTCTCCATGCAGACATCCAGACAGCCCTTGCTGCTGGAAGCAGCCACCTCGAACAGACACTAATGCTTCAGTCTGTGAAATATGGTTATTGTGAGTGAGGTTTATAAAATCCAGTGAAACAAGCATTATTACAGAGTGGGAGCCCTAAGTCAAATTCCACATTTGTTTACCGACTCACAGCTCTGCTGATATGACATTGCTTATTTGACAATGATTTAAAAATGTTTTCCAGTTGGCTGCTGGATGTACCCATCTCCTGGTTGGAAAGCTTAGTGAAAATCTCAGATCTGATTGTCAAGCTTATCTCTGGAAATTTCCTTCCCTTATAAGAGCAATAAGATACTCAAGGGATTCACAAAACTTTATAGAGAGGTAAAAACATAAAACTTAGACTATTTCTTTGGGACTATAAAATGTGATGGCAAAGTTTCATATGATTGCTATTCTTGGGTTATAAAACTTGTGGAATTTGAAGTCCTGTTAAATATTTTCTTTTTTCTCCTCTCCTCTCCATAAACATATTTAGGAAGACAGAGAAACAGAGAGACAGACAGACAGACAGAGAATCTTTGATAAAGTCAGTCCTCAGGAAGTTTCCAGATTAGCTCAGATGTAACATACTCTCTTTAGTCTCACCTAAGCCAGGTGCTGTGAGTAACGATAACCTGTACTCATCCCATGTGCAGACCATACGCAATGGAAGAGAGGGACTGACCACCTCTGTTGGGTGCTGCTGAGGTGGTCACCAATGTGCCAGGGCATGTTTTTCAAGCGTGCCTTGCAGGAGATGGGCTAATATCACACGCCAGGTCCAGCACATGCCCATGTGCACCATATCTTTATAAATACACCCCTGGGGGAACCTCCAGGAGGGCCAGGGCACAGCAACCAGCCTGTTGCAGCAAGGCTCACCTTGGTGATGCCCAGGGCCCCCACGTTCTCGCTGTACGATGTGGTGCCATTCCCGGTCCCCCAGGCCCCGGCCAGGAGGCAGCCGATGCCTTCCACTCCTATCCCACGGCTGATGGCGTGCTTTGGTGGTGGCGGGGCCCCAGCCAGGCGGGCACAGGCGTAGTAATCTCCCACGGACTCTACCATGGAGGAGATCACCCCGGCTAAGATGCCAAATATCCCAGCCAGGCTGACAGTCGGCACTCCCCACTGGCCTGCAAGTAAAAAACTCAGTTCAGGTTGGTGGGGCACATTTGCCCTGAAATGTGTTGCAAGGCAGGGATGACAGCAAGGATGCTTGTGGGTGTTTGCCTGAATTTTGGCATTTTACCTCCCCCTGCTAGCCACAAGCAGAGCTGCAAGCCAGAACAGGGAGTAGCATGGTGGGATGGGAAAGGGGAGGCTGTGGTACCTGGGTAAGGCAGCCGAAACCAGGGAGCCCGGGACAAAACGTCCCCACGGGTGTCTGTCCGGGCCAGGTGGCCATAGGTGGTGGGGTCCGCAGGGAGGATGTCTGTCACTGTCAGCACGTAGCAGAGCAACCAGCTCAGGGACAGCCCCAGCAGCACCTGCCCATCACATGCACCAGTGAGGTCCAGTTAGAGCATGGCCAAATCTGGCATGTTTGTGGGGGACAAGGTGTTTCCCTGCCTGACCCTTTCCCCTGTACGCAGGATGGAGGCAGAAGGATGACGGGGGTCCTGGTGGCCCTTTCTCCCTCCTTGCCGTCCCAGATGCAGGACCATGGAGACCTTCTCCCCCTCCACCTCCTCACTGTGCAAGCTGGGCTGGGAAGCACTACCTCGACCAGACACGAGTGGAAAGACCCCAGACATCCCAGGGCAGGTGAGGTCAGTCCCTCCACCACGACCACTTGGTCTCCGGGGACTGCAACGTACCGGGAAGATCTGGAAGAGGTAGACCAGGGAGACGTGGCAACTCTTGCCTCTCTGGTAGGACGGCAGCGGCACAGGGACATCTTTCAGGTACTGAGAGAATAGAACTATGACAGCAATAGTCCTAGCAGAAGGGAAAACCAGACCATGAGACAAAGTGGGTGCTAAGATGCCCATTTGTCCCCACATTAACTGAAGACCTGCTGCCCAAGGACCCAGGATTTCAGAGGACCCCCAAAACCAGGCTCTCAGTACCAGAGGATGGCTCCCCACTCTGCCAAGCCTAGGATTGAACAAGCTTTCCATCACACTACCAACAGCTTTGCTGTATTTGCAAATATTTTTTTTGTCACTTTTGTTTCAAAACCAGCCCACAGATGGTACATCATGGTGTATAACATCGTTACCAGAGCTTAAAAATGACACTTGAATAAAAGAAAAACATGAAAGGTGTGCAAGGTCCAGGCAAGCTATGTAGGAAACTGTTCCTCAACCTCCGTGTGATTCAGATATACTGGAAATAGAGGATGTATTGGTTTAGTGATTTCAGGTTTACCTATGCTACGCCGTAAGTGGCAAAAAGCTCCTACGTGCCACAGAGAAAAGAAAGAGGATTTGATTTGGTTGTGCAAGTCCCTGCTTTGAATGATAAAAATGTGGCTGGACTATGGGGCTGCAGGTAGTGCCCATACAGACCTCCCAGTCAGCCAAGATGGGGAGATCATGGCCTTCTGGTCTGTGAGGGCTCCTCAGTGGAGGAGTCTTCCAAGGCTCATGTGTGCCCCTGGCAGCACCCAGGGCTCATTGTGGTGGAAGCAACAAAGAGGTGCAGCTCCTCTCCCATCACTTGTGTAGGACACATCTCCTGTAATGGCAGCACAGCTCAATGCACTCACAGCAAGCCCTTTGTCTCTCTGCCTAGAAAGGGCAACCAGATGAAGCTGGAGGCTGTGATATGTGGTGAGAGGGAAGGGACTCAACTGTTGAGCTGGTAGAAGACCTTGGGTACTTTCCTCTTATGTTAACCAAGCCTCTGAAGGGCTCCTCATTTTTTTTCTGACAAAACTTAATTGTATACATTGAGTTAATTGATCGCAATAAGATTTGGTGAGAAATCAATTGCACTGGCTGAAGTGCAGTGACAGTGCACGGAAAAGTGGTATTTTTCCATGCAGGAAAGGGTGGTGAGCTATAGGTGCAATATTCATGGGCAGGCAGAATACCAGCAGTACAAAGGAAATGTTAACCTCACCTCTCTGCAAAGACACGCCATGACATGTGACCAAAGTTTATCTATCAGTCATGATTCAAAGCACTGAATGACTGGAGGCAGAAAGTCTGAGGAGGAACTGGTTTCCATTTTTGGTTTCTAAAGCTACAGAGCCCAGACAGACTGTGTCAGTGCATAGCTTGTGCATTTGCATTAACAAAGGGGCTTGGCAGCCTTATGAATCACTGCAGAGCCCTCATCTATCTCAGGTAGGTGTCACTGCTTATTATTCAGGTTGCCTGACATATTCCATTAACAAATGCTATTTTCAGCTGCTTATAATTCTGTCTAACTTTACCCATTCAGGATGAAAATTTCCATGGAAAATGTCAGCTTCAGGCCAAATATTTCTTGAAAAATATATCCCAAACCTATTTCAAAGAGTGATGTTCAGGAAATAAACATAGTATATAGTCTGCATGGAGAAGGTCATTTTGCCATGAGCAGTAGCAGGGTCTGCTTATGACCTGGAGCAGAAATGATAGAGATTTAGTAGAACTTGTTCTTTGGAGTGAGGAATATTGATCTTTCTCACAAAAATCTGCTCAACTATGACCAGTCTGTAACAGTGATCATTCATGCCAGGTCCCAAGCAATCAGCAGAAACATCTCAGGCTGTAGCATTTGCAGCTTATAAAGACTGTAGGCTATCTGAGTCTGTCCAGGCCTTGCCCAGCAATGACGTGTGTATGCACCATTGCTAAGGAGCAAGCAAGCAGCACAAGACCAGTTTCTTGAGGCAACAGCGGGTAACATCATGGGAGCTTTGGGATGTGATGGGGCTGGACAGCAAGGCTGAGACCACGTGGCTCTTGCCTTCTCCATCCCGCCTTTCATGCTTTCCCTGATGGCACCCAGGGAGCATGGAGGAGGCAGCAAAAGAGGACACAAATTCAGACAGCTCAAAGCACAATGATCAGGTTGGGGCTAAGATGTCTGAGTCAGGAAAGAAAGCTCTGGGATTAGCATGGGAAGAGGACAGTACAGAAATGAACAGGACAGAAAGGGTGATCAGGGCTGAGAACAGGGACATGGTCTGGGACCCCATTAATGGAGCAGAGCAGTTTGGCAAAGAGGTCAAGCAAAGGACTGAGACTAGAAGCCACTAACTGGAGAAAGGAGGCAGAAAACTATGATAGTCCAGACAAGGATATACATCTTGAAGGGAAAATTCAGACTGGCTAAGCAAAGGGGTTTGGACAAATTATCGGAGCTGGAGAACAGGACAAGAAGCCAGAAATGCAGCAGGAGAAACAAATAGTGAAAGGAAAGGCAGGGTCTGTGGTCATATGGAGTGCTGGTGGAAGAAACCAGTTAAATGAGGAACTGGAGGTGGAGAAGAGAGGTGGCTTTTGGGGCCTGGGAAGGCAGGTGCAGGGAGGAGAAGAGAACCCAACAGAGGTGGACCAGAGTATGTCCCCACAACAGTACACTGCCTTCCTGGGGCTACAGTCAAGCCTGTCCCTGAGTCTCCAAAGGCATCTCTGAAAGCACTAGCAAACTGATGGGACCCCACAGAGAGGATGACAATCTACTCCTGCTGTGTGCTGTCCCAAGCTGAGCTCTGCTTTAGGGAGCTGAAGGTGCCAAAACTGCAGGGGAACCATGCAGTGGCATTTCTACTTTTTGAATTAGTTTCTGAAATACTGAGGAAATCCTATTACGAACACACTCATACACTCATGCATAAGGGCACGCACACAAATATCCCTGAAACAGCTCTCAACACTGCAAAACCACATGTGCAAACATTTCCAGAGCTCCCCAGGCCCTTTGTGGAGAAAACAATTCCTCTTCATCATGTGAAAACAATACATAAAGTACCAGCTATTTTAACTCAAGGAACACCTAACTCTAAGTGTTTACCATTTTAGGAATTTTTTTTAACTTGAATAATGAGTGTGTAAGACAATGTGCATAGACTGTCTCCAGGAACCACACATGAGAAAGACCTGTTTCTCTATTGACCTTCGGATTTTCTCAAAAATCAGAATTTTTTTTAACTCGTTTTTGAGTTTTGCTTTGTTGCTGAGGGCTCTAACCTCCTGGGGGCGGGAAATTTTGCCACACTACTGTCTTCCACAAGACTGGCACACGTTAGAGCTCAAAATATAAATCTCCAACCCAGGGGAACCCTGCTACAGACTGCAACACTTGACTTCATATTAGAGGTAGGCAGTTTGTGTATTCTCAGCTTTCCCACAGGGAAGTAAGACTTACTTACATGAATGCTATGCCCCAATGCTGCCCAGCGTCGTCCCCGGCTGAGTCAAAGAGGGGTAGAGCAACCAAGGTGATGGTGGGGGCAATTGTCAGGGGGCCGATAAACCTCATCAGAAATCCAAGCAGGCCAGAAAATCCCACGAATATTTGAAAGCAGGAAGCTACAATGATAGCTCCTTGCACCTGGAAATATGTAGGAAGAGAGCAGAGGTTGGAGGGAGCTCCAGTTGTTGAGCTTTTCCTTAACAAGTCAGTGCAAAACCAGCATGAGAGCCAAGCTCAGCTTCCAGTGACAGACCAGCACAGAGGCTTCCCACTGACTACAGCAAAGCCTCGCTGAGCATGTGTGGAGAAGGACCACCAGAGCACCAACATACCATCACCCCCCTTGGCTGATGAATTTAGTCTTCACCAGGGCTAATTTTGTTCCAGTGACCCACTCCTCCCTGTCCTCTTGGGCCACCCAGAAATGCACCAGCTTCCCTGCACCCTCCCTTCCTGTTCTCCCTAAATGCAGGGGAAAAGCTCTTGCCCTGAAAATGGGAGCAGGACCATGGTATTCATTCATCCCCAATCTGGGAATGGCTTAGGGCACTTCAGCACACTGGTGGGGCAGACTGGTCATTACAGCTTCTGGTTTTTGTATGGTTTCCCTCTGGGGACACACCCTGAACTTTGCTGTGTTTTACAATCACTGCTAAGTAGCCAGCAATTACATGCTGAAATGCCATTCATTGCCCACATCAGCTACAGGCAGGGGACTGAGGGGTGAGGCTGCTCTCTGCACGGTGATAAACCCAGGCTGGGTCCTCTGCATTCCTCAGCACCTTCCCTCCTCTGGCTCCAAAGGGAAGAGAAACACGGGGTCCTGGGGTGAAGGACTCAGCCTGAAAGAAGGCAGCAGTGCCCTTGTAATAGATTTACGTGTACTAGTAGGGAGCACAGCCTGTGCTGCACAGCAAATCCTTTGTGAGCTCATGCTTCCCAAGAGCTTTGCAAGGCATCCCTGTATATGTACTGACAGAAGCAGATTTAGCCGTTTACTCTGATAAGGCAATAGATGTAGGACAAGATAGTGAAATCCCTGACCTTTCCTCCTCTCTTTTGACTTCTTAAGAATGCACTTTTTCTTAATATTTACAGTCCTTGCATTTCTTTACACTAGGTTTCCTGTGCTTGGGTCCTGTACAGGGTCCCTTCCTTGGAGACATCTTCCTTCCTTCCTCAAAGCTAACCATGCTTCATGGGGAAGGGATCTGGCTGGACCAGTGCAGACTTTGCAGAGACCATAAATCACGCAAGGACTGCATGTCCCCCGTTCAGCAGCAAAGAACCTGCTTTTCTGCCAGAGACTAGATGCTTAGGAAACTGCAACAGGGTGAGGGCCAAGGTCCATTGGGAACGGTGGGTTCTCCATCACTGATGGCCCTGTCATAGTCAGGTACTTTTCTAAAAGCAAACAGCCCTGATACAGAGCAGGTAGCACCAAAAATGTAATATACCTCTCGCATCCGCGTCTGCCAGACTTCAATGAACTCTGGTGAAGAGGCATTCACCAGGGTGGCATTCTGTGTCCAGGCAGGGCATTTCCACTTGGGGAGAGACAGCATCGCCAGGGTGGGGGTCAGGAACGCAAAAGTCCCTCCTTGAATAATAGGCAACCTGGAAGAAGAGCCGAGGGAAAAGATAAGTGAGAATGCTAGAAACACAGCTCCATAGGAGTGAGAGAAAGGAAAGTGAAATAAATTTAAAATTCAGTCTGCCCATGGCCTTTGGCAGTATCTTTTGAAGTGTTCTGGCAGGTCTCCCTCACTGACCGCAGGCTGGAATTGCTGCCCACTGCACTCAAGAGCTACAACCTAGGGGGAAGAGTCCAGGTTCAAACATAGGCAAGGATGCTGGATTCAAACTCTGCTACCCCATGTTAAGGAAGAAGTAGTCTTCCTAAGTCGTGATGAGACCACAGAGCTGCACATAGTAAAACAAAAACCAAAGGGAAAAGCTGGAGGGGACATCAAGGAAGAAAGATAGCAAGACTCTGAAGAAAAGCTCAGCATTGACCTAGGCCAAATTCTTACCCATATCCAGTTTCTTGCTCTGTCCCCTTCAGCTGCCTCTGCCTTCTTCACAACCTGCTCATGAACTCCAGGACATGCACTGGCTACTCTCCACATCACAGCCATCCTCAGACTAAGGTCAGCGGAAAATGTGACTTGGCTTTTAGTACAGTTGTTTGAAGCTAATGACTCTGCCCTGTTTCTACTGACACTGGAAAGGAGACCTATGTGAACAGGTCTGGACACACTGGCTGGGTGAGACCTTGTCTCTCTCCCCACGCCATGTATCTCCTGGCTTAGAGACACTCTCACTCTGGAGACCCCTCAGGCTAGCAAGGAGCTCACACCTCCAGAGACGTTCAGCGCTGGCTTCGTACTGAGCTTTATGCAATGGAGCTGGTTCTCCTGTGAGCTACACCAGCCTCTTCTCCTTACGCCCATGGAGAAAGGGAGATAGAGACCTAAAAGGCCTGAGTGGCTCTTCAAAGCCCTATGGGCATTAAGTTCTCACTGCAGTGTGAGTTGTTCTGGCCATTCCTCCAGCATGCCTGAAAAACCCAAAGCTGCCCAAGGGTGCAGGCTGGCACAACAGCTCTGAACAAGCCAAGGGAAACCTCTGAGGTGCCCATGCTTCCTGTGTTAAGAAATCACCCATGCGAGCATCCCCTAAAGCAACCTCTCCTTGTGTCAGGAGCTGTCATGGACCTGCTCAGAAAAGCAGCAGAGCAGCGAGCCAGGTCAGTGCTTCCACAGGGCACGGATTTCCCTGAAACGGGCATTTCCACCATCCTCTGGAAAGCACAGGAAAATAAAGAGACAGCATATCTGTATTAGCGCCATGTCTCCACCACCTAAAACAAATATTTATAGCACTGCAATTACTCATGCTATGCATAATCAAAGCACTCTCAAAGCTTTGCCAGTAAGTTATATTTGAATATCAGTCATCCATGGAGTCACTCATTCATGGCATTCGGCCAAATATCTTGCAGCCTTCAAAGGATTTTGCTGGGCAAAGCAAAAAACAAACAAAAAGAAACAGAGAAGGCTCAGTGCCACCACTGTTGAATTAACAATAGATTTATAGCTCCTGCTGTGTTGGCCCTCAAGCTGTTTCACAGCCAGTGCTGGCATGAGTGGGCCCAGGGCAAACTGGAGTGCGGAGGTGATGCATACAAGCCATGTTGAGCTCTTTCCAAGGAAAGCAGCAGGTTTAAACAAGTAGAAGTTATACTCTGATCATCACTACATGATGTCCAAGCATCTGCTAAGGGAGGCTCACTGTAATGGCAAGTGACCTCTGTCTCCCCTCAGGAGCCTCTTGGATAGTCTGTCTGGTGGCCGTTTGGGACCTGTCATTGCTTTTGCATTGTGGATAACACAGCAGAGCTGCAGGTTGCAGTGGTCTCAGCTTTTCCCTTGGCTACTGCTTCTGGAGGGGTGCTTCTGAATCGCACTCACTCCTGGTGGGAAACCTTCTTATCTCCTGGCCTGTTCCCATCCATTTGTTCATGTGCCAACATTATATTTTAGCTGAAATGGTTTCTCTCTGCTTGATACCTCCCATTTCTCTCCCAGACTAGTTGCAGGCTGCAGCTGTGCCCCTCTAGTTGCTGCTTTTCCAGGCTAACCAGGCCAATCAGGCCAGCCTCTGTGAGATGAATGGTCTCTCTTCCTCGTGCCATATTAACAGATAGTCTCCATTCCTCTTCTCCTCTGAATTAGTCTTTCTTAAATACAGACACTGTGAACTGTGCAGAGCACTTAGCCAAGAGCTCCCCGGGGCCTTGGAGAGTGGCACGGATGTTTTCCAGGTAAATGCATCCCCTCCAACTCATCATTTACCATTTTTCTGTCTGTCTTTTGGGGACTCATGGTTATCAACTACTATAGCATTTGAGGAAACAGTACAAGAAGAAAAAAATCTGCTTCCAACTGTCCCATCAGGCTTGTTTTGCCTACAGCCACACTTTAGGCTGAGTCCCACCTTTCTGGCAGGAATGTCTTTACACATTAAATTGTTGGGGCCAGCAACATGGCAATTACATCCTCAGCACAGCAAAAGCCATTCAGGATTATCCTACAGGAACAACTCCTCACAGCTTAATTTGTTCTGTTGTTCCTCATTTAGCTATTCAGCCATGGGAAAGGCTCCCTGCTACTCTTTTGTCCTCAGCTAACAGTGAGGAGTGAACATTAGGGCTCTTGGGTATTCATCAAGGCATTTGGGGAGTGTCTGGGAGGGCTCCAGCCTGAATCACACCAGCAGGCACAGTCGTGCACCCCAGCCTGAATTTAACCAAACTGAGAAGAACCAGATTCTCTCTCTTTTTTTTTTTTTTTTGTGGCCAGGGTATGCCCTCTCCCCTACTAATCCTGTAGCAATGTAGGAGAATAGGAGCACCTTCCAGGGAGATATCTGCCTACAGCCACTTCTTAAGACAGACAGAGATGGAAAAGTTGCACTGAGAGAAGAAACGGGAGCAGTAAAAACATTCTGTGGAGCTGGTAGTTGACAGTGATTTGATGGCAGAAGATTTCTAAGCAGGTCCCTCAGATTTGGAAGCCAAAGAATGTGTGATTTTATCCTTTGAAGTAAGAAACACAGATTCCCACCATATTAGAGGAAAAAAAAAAAAAAAAGCCTGTGGAAAGAGAGAGGCAGTGCAGAGTTATGACAAGGGAAATAAAAGAAATTGTGGAAGACCAGCAAAGATACAGGATCTTTGTGGCGAGACTGCTTGCAGTCATGCCTCTTATTAAACACTTCATTTTCTGGGTAGTGAATGGCAACTCGATGCTCATCTCCTCATCACTGGCTATTCAACAGCTCAGCAGCAAAGTGCATTTACCTTCAGATTGTGCCTTGAATCCCTGAGCATGGGAAGTGGTACTGCTTAATGGGGTAAGCTCCAGAGCTCCTCCCTGAGTCCCTAAGGGGTGGCAGATGGGTTCCAATTTCTCCCAGTTATCCCCTGCCCCAGAGCTTCATACAGGCTCTGTGCTCCCTCTTATCCTGGACTCAGATCAGAAGGGCCCTGCCTCAGCTGGGAGGATTCCTGGGATAAGGAGCAAGCAGATACCGCTCACTCCATGTTTCAATGGTTTATTATTTTGTAGGACAGATTTCTCATAAGCCCAAACAAAGGTGCATCAAGTACCAGGAGACGCAGAAGTCAGAACAGTGAGGTAGCCTTGCAAAGCTATCACATACAGCAATTTCAGGATGCTTTGGCATGTGCCTTCATTGCCCAAGGGTAGCAAATGACCCTTACTGATATGTAAACTCTACAACAGACTGGTGGCCGATCACATAGTAATTTCATTTACAAACTTTGTCACGTCTCATTTCTTGCATTTTGCCTACCTGACTCCAAAGAGGACTTGCAGCAGGGTACAAATTCCTGAGACAAAGAAGATGGTGCTGATCAGGTGGCTCTGGGTGAGGAGGTCATGCTGGAGGCAAAGCTCTCTGGAGAGGATCAGCGGGATGGCTACGAGACCTCCCATGGCTGTCAGGAAATGCTAGGAGCCACAGAGAAAGACTGGGTGAAGGACACAAAACCAGCTGTATATTATTCCCATGTTGTTGAAGAAAATCTAAAAGTAACTCACAGATTTGTGTTTGGGTGATACTAGTATTATCCATTCAATTTTGCGGCAACTTAATGCTGTTAGGGGCTGTTCCAAAGCACCTACAAGAACTGCAATGCATACCCATTAACTTCTCCCTCTTTCCATGCCCAAAGACCTTTTGTAGTGCTGTGAACTCCCCAGAGCAGTCAGAAGCAGCCAGTTTATCCCCAAGGATAAACATCCCAAGGTAAGGGGAGAGAGCAATCAGGCAAAGCGAATGCTAATGTTTCAGTCCATCTCATTTGCATCACAAAGGATAACATAAAAAACTGGCAAATTGAAGCTACCCATTCTTTGCTATCAGTAGTTTTCTCATACAGTGTAATTATGGATAACCATAAAAATTCAATAAATCAGGCATTGCATTTTTCTGAAGAGTCACTACAATGACCTTCACTTAACTACTAAATGTGAAAATATTTTTTCAAACTTATTTTTGCTTCAAATATTAACCTTCATCATGGTGAACAATGGGCAAGGCAAGGTTGTTTCAGTCAGTCTCACTTCCCAGTTCTCATCTCAGAGCACAGGACAGCAGGGATGGAAGTGGTGGCACTCTGAAACTCACTGTGCTCATTAGAAGCATGTTTGATTAAAATTATGATGCAGATATGATCAGAAAATCTTATCATAATACTCTCCGCATCTAAGATGACTGTTTAAGGAAACAAAGTACAAAGTGTCCACCAAGCTCCAAGGACAGCCCATCGGTACCTTCATCACTCTGAGGTCTCCCTTCCCTGATGGCACATATCTAGCGTGGCATTGGTGGCACTGTGTCATTTAACGCACATTGGTATGGACACCAGCCAAAGCAGCATGGGCCCTTCTGCTTACTTTTTATTGCCGTGGGGAGAATAGCAGAATGGCTTCTGCCATTCAGAAGCCCTTAGACATTTGGCTATCTTCAGCCCTGGTATCCAACCTGTTCTTAATAATTATTTGGCTCCAGCCCCAGGACTCTTCCTTCCCATTTTCCCTTCAAGGGGTGCAGTGTAGCTGTGGGCACGAGGATGACAGCCGGTGCGCAGGAGGCAATCGGAAGGACCTGAGTTTACAGAGATCCAGCCCACAGTTCCATTCACACCTAGTGAAGGTGAAGCATCCCCAAATTCAGGTTTAACCAGATAAACAGCCATGAAACTTCCACCCATCCCCAGCCTCCACCTGCTCCCCCATCACACCTGAATGCCCAGCAGGATGCACAGGTACCAGGGGGGAACGTCCGTGACAGTGTAGGCAAGCTTGGTGCTGCCGTGGCCCATGCCCCCACCTTCCTTGGGGCCCTGGGCAGCACAGTGGTGGCTCCCATCTTCACCCTGGTAAACAGGAGAGACCCTTCATTAGCCACAGCCCAGCTCTGCAGGCAACCAGCAGACACCTCTCTTGCAGCTGTGCTCCACGTCTTACAGGAATAACTCGCATGTGGCTTTCAGCAAGGGCAGGATAAAAAGGAAGAGCAAGCGTGGAAATGAAAACAGGTTAAAACACCTATGGAAATTTTTTATATGCACGTGTATGTTTAGACCAGAAGAAACATTTGAGAGTGTCTCAACCTCAAAGGGACATCTGGAAAAGGTGCATTAGTATCATTAATGTCTAGCTGAGGATGGAGAAACCGTGACTAGAAACAAGAAAGAGTGTACAGTGTGTTAACTAGTGAAAACTGCACTGATCCCTGGACTCTGTCCCTCCCGGCTGTCCCACCCAAAAAGCACTCTTGATAAAATATGCTAAAACAATTTGGCCGCTACTAATTACAGAGTAGAAGCATGTTTTATATTTCATTTTCATAAATCTTCTCTTTCCAGCCTCTTTACACTCACCCTTACAAATGTTCCACCTCAATAAACACACCTGCCCTTTATCTTACGAGAAAACCTTGCTCCTAGGGAGGAAATGGGTGAAACACAGAGAGACCAGTAGATAAGGAGTCTTGGCATGCATATCAAAGGAGTTGACTCAAAGCAGGGGTATCAAATGGGTGAAACACAGGGACACCAGTAGATAAGGAGTCTTGTCATGCATATCAAAGGAGCCAACTCAAAGCAGGGGTATGGGGTGCTCTCCCAGCTCCCCTTGCCGGCTGTGGGGACTGGCACCCTGAGGTGTGACCCAGGGTGAGGGCAGCACTGGGGACCAGAAGACAGCCTGGGGATCTGGGGGCTCAGGTTGGTGACGGGGTCTGAAATAGCTCCCCAGGAAGGCTGGGATCTCCTTCCAGGAAGACAGAAGCCTCAGGCCTCCCCAGGGAGCTGTACACCTTGCAGACCTTCTTTATACAAAGATGTGTTTTGCCAAGGAAAGCAAAATATTGTTTTGCTTCAGTTGCCACAGTTTTTAAGCGAAGTTGTCCTTTCCTTCTTCCATCCCACCCTGACGTCTGACTACATATGTGCGCACACACACACATGCACACACATACCGCTTTGTACACACACCCACATGGGGTAGAGGGAGGTTGCCTGGGAAGCCACAACATCCCAAACCATTTGTTTCACTGGCCCTTCTCCAGCCAGTGAGTCCTCACCATGCCAGCAGCAGGGAGCTTTTCTGGGCTGGGATGCCCTGGTCCCTCAGGCAGGGACAGAAACCTGCTGTCAGGAGATGATCAACCAGTTTGTCAGCACCAAATGATGATTTTTTTAAAAGTATTTATTTATTTTCCAGGTCCTGCTGAAACCTGAAGACTCTGAAATGCCCAGCAAAGAGAAGTGGCTGCAGTAACACTCCCAGCCTAACTACTGATGGAGGCAAACAGCTTGTGCTTCAGTCAGGGAATAGGGATGTAAAATTAATGTTACATTCAGCTGTAAATTTTGCAGGTGTGGCAGATGAATCCTGAAGGACTTCATCATTTGCCTGAAACTTCCAGGTTTCCATTCTCGCAGCTGAGTCTCCAAAGTCCCATTTTAGATCACACTGTTGAAAATGTGCTATGTAATACCTTTTAAACACAGTGTATTTATCCAGCGTAGGCAGGCTGGGAGCATTACAGATACTTGAAAATAGATAGGTGAAAGCAGAGTTAATTCAAACTAAACTCAGGCATGAACTTCAAGAGCAAAAGGTATTCCGGAATAATTCCCTGTGGAGACATTTTCATTTCAGAACAAGACAGCCTGAGCCTTGGATTAACAAATGTACAGCAAGGTATTTAGGACTGCTCATGCACGGAGTTATTTGGGGACAGCTACTCCTAAATAACACCACGGGTAGATGAATCCTAAGACAGGAGGACAGCAGTAAGCTCATTTCCTTGTATTGCAGCTTTTCCTGTGTATATTCCAGCGTGCCAGTAACAGCCCCGCATGACCATCACATGAATGCCTGATCCTCCCCAAGAGCTGGAGGGAAAGAGCAGGGTTCAGTAGGAGAAGGATGGAATGAAGATAACAGGAGGACAAAGGACCAGAGTCAGTGGGCTCAAAATGAAACACAAGAGGTCCTGTCTTAACATCAGGAAACACTTTCTCACTGTGAAGGTAGCGAAGTACGGAATGGGTTGTCCCAGGAGGTTGTGGAGTCTCTGTTCTTAGAGATATTAAAGAACTGTCTAGATACAGTCCTGGACAACTGGCTTTAGGTGACTCTGCTTGAGTAGGGGGGTTGGACAAGTTGACCTCCCTTCCAACCTCAATCAGTCTGTGACACTGAGATTCAGGCAGGAGGACAAGCAGGAGCAGTCCAGAGTGGAAACGAGGAACCACTGCTGGTGGTCCTCAGTCCAGCTGCTCCCACAAACCCAGGGAACCAGGACACCCTCCTTGTGCCTCAGTCTCCAGACAAAGAATCAGAGGCCTCAACAGCATCTTCAATAAGCGCGTCAGGAAGGTGGTCAGAAATTGAGCTGCTTAAACCACAGGTAAAAGCCCTCTGTCTTCTACCTTCTTTGAGGTGATTCAAACCAGAAGTCACAGGCCTTATGGCAGAACAGGTAGAAATGGAGACCACTAATAACAGCCAAAGAAAACCTCTGCATTGCTCAGAACACCTCCCTAGGGCTCTGCCAGCACCCCCACTGCTCTCAGCAAGCTCACTAAGTTATGTGGGAAATAGGAGACCTGGACACCAGGAGGTTAAATCCTACCTCCAAGGCCCCCCGGGCAGGTGGTCTGTACTGTGGTACAAAGACACCACTCTCACACCTGCTGTCAGAACATAAGTGGCTCTTTTGGTTTCTAATGGAGGTGACCCTGTGCCCCAGGGTGTTGCTCTGTGGCCCACCCCTGAATTGACACATCATTTACAGCTTTTACCACCCTGTTGTAACCCTACAGGGTGCCCTCCCCCGCTGACACCTAAATCCCTTTTTCTCCCACCTCTCTGCCAGTTCACCCTGCTAGAAATAGATCCAGAAGACAAACACACACTCTTCACTAGGCTAAATTTCTATTGTAATTTTACTAATTAATACATCGAATGCTCTGCCCAGGGACAAAGACACAAGGAACCGCAAGCTCGTTTGCTTTTCAGTGCAGATACGCTTGTGCTGCCATTCATCTATGCTATCATTTTAGAAATAATGGGGGAAAAAGAGAAGACAAAGGGTGCCAGCGAGTAGAAAGGACACCGAGTCTACAGCAGCAGCAGGCTGTAGTGAGGGAACCATTCCTCGGATTCCTGTTGATAAAGGAGCCGAGACAGATGTTTACCACACACCAGCATCCTTGCAGCCAGTCTGAGCCCCCTGGTTTTCCCTTTCTCCTCCTTCCGCAGGGCTCACACCCATTTATGCAAGAATTACCCTTGAGAGACTCACCACGAAGCTGGGGTTATCTAACCCGTTGAGCTCTTTGTCTGAGGAGAGGGTCATGTCTTCCACTTGCCTTCACCGACTGCCTTGAAAAAGAAAGTAGGAAGAGGAAAGAAAGGCTCACAAATAGCCACTTCTCCCACTTCAACACAGCTCTAAAAAAACGGGGTAAGAAGACGCAAAAGCTGGTATTTGGGAGACAACCAGCACTCAGTCCTGGCTATTCATGTGAGCCGTATCACAGCAGCATTTCCTTTCCCTTGGCTTATATAAGGGACTCCTTTTCTCCAGCTGATTAGAGGATCGGCATTCAAACCAAACTGGAAGGCAGCCCTTCCCTGGGCTGAGTGAATCCGTAACTGATGGCAGAAAAATCTTCCTCCGTAGGTAAGAGTGTGAGAGGGTATCAGAGAGGCGAGACATTTCCCTGTTTTCCTGGCACAGCCTTGAAACCTGTTGCTTCATTATTGATTCAACAGGAACATGCATTTTCTGTGTGGGTTGGGCCTGTTTGAAGAGCTTTGTGCTGATCTTTAGAAAATTCAGTTCCTGGATGGTTTCACGTTTTCCTCATGTAGACCGCTGCGTACTCTGGCTTAGGTACAAATGTCATCATCGTATATGATAATCCTATTACAACATGAAAAGAACGAGGATTTTACTGGGAACCTATTTAAGGTGGCAACCAATAATCAAGCCATCAGAACATGACACCAGGGAGGCATAAAAGACTTAAGATTTAAAAAGGACTACTTCAGGTCATCTGATTACCTCAATTCAGCTAAGGATCCTAGCTGAATGGTGATCATCAGATGGCACAAAGCACAGTTACCCCTCTCTTAATAAGTAGAAATGTATTTGATGCTCTATCACACTGTTCCAGCCACCCCACCCTAGCCCTCCTCATATTAAATATCCATTTAATTTAATGGCTTCTGAGGCAGTGAACTTCCCAGATGAGCTGCAAAGAGCTATCACCTACACACAGTGATCACCCATTGGGAACATCTCTTGGTTTCCAGGCAGGAAGCAGCATAAGAGACATAAACTCTGGTCCCTATTTCTCCTGTAGAAATTTGATATTCTCAGACCTCCTCTTCAGACCAGAGACCAGGGTGAGACAACATCATCCTAAACACTATCAGTGAAGCTATGAGCTGCCAGACAGCCAAATCTTAGGTTATGAAAATCACCAGGTGTTCCGAGATTTGCAAGATCTCCTCTCTGAACAGCCATTATATATGGATTTCCCAATATTTTTACTGCAGGGGCTGCATTTCCAGTCCCACTGATCTTGGCATGAAGCCAATTTTTTCTGCAAGCTCTAAATGAGAACTCTTTTCCTGGTCAAAATACACCAGACACTTTCACCCTTGACTTTACTGATTCCCCCCACAGAGGGAGCAGCACAAAACAGTCCAGTTTTACAGACTTGCTCATCTCTTGTCACCCAGTGCACTGTGTGATTGTGATTCAGTGCATATCTTACTGCTTCATCGTATATATTGACTGTGTCCATTAAGCAAAACCAGTGAGGATGCACCATTGCAAGTCTCTAAGAAAAGGAGCTCTGGATTTTTCCATTCGTTTTTTGAAGGTACATTCCTGCCTGCATTTCTCAATGGATACAGCACAGACCTCCAAGCAGCCATCTAAATCTGTCTGTTCTGATATCCTACATTGACCCTACTCCACTCCACTCCATGAATGAGCCACTCTCTGTGCCTCACAGTTTGTCTCTGGGCCTAGTCTGTCTTCACAGTATAATTTTATAAAACCTCCTATCAAAAAAGTCTTTCACCTCTTAATTTCAGCCCAGTATCTGCTTAATGACTCCTCATTTCTACCATAACCTTGTTTTCAAAATGAGACCTAGGCATTCAGTAACCAGGATGTCATCTTCTCTTTGGTTCTATAAACCTGTGTAACAACCCAAAGGTGCAGGTGTGTTACAATGCCTGTGTCATTTAGACTAGCATATGAAACTACCTATGCAAAGAGGATTAAGTGACCAGGATGAGAAGAATAGAAAAAAAATAAAATTAAAATTATTATTAATAACAATAATAACAATAATAACAAAATAATAACAACAACCACAAAACCCCCACATCAGTGACAACAACAATCCCTTTTCTCAAAAAAAAAAAAAAAACAACCAAAACTGGGCAGAAAACAATTTTGCCATTCTAGAAAACTCAGAAGTGTCAAAAATGCACTCTAAGATTGCCAAGAGACTGCAGGTTTTAATGAAAAATACAGGAAATAAGCCCTACTTTGCCAAAAGTCTAGACATCAGAGCAGGCCTGTTAGGAATGAATAGTTTAACAGTACCAGCCTTTGGCCAACAAAAAGTTAATGCTGTAATCTGAAATCTAGAATCAGGTTACAAAATAGCACAATGGGAGAGTTCATATGAGATGCCTCAGCCTGGAATAGCCTGCACTTGGAAATAAGCAAAGCATGTAGGAAGTCTCTGTGTGCATGCAAATGTCTGTGTACATCATATGTGTATGTACATGTGTATATTTGAGTATATATAACAGGATTAGCAAAAAATTACTCAATTGTGAGGTTTTTCAGAGTAAGGAACTATTCAATTAGCAAAGAAGCATTCTTAACCGGTAATGTTGTCCCTTAATAGCAACCTAATCAATTGTGAGTGGCTTTTAGACATAAATGGGCAGGCATCTACCTGTTCAACTTATTCATGATGTGCTAGGAGTGAAAACAAAAGAAAATAAATTATGGATTCCCTTTAGACTTGTTTGTCTGGCATATCTCAAGTGACCTGGCCAGCTGTTCATGTCAGCAGAGGCTGTCTTGGTTTATGTCCTGGGGGCAGAAGCAGCCAACTGACAATGAAAAGCAACTGATCAAGTAAAAGTTTGTAGACACGGGAGACCCAGTTCAAATCTTCAGTCTTGACCCCAAATCTCCTGTACCCACAAGAAGAGCCTCGACCATCTGTATCCTAACTCTCCTGACAGGGTCCTTTTCTCTCTTACGCTGTATTTCTCCCAAAAACTCAAAGTATTTTCCAGGCCACGCCTCATACTGAATTGACTTACAATGCCACCGTGAGATGCAAACCCGGACTGTCCATGATTCTGCCTCCATGACCAAGGAGCTTCTCACATTCTGTAAGTGTCCCCACTTAATTGCAGTTGGTGTGGCACCAGAGTGGGAAATGACAAGACCCTACTAGGAGATACAGATGTGGCAAGTGCCCGCCACATGCAATCCCCCAAAAATCTGGGTAGTGATAAATCCGAACGTGCTGGCAGCACCCTCCACTGCCAGCAACTGCAGGCAGGTTTGGTGAGAGGGTACTCCCACTGATTCTACCCATCTACAATGCAGGCACTGGTACACAAGCTTCCTTTGCATCCAGTGGTCACCTTTAAAACTCTCACTGCATCAGAACGGTTTGTTCCTCCACTGGTTGGTCTCTGTGAAGGATGTACCAGCAACAGAGCTAAGCTAATGACTTGCAATATGTAATTTAGTCACAAAATACCTCTGCCTGCACAGCCCAGTGCCCAGCTTTATGCAGACAGCCACCACTGGAAAGCAGGGTGCAGGGAACAGTGTTAAAATCCCACCTTGGCAGGATATTGATTTTTGTAATAATAAACCCCTTGTATGTCCCTCAGCCCCAGGAATAACTTTTAAGAGCATTAGCAAAGGAATAATCCATGTCATCTACTCAGCATTTTGAGCATAAGCTCAAGTGTGGTTATTGAGTCCTGGGGCTTTAGCTGAGCCCACTCATTTCCCAGCACATGTGACAAGACTTACCATCACCAGCCCCACACCAAAGGCCACGCTTGTGGCACGTGCTCGGTCTACAGCTGTTTAGCATCGAGACACATCTGGCAGCGGGGAGGGAGACAGAGGGTACTGACCTTGGCTCTTCCCACTGCCCCCAGCTACCAGCCAGCTCATTAGCCCTGACTGCACAGCAGGAGTAGGCACATGTGGCACAGGGCTGGCAAAGGGGCCAGTTCAGAGTTTGTCCCGTCTGACTAGATGGATGCAATCCCAGCACCCACAGGGTTGCCTGTGTGCTGGGAGATGACTGTGTTTGCGGGGGGGGCACGGTCCAAGTCTGGTTCCTCTGCTCTCAGTGTTATGCTCTCACACAACCCAGCCTGCCTCAAAGCTTGCACAAACAGCAAAATCCCTGCAGTTAGAAGAGGAAAGGGGAAAAAAACCCAACCGATCAACCAAACAAACCAAAACAAAAAAATCAGCAATATTCACTGAGACAGGGAGGACCACCCCCGCTGCCTCACCCTGCTCTCCAAGGGGAGCCAAGGAAAGTTCACAGTTTAAGAAGGATTAACCAGGGAAGAGAAGAAATTAAAGTAGTTTCTGAGCAAGATCATTATAGGTCATGGGAGGTTGAAACAGGTTTTCCTGAGAAAACAAGTAAATCCTCTGGAAAGAAGCCAAGAGGGGCACCAGTACAGCCAAAACCAAAAAGAAGTGTCCAAGAATCAGGTGGACAGAGAGAAGGATTAAAGTGTTGCCAGGTCCAAAGGCCCATGGAGGTGACAAGAGACTGCTCCGCAAGAGCAAAGAAGGCTGAAGCACTGCTGAGCTGCCCTGGGTGTGATCAAGAAGGGGTTGCAGCATTGTGGAGGGACCACAAGTGAGGTCCAGCCATCACTCAGCCCCACAGCTCCCCTCCTTGCTGCAGACTGCCTTGGCTGCACCCCTGGGACGGGACAGGACAGGGTTTGATTCCACCTGACGTTTTTTCCCCATTTATGCACTGCAGTAAATCGCACAAAGACTTTAAGACCACTGTTTGTGTTTACAAACAGGAGCTGCCCACACATCCAAAGCAATGTTTTGCCTCCCCAGGCCCACTCAGGCAGCCATACTTAGCCAAGCCCATTGGATGCAGCTACAGGCCACAGATATAAAAAACAGGCCAACAAAAACCAACCCACACAGCCAGAGCATCTCCCTGCCAAGCTGTGAGCTCTTGCCAATGTCCTCACACCCAGCCACCAAGGCCACTGTATTTGTGCCAAAACTACTAATGAATAAGAGCCTAGGCTTTAACCCTTATACCTGCAGTAAGTCCCAGGTTGCGCCAGGACACGCAAGGGTGCAGGACGGGAGGGGCAAAGGAGACCTGCAGGGTGAGAGGAGCTCCTGAGGGTGCGAGGAGGGGAGAAGATAGCCATAGCACGGGATGCTCCAAAAGCCACTGCAAAGCCCCACTGGTGACACAGCTGGTGTACTGGCCGCTGGGGAAAGCTCTTTGCAGAGGCACTGGCTGCTCCAAAACATTTTGGTCTCAAGTGCTCGGGCAACATGGGCCACCTCACCTCTTTCTGGGTGCACACAAGGGATTAGGCAGGTAGAGGCAGGTAAGAGGAATCTACATCCCAGGAGGCAAGAGCTGGTCGCTATTACAGCCCTCCGGCTATAAAATGTCATAAACTACCAGGGCCCGAACTGACAGTCAGAGAGATGCTGTGCAGAGGGAACCCCAAGGAAAAGGGAAAACAGATTTCTCCACAGTGGCAAAGCTGGCAACGTTGCTGCTATGAAACCCTTTCGATTCCCATGTCCCGCTTCACTGCTGTTGAGAGAAAATCAACCCTAGGCTCTGGCAGGAGGGAAGAGATGAGCACAGAAGGGTCTGCAGCTCAGGAGTCTCAGCAGTGAGCTTGAGCATGGATTTCAGCTAGTAGAGGAGGAGGAAAAGGAGGAAGAGGAGGAGTGTGCCCAATGTGTGGTTCCAGCACCCAGAGAGATGGTGACAGCCAGTCCCTGCAGGAGGGAGCTGTAAATGATGAATCTTAAGCGCTTGCTGCTTCTCATTCCCTTTCCCATGCCTGGTTTCTCTGTGGGGCTTCAGAGCCACTCAGACAAGCAGCCAGAACAGGGCTGGCAGTGGCAGGAGCAGGGACGTGGGGTTTGTGCCGACACAGAGGAAAGGCAAGCGCTGGGGGGAGAGCAGCCGCTAGCTTTGCTGCTCAAAGCTTAATGCCCTAAGAGGCCAGCTGACTCCTGCTCAGAAGCAAAGGGAAAGCGCAGGCACTCAGGACGGCCGGGCACCCAACGATGCTGCGTTTCCTCAAACCATGATGGGACAAAGGTTCAGGAAATGCATCACCCTTTGCCTGCTGCCCTGGAGCTGCCTGAGTTTTGCCTGGAGTGGTGCCGCTGGGACTGGGACCATCTCGCCTGGAGCAGGACACGTCAGAAAGGGGCTGCCCAAAGACGCTGCCAACGGGACGTATGTGCACAGCAACATCTCAGGTACTCAAGTGAGCGATCGCCCGCCTCTTCGTCTGCGGGGCTGCTTGGGGTGAAGGCATGCATGAGGGTGAAGCTACGCACAGGGTGAAGGGCACAGGGACATGTCAGTGATGGTATGATAGTGCTTTTCCCAGAGGGCATGGAGGCACATGTAGGGCTGCAGGGCTTTGTATGTTCCTCATGGCCACAGCAGCCTCTGTAATTTGGGAGAGATATGTTCCGTCAGAGGCAAAATCACTAGGTACAGAGAGGAAATGTAATGTTTGACTGTCTTCCTTTGAGGGTGAAGTCCTCCTCTATGTTAACCTCTATGTATATCATGATGGACCAGCTTCCTCTCTACCAGTACCTCTCTATAGCATAGAGTAGTAATTTATTGCTTTGAGTTCCAGCCAGTTATATTCTCCCAGAATACTGGAGTATTAAAAAATTCCTGTCCTCTTTCTTTCCCTCCTAAGGGTCACTCTGTGCATATTGACCCCATCCTGCATCTTCTCAGTCCCGCTCCTGCTGTGAAGTAGCTGCTCACATTGCAGAGTTTGCAACTAGAAGACTTACTTTCCATATAAAGCCACTAGACTTACTTATATCTCTCCTTTAGGATTACACAAAAAATATTTCAGAGACTTGTAGGACCTGCAGGACTGACATAGGGGCCAGGCAGCCTTTCCATAAGGATGACCAGCATCAGCTTTGTCGCCACTTGCACTTACTGTCTCCCCTTCTCACCCAGCACCATGCAGGGCTCTTGCCCCTCCACGCTACGGATACTACTACGTGGACAAAGGCTCAGGCATCTCCTTGGGCTCGGTCCTTGTGTATTGGTGCCAGGAGGGGTACCAGCTGGTGGGCAGTGAGAGGCTCTCCTGCCTTCGCCAGGAGAGCATTTCATCCTGGAGCCACCCCCCGCCCTACTGCCAGGGTAAGGAGCCTGCTGATGCAACCCAGCCCCTGCGCACACTTATGGGGTCTCAACAGGGTGCAGGTGATGGAACATGGGATAATGGTTTTAAACTAAAGGAGGGGAGATTCGGTGGTGAAACACTGGCCCAGGTTGCCCAGAGAGGTGGTAGATGCCCCATCCCTGGAAACGCTCCAGGCCAGGCTGGACGGGGCTCTGAGCAACCTGATCTAGTTGAAGATGCCCCCGCTCACTGCAGGGGGTTGGACTAGATGGCCTTTGAGAGTCCCTTCCAACCCAAACTATTCTATGATGCACTGTCACCCCAACAGGGGACTACTGAGGTCCAGCTTGACCCAGTCAGAGGTCATCTGCACAGGTGAACTGCCATGCTTTGGGGGTTCCCCACAATGGCATTTAATGGGCTGCATAACGCGGCGCGGTTGCCAAAGGGGTGAATTCACCTGGTGTGGGCTCCGCAGATAAGCAAGGCCTTATCTCGCTCCCAGTAACTGGTACAGAAGTCCCCCAATCGATCAATCCCTGGCATCCAACTCCAGGGCAGAGCCAAAAGGTTCCAACCAGAAGAAAGCTGAACTCTGTAGTAACACAGCAAGTGCTATTTGTGAAAGCACATGACGAGCATGTACCAGTTGCAAATGACCATCACATTTTTTGTGGTACAAGCTCAGTGAGAATGAATGTCTGAGGGAAATGGTTGAAAGAAAAAAGTTTATTGCTTTAAAAGCTTTCTCTCGTGCACAGCATGTTGTGTGCATACATAAAATAATTTCAGGAAAATTGCCCTCAAGAAAGTTAGATATTTTTGCAGTGGCGAGCAAAACCACAGAAGTAGTAAATACTACATAGCTTATGTGTGAATTATATTCCTCATGCCAGACACTGAGAATTCAAGACCCAGGGCCCTTTCAGAAGCAGTTTATGGGCAGACTTGTGGTGCCAATAGCTGGCTAAAAAGAGAGGTGGAAATGGAGAAGGTCTGCCACATTGGCTTTTGACACTTCTCTTGCACTTGCTCAAGATAAACAAAAACAGTTAAAAAATACAGCATCTCAGGAAGGTCAAATTAGAAACCAAAGTTCTTCAACCACAGGACACCCCTGCAGGTGCTTCAGCTTAGAGGCACCCCAGGCAGCTCATCCTTTAAAAATGAAAACAAAAATAAAGCAATTAACCTCAATTTCAAGATGCAAAATCTGGTGATATATAGTCAGCATCTTTGGTTCATAAAAATAAACACCGCAAAATTAAAGCAATGAACTTTGTTGAAGTAGGTTACAGGTACTCCTATAGTAAAACATTCATTAAACTTATTAGCAAACCTTTCCTTGTGCACTGCTTAATGCAGAAACAACTTCGATGAACCAAAAAAAAAACCCCTCCAAACTTTAAATCACACCTTGAGTTCCCTCAAATAAAGAGATTTTAAGATAAGTTAAAGGAAAAAAAATCATCATGCAATTGTTCTCTTTGAAACAAAAAAGCAAATCCCTGTACTTTCAGAAGACTTAGTTTGGTTGTTTTGAGAGGGTCATAAGCTTGGGTTTTTTGAATCTGTATATTTTATTACTTTGAAAACCCAAACACACAATTTTTGTGGATGTTAGCAAATTCTTTCATATTATTTTGCCCTTAGGATGGGAGCCACGTCCCTAACTTAAACATTTACAATGCAAACATCATTTAGGTTCCCTTTATGATTCAGTCATGATGTAATTCATCTGCTCTTTCCAGACACTCATCTTAGGGCAGGTAGAGATCATGGACTTGGCTGGACCGCACACACATTCAAGAAAATTCTGAAGGAAGCGGCTATTTATTTTTTGCAATGAGGGTGGTGAAACACTGGCACAGGTTGCCCAGAGAGGTGGTAGATGCCCCATCCCTGGAGACATTCAAGGACAGGCTGGATGGGGCTCTGAGCAACCTGATCTAGTTGAAGATGTCCTTTTTTCCTCATTTTTCCCTTAATTTTGTTCCTTTTAAACCTTTTTCCTCATTTTTCCCTTAACTTTGTTCCTTTTAAACCTTTTTCCTCATTTTCCCCTTAATTTTGTTCCTTTTAAACTTTTTTCCTCATTTTCCCCTTAACTTTGTTCCTTTTAAACTTTTTTCCTCATTTTCCCCTTAACTTTGTTCCTTTTAAACTTTTTTCCTCATTTTCCCCTTAACTTTGTTCCTTTTAAACCTTTTTCCTCATTTTCCCCTTAACTTTGTTCCTTTTAAACCTTTTTCCTCATTTTCCCCTTAACTTTGTTCCTTTTAAACCTTTTTCCTCATTTTCCCCTTAACTTTGTTCCTTTTAAACTTTTTTCCTCATTTTCCCCTTAATTTTGTTCCTTTTAAACTTTTTTCCTCATTTTCCCCTTAATTTTGTTCCTTTTAAACTTTTTTCCTCATTTTCCCCTTAATTTTGTTCCTTTTAAACTTTTTTCCTCATTTTCCCCTTAATTTTGTTCCTTTTAAACTTTTTTCCTCATTTTTCCCTTAATTTTCTTCCTTTTAAACTTTTTTCCTCATTTTCCCCTTAATTTTGTTCCTTTTAAACTTTTTTCCTCATTTTCCCCTTAATTTTCTTCCTTTTAAACCTTTTCCTCATTTTTCCCTTAATTTTCTTCCTTTTAAACCTTTTCCTCATTTTTCCCTTAATTTTGTTCCTTTTAAACCTTTTCCTCATTTTTCCCTTAATTTTGTTCCTTTTAAACTTTTTTCCTTATTTTTCCTAAATTTTCTTCCTTTTAAACCTTTTTCCTCATTTTTCCCTTAATTTTGTTCCTTTTAAACTTTTTCCCTTGTTTTTTAACTTTTTTCCTCTTATATTTACCTTTTCTCCTTATTTTTCCTTAACTTTTTTCCTTTCTAATTTTTTTCTTTTTTTCCCCTTATTTTTTCCTTAACTTTTTTACCTTTTTAACCTTTCTATTTTTTCCTTACAATTTTTCCCCTTTAAACTTTTTTCCACTTTTTTTTTTTTTTTTTTTACTTTTTAACTTTTCTCCCTTTTTCACCTTTTTTTCTTCTTTTTATTCTTTTCCTTTCCACCCCCTCCGTTTTTTCCGAAAAGGCACAATTAGGTTAAAACACACGTCTCAGGTGTATGGGTGGAGGGAACAACTAAAAACCTAAACACACAACAACCACCACCAACAGAACAAAAATGGTTATTAATGAAAATCGGGGAGCGGGAACGGGGAGGGGGCCGCAACGCCCGCGAATGCGGGCGTTGCGGCCCCCTCCCCGTTCCCGCTCCCCCAGCCCGGTCTCCGCTCACCCCCGACCCCATTCTATCCCTGCAGCCGCCCCGCAGCCCCCGGCTCCCGGCTCCCGCGCTGCGGTGGCCGCCTCGCTGCTGAGCGGAGCCATCATCCTGGCTCTGTCCGTCTCCTTCGCCGTCTGCTGCTGGCGGGAGAGGGCGAGGAGGAGCCGCGGGGGGTGAGTAAGGAGGTTGAGGGGTCGACGTGGTTTTGGGGGCGTTGGGGGGGGTTGGTTAAGAAGCCGAAGGAAGAGTCGCTGCTGCCATCTGCTGAAACGCGCAGGTTGCACCCACTTCCAAGCCATCTCCCTCCCTGCACGACACTCCCCGTTCACGCCTCCGAAACCATCCCCGGCTCGGCACGATCGCACATAAAATAAAGGTAAATCGCTGCTCCAAAGTGGAGGTATGCTTGGCCCCAATGAGGAAGACAGGGCTTTGCAGGGAGATGCTGCTGGAGATTGCAGAGAGGGCTCCTGCGAGAAAACGTGGCACATGGAAAGCCGATTCATGAAAAGCCCTCCCCTTCTTTCTCCATTACAGGAACAGGCAACACCTGGAATTCTCCAGGGTAGCAGGATATCCCTTTTCTGAGGGTCTGGTGCAACTGCATGTGCACAGCCCAGCAGGGGAAAAGGGAAGCCACAGTGGGGAACAAGGCTGGGGGAGCAGAGATGCCACGAGCCAGGACCACACTTGCAGAGCAGCATTTCTGCAGCAGCACTTCCCTCTTTTCCTGGCCTAGGGGCCAGCAGGACCTCTTTGGTTTTGCCAGTGATAGTATCCTGAAGAAGGGGCCTGGACCACAAGTCTTATGAGGAGCGGCTGAGGGAGCTGAGGCTGTTTAGCCTGGAGAAAGGGAGGATGAGGGGAGACCTTATTGCTCTCTACAACTACCTGAAAGCAGGTTGTAGCTTAGAGGGTGTTGGTCTCTTCTCCCAAATGGCATGTGTTAGGACAAGAGGCAATGGCCTCAGGTTGCACAAGGGGAGGTTCAGACTGGATATTAGGAAAAAAATTCTTCCCAGAAAGGGCTGTCAGGCATTGGAACAGGCTGCCCAGGGAAGTGGCAGTCACCATCTCTGGAGGTGTTTAAAAAGACATATAGCCAAGGGACATGGTTTAGTGTCAGAGTTAGGTTATGGTTGGACTTGTTGATCCTGAGGGTCTCTACCAATCAAAATGATTCTATGACAGGGACCATGCAGGAGCCTACCTAGGGATGTAGTATTAACCGAGAGCCTTATTCCTTATTATCAGAAATGTGCAAGGATAAGGAGTAAAAAACCCAGCAGGAGACAATATTGCAGTCTCTCAGCAGGCACCAGCCATACCTCTCTCCACTGGCCTGCTCTTCCCCAGGCTGGCTGGTGTCTCACACCAGCACCTCTTTTCTGCAGGGCTGAAACAGCTTTGGTTCTTTCCTTTGGGAGTGGAGGAAGGAGGTCAAAGCCAGAGGGTGACAATGTTGGTTTAGGACACACACATTCCAAATCTTTTTGGGGGAGCAGAGATGGAAAACAGCCCACAAAATGCAAAGAAAGCACCTGCATTGGCATCTCTCTCTCCCCCTTGCAGACAGCAGCATAGGAGAAAAGTCAGAGGAGGACGGAAACGCAACCCCTCCACCCCTGAGAGGGGCAGGAACGCTTTTGGGAGACTGAAGCAGTATCACCGGCGTGACTACCACCTCTCCGCCCTCTCCAGCTCAGTGTTCCCGGGAGCATTCGCAGGCTGCAATAACCTGGCTTTCCAAAGGTACCGCTCAGACCCTGCGCTGGCACTGTCCCCCCAGCTGCTCACACAGGCGCAAGAGCTGCTCCCAGACCATCTGGAGGCAGGACGTAAAAAGCCCTAATGTCTGGGGCATTTGATCCCCTGCCTCACCCTCTTACATGCTTCCCCACCGAGCAGCAATGAAACCCTTGTGCCTGCTCTTTTTCAAGGAGAGGTGAGCCAGAGGACCAGGGTTCCCCTTCGCCCTGCCTCAGCATCACCCAGGTGCGCTGCGGGCTCCCATTGGTGCCGCAGCCCCTTCTTACCCCCCGCTTCTCTTGCCTTTACCAGGAGCTCTGAAAACCCACCAAAGCTGCCCCTGCAGAGCTGGCACCCTGAAGCACCCGTCTTGCCCCAGCTGGTGTTCCAGCCCGGTTCATCGCCCATCACTGCCCTGCCCAGCCAGCCGCCCCACAGCCTGCTGCTGCCTGACATGCCCTGCCCAGCTGACCTCCCCGGGGACCTGCTCCCTCTCTACTACAGAAGCCATGAGGAACATCAGCTCTTCACCAAGTTCAAGAGGCCAGTTTGAAAGTTTAAACTGCCATTCAACTTTTTTCTTTTTTTTTTTTTTTTTTTACACTATAAATTCCTTAAAACTCTGCAGAGCCTCAGGAAAGACTTTCACAAGAACCAATTACTTCACCTGGGCTTTCAAACAGAGAAAATTTGACACTTCATGTTGAAAGGCTTTTTTAATATAATCCCCTTTATTTCCATCCCCATGTCTAGAAGTGCACATTTCAAACAGGAGTTCCTGGGTTAAAAGCTTCTTCATTGATCATTTTGGTGAGAGGCATAAAGCCAAGTTTTAGCAGCTCCAGCT
Source organism: Patagioenas fasciata (assembly GCF_037038585.1). Taxonomy (NCBI): domain Eukaryota; kingdom Metazoa; phylum Chordata; class Aves; order Columbiformes; family Columbidae; genus Patagioenas; species Patagioenas fasciata. The sequence continues at coordinate 172,732,041 of NC_092520.1, read as the reverse complement.
TAACCTACAGGCTGAGCATGTGCGGACTTTCAGGTTTTAAACACAAGAGTCTGATATTCTGTTAGTGGCTCTTTTAAAGGCTGGAAGCCAGTTACCAAGAGCAAGGAATCTATGTCAATAGATAATTGGAAGCATTTACAATTCATTGCACTTGAATGTAGGCTGAGATTTAAAGATTTGTTGTTCAGAACTCCATATATCCTCCCATTTCTACACAGACAACCTTAGACTTGCAAGGTGCAGTGACAAGCATGCAAAGGTAGCCAGTCAGGAGGAAAACGGGAATTTATCTTTAATACAAAGGACCTAGCACATTTAAAAACAAAACAAAAAAATAAACACCCAAAAAACAAAACAAAAAAAACCAAACCAAACAAAAACATGCAAACAACACCACCACCACCTCACAAACAAACAAACAAACAAAACCCACAAACCAGCAAACCCTTGGGTTTTTTAATCCCTTCTCTCTGCATCAGAAATTCACATCAGGTATACCAGGACCTACAGCAGTGCCCCAAGAGCTCGCCTAAGCACAATCATTTGCATTCAGAAAGCAATGACACCAATATTCCTGTCCAGGATTTCCTGGGGGGAAATACAGGGATGTGTTCCATGCAGCACCTGGCCAAGCAGCTTCAGGACACCTCAGTCCCTGTTTGCACAGCAGGACAGACCTACACCTGCATAGCACACCTGGCACAGTCTGGGCACGCAGGGCTCGCTGAGTAACACGGCATCACATGTGCACAGAGATGCTGTTTGCATCTTGGGAGGCGTTATGGTGTTAGTCAGAAGAGGTGCTGGCAGACCCAAAAGCTGCTGCACACATGGGGTGGGGAGTAAGAATGAGCAGCCAGGACATGAACCCTCACAGCATCACCTGCCATCCAGTGCCGAGGATGCAAACTGCGAAACTCAGACAATCTTGCTACAAAGGCCATGAGCTTCAGTTTGCTGACTTCATTTCTGTCAACATTTGCATCACATTTCAAGGAAAGAAGCCTTAAAAGATGCAAGGTAGCACATCTTTGCGATAAGGCAAGACCTACTAGTGGATGTCTGGGAACCATGGCTGCTTCTCCCTGGAAAGAGGGCTAAGGACACTGTTTTTCCTATTCATCACCATCATAATAATAAAGGTATCTCTCCCTATTCCACTCCTATGTCTTCTTTTCACATCACCAAACTATGGAAAGCCTGCTTTAGGGGCTGGGTTTGATGGGAGAAGATGTAGGTGGTAAAGCTTTTACAGAGCCCCCGCAAGATGACAATGTCTGCAATGGCCATTTATCAGCAGCTGCACCACAAGAAGGGAAAAACCTGTCATTCTCCTAAGACAACTGAAGCTGTAGAGAAAGTACAGGAAAAACAGGACCCGGTCTGCATTTCCCTTTGGCTCACATCCTAACCTTACCTTTTTCTCCTCCCTCTTTTTTCCAGCCAAGCCTAACACACAGGGAGGGGAACAATCCTGCTCCAAGGCAAGATGTACATCAGTCCCCCCACAGATGCTCACCTGATGGCAAGGTGCTCTACATGCAGACACACCAGCCCTGAATTTGGACACAGCACTAGAGGTGTTTGGGGCTCTCATGAGTTGATTGGTGCCAATACCCACAGGCTATGCTTCCATTCCTGCCTCACCAAAATAGGCTTCATAGTGGGTAATTCAGCCCAGGATCCACTCTGGGAACTGCACTGCCCAGTTTCTGGTTTGTATAGGAAGGAATTGTCTTGTTAAGAGATTAAAACAGGAAGGGATAAAAAGGAAAATGGAAAGGGAAAGGGAAAAGAAAAAGAAAAACAACAACAACAAAAGCCCAAACCAAAACAAAAAAAAAAGTGAAACTGAAGATGGGAATGAGACTTTTCCTATCTATTTCCTTCTGTTTCTCTCCCTTGTCATTTTCTAAGGAATAAATAAAACCTCACTACAATTCCCCCTCTCTCCAATGAGATTTTTCGTTAAAAATTGAAAAGTTTGGGACACAGAGTTTGCTGTTCTTTGGACCCAAGCAAGGCTTTAAAACCAAGAGTGTGATTTTTTGCTACGTAAGATTAGAGATTGACACCTGCTTTCACTGCAAACTGAAATGACGCACATTTTGGATATAAACATCTTTTGCCAAACATGTCCAGAAAGGTGCTGATTTTGAAGTGTCACAACAAAAAGCATTTTCAATAAAAACTGACACAGTAGTTTTTCATACAGAGAAAACTGTCAACTTTTAAAAGACATTTTATACAAGTGATATTTAAAAAAATGATTTACTTGACAAAATTGAAAAGTTTCCTTTGGGTAACGTTTTCCTGACTTTTTTTGTGTATAAGTGCAAAGTTAAGCTTTCTACCACAAAAATTGGGTCTCAAAACCTTGGCAGGCTTAGCCAAGTTCCTCCAGCAGGAAGAAGCACTGCCAGGTCTTCTTCAAAAGTAATCTCAAGCTTGCAGGAGACCGAAACCAAGAGAAGAAAGATGGGTTAAAGGCAGAATGTCCAACTCCACCATAAGTTTCCCTACCAACCCCTTAGTATTTGCCTCAGTTCCTTCTCACCTTGGACCAGCATGGCAAAGACCTGAGATTAAGGTCATGAAGGGCCACACTTAGCTTCACCCCATCAGAAGACAAAAAGAAGCACTGTTTGCAATTGTTTGCTAGAAGAGGAAGGAAAAGGAAGGTAACTATGTAGAAACTTTAATTAATTTGTAAATGCGGAAAAACCAGCCTCACAAGCCTGTAATCCAAGACATTCTCACCACATTACTCAGTGGTTCCTGTTGAAGCCACCATGTACCCAACCTTTCCTCACCAGAGCAGTGCGAGGTGCTGCCCTCCCCACCATTTCCCCTTTGCAGACCATCAAAGAAACTCCAGCTTTCTCCATGCTAGGGAAGGGGTTTCCCAGCTGCCTTAAGATCCTGGCCTCTGTACAGGGAAGCTGAAACTCCAAGAGGTTTCATTGTTAATGTTTTATGTGACACCAAATGCAATATCCCACTATGAAATAAAATATATATTTCTATTTATTTTGTATTTAAATTACATGCATGCAATAGCCAACAGAAAGGCAGGCCCTGGAACTGGAAGAAACCACCTGAAGAGGGATGGAGATGGCTGCAAGGCCAGCTCATTGCCAATTCTGTCCCAGGCAAACCTCACAAGCAGTTGTTTTCTGCTCTGTGTCTGAACGAAGAGAAAGCACCCTTAGGTTTTTTTAAAACAGGATTTTATGCTTCATACTCCACACTGGAAACCTCGGCCTTCATGCTTATCTAGAAAGACCTAACCAGTCTTGGTCACAACTTTAAATTCTTCATTGAAGCTCAGCGTTACCAGGCTCCTAGCACTGTCAATACCAACAGAAAAGGTTTCAGACCCTCCCTGAAGATCCGGGCAAGGATAACACTGGCATCTGTAACATTCAAATGCTAAAGCCATGAAGCTCCAAAAACATATTGTGATCTTGGAAAGAACAGCCACCCTCTGCCAGTATAAGCTTTCTAGACCACCACGTTAAGCATTGCTTTGCTGGTAGGAAGAGGAGAGAGCTGAGTGTGTCCCACCCTCTCCCCAAGCATCTCCGAAATGGAAATCTGCCACATTTGTGAGTCTGAGGACTGGGGGAAATAGTGATCCAGCAAGATTTCACAAGACAAAACAGCACCTGCACAATGACTGTGTTCCCCTGAAAGTCTCCACCTGACTTGTGCTGTAGGAGATGGGTCCTCCTGACCACCACAGGTCAGGCAGATCATTCTTCCATCACCTTCAGATTAATAAGGACGTTGCTGCCGTTTTCCTCCACAGTGACACCACCCCTGTTTAGATGACTTCCACACCTAGTACCACTGCATCAGACAACCCTAAACCAGTGCTTTTCATCAGCAAAGCTCATAACAAATCCGTTGCTGTCACGACCACCCAACTCACCTCAAACTTCCACCACGGAGCAGTGCAGGCTCCTGCACCCCCACAAGTCACTCTAGCTTCCTGTACTTGTGAGGCAAGAACTTCATTTGGACATTTCGATCTCGGGAGCCTTCACTTTGCCATATAAGCATAACAGCGGTAAGCCTAGGGCAAAGGCAAACCCCAGAAAGAAGGGAAGATGAAGATCTTGCTCATACAAGGTGCTCTCACATGTAGATCAGAGCATGCTGGGGCTACACAGTTTCTTACACTGGAACCTGAAGCTATGACAATACTTTTTTTTTTCCTCTTTGTTTACAGTCCCAGCCATAAACAGAAGAGGACCTGAGAGATGCTTCCCACCAGCAAAATGTCCCAAAGTAGGGAAAAAGAGAAGCTGGGATTTGGGCGAAGAGGAAGGAACACAAGTTCTTACAGATGCTACATCCACAGCTCGAAAGATGATAATAAATCAGTGAAGCAGAAAGCAGTTCTATAGTTAGCCATATAGCCATGCACTGCTGGAAGATGTAAAGCAACAACTACGCTCAATGCACGGATTAATGTCAAACAGCACTTTATTTGCTCTGCACACACTAAAATTTCCTGTCACTGGCAGCTTGACAAGAGGACAATTCATTCCCCTCAAGAAGTTAGGAGAACCTACAACCCCTTCAAGTAGGGCTGGTGACAACCCCAGTGCCCTAACCCTTCCAGCACTGTGCCACCCCTCAGCTTCTTGACATACCTCAGTTTTGAGCAGTAAGTTTTTATTCCAGGACTAGAGCTTTCCCCAGCAGGAATTAGTCCCAGGCAATACAGCACCTGCCACACAGTGGATTTACATTAGCTGGAGGCCAACACCAAACCTAAGCTCCTTTGGAACTTCAAGCAACTTCCACACACCCTCAGGGGACACACAAACAAGAAGCACCCAGGCAACTGTTCTACAGTCTTCACAAGTGTATTTTTCTAAGCCCCCTTACAAGGATTAGCGAGGACATTTGTGCATGACCCATTCTGTCCCCAGAGAAAAAAAATGGGTGTTCAAGCCAAAACTCTCCACAGCAGCACAACCAGCTCTACCAAACAGTAAAAAAAAAAAAAAAATCAAACCAAAACAGAACACTCTCCCAAACCAAACAAATGAACAAAAAACCCCAAAACACAAAGCCAAAAAGCCCTAAAACCACCACCACACAAAACAAAACACGCACAACGAAAACCAAACTACCCCCATAAGAAAACTTAAACACCCTGCATCTTCCCCAAAATCCAACATCTTGAGTGCCTATGATTAAATAAGCATCTCAGAAAAAAACCTTTTTGAACAGAGTCCATAATGGAGGGAAAGGAAAACAAAAGTTTGGAGTTCAGGAACTAGGATACAAACCCAACTTCATTATTGAAAACTGTCCCGGAAGCTGGCAACGTTGTCTAAAGTGTAGTTAGAGCAACTCTGTCAAGACACTACATTTATAAGGGCAGACACCTGCTCACTCTTGACTTGCAAGCAGGAAATAGAAGTTATAAGAGGAATTTATGCAATGGCTCTTCATCTTACCTAAAAGTTAACATTATACTCCTTGCTGTAATCCAGAGAAACATAATTCCCTTATTAGATATTAAAAAGGTATCAGCCCAGCACTGCTGACCCCCAAATTACTATGCTTGAATTGAGAATTCTTTGAAAGTGCAACACAACTTCTTGTACCAACACGTTCTCAGCCAACAACTCCCTTCCTTCCATCAACATGCATCCGTATCCATTTTGCAGGAGGAGAAGTCTGGTCCATCCTCCTTCTCCAGTTTTATCTCCACCAGACACCATCTACCAAATGAGTTGCTAGTCCTGAGTCACCAGACTTTTAATGCAAAGAAGAGCTGCAAGTGTCCACACAAGATATAAAACAAGAGGCCGTGCACTGAGAAGATCACATGGACACTCTCCTTTCAGTAAAGGTTCCTGTACAGAATTTTTGCCGCAGGAAGAGCCCATTAACAACAAAAACCTCAGGAGAAACTAACTGAGCTCCACATGGTTGAACAGAGTGAAATGCCGGGTTGCTTCCCAACTAGTGGGGGGAATGCAAGAATCATCATCAGACAGCACATAAAACTAGGCTAAGAGAGACAGAAGCTGCACCCACACATATCAATCCAAACATGGATATATTTTAGTAACACCAGCGTTACCCACCCAATAAGTCTTTCTTGGGGGGCAGGACCCTAAAGAGAAAAATCATTCTAGTTGCAAACCTTTTCCTGAAGGCTAAGAGTTTGTCAGTAGGCCAACCACACAAGCTGTTGTATGGCAGCAGGGAATAAATGCTCTCCAGAGCAGCCAAAGCTTATTTTCTATTGGTAGCAGACCACAGGCACAGGTTTCCCTCAACACTTCAACAAAGAGACAAATCAAGAACCAACGAAGGCAGCAGCTTCAGGAATTGCTGTGGTACAGAGGAAGCAGTTACAGCTTGCTTGGGAAGCTTGCTTATTTTCAGGGTCAGGAGGGATACCCTTCTAGAAGAGAAATGTTAAAGGTCAAAATATGTCTGTCTGTAACAACTGTGGAAGGACAAATAAAAAGAAAGCCCATTGCAACTTTCCCAGCACCTTCAGCAGACTGTTCCCACCGGGCTGCATCCCCAGTGCTGGGCTGGCAGCAGGCACTGGTGCAGGGGAGGACATTCACAGTTCCAGTGATCAGCACTTCTCCTTCCACCACCAGCAATTGCAGCGGGGGATCATGCAGGGGGTTGACTGGGTGACAAAAACTTCTTTGCTTTGCTGGGGAGTGTTGGCATCAAAGGGTGTGCACGTCCTCCCAAGTAATCAGAGCACATGACTGACCTGCAGCAACGATACCTGTCCAGAAACAGTTCCTAACACGGGTGGTAAATACAACACTAAACAGCAACACAGGTAAGAGAAGAGCAAAAGCAAGCAAATGTCAACAAGTGACATTTTACAACGCAGCATATTCAGAGTCCCTTCACGCAGATTCAATGCCTGGTTCCCCTGTCCAGCAATCATTTCAAGACCTGCTTCCAACCCCTGGACTGTGACAGGCCAGTCCCCAAACCACTGTTAGGTGCCCCCAGGTCGGCTGTGTGAATTCACTTCCATGGCCCCACCAGCAGCAAACAGGAGGGCAGCCAGCCTGAACCGCACAGCTTGCACTGGGTGAGATGTCCTCCTGCACTGGCACCGCTAGGATTTCAGGCGCTCTGCCATCCTCGTGAGCTGCATCAGCACAGCACCCCAATCAGTCACAAGGCTGCTGGTTTTAAATATCTTTAGTTCGAAGTATTTGAGCTTGCCAGAGGCCCTTCTGTATGTGAATAGCTCTTCACCCCCTGTTGTGCAGTGACAATATTTCACAGCTTTAAGCGAGGATGCTGACAGAAACAAGAGTCATAACTAGAATTCTCTGCCACACTTTCAGACACATTATTGCATGCTATCTGTCCCAAATGCCATGGTATTTAATTCGGAATGTACAAAGAAGTTTTGCATGCTTCAGATTAAAAGAATACCACCAATAAAGAGACAGCCAGCCTCTAGCTATTGCCATGAGTAAAGACAGAATCCCTTTAAAAATTTTAACATGTGAAGTGTGTATGCTTTTTCCATCCTTCAGTATAGAAGTCATCATGCAAAGTAATATTTCCACGAAAAAGTGCTCCAGTTTAGATGAACAGAAAAAAAAAACCAAAACATGCAATGATATACTGTTTTACCAGATGCAGTAATTAAAAATCCAAGTTTAAAAAAAAACATGAAAAGCAAACAAAGTCATCATCAAGTTTTCTGTTTTATTTAAGATTTTAGTTTTAATTCTGAAGAAAGAGGTACATTTCCTTGGTTTTAGTTTTAGCATCAGGTTATAACCATGTTTATTTATCTGTTTCTCTTTTCCTGTCTTTTCAATACTGCACAAACGTCCAGAAACTACAGGGTTAAGTAAAAGCTGCAGGCAGAGGAGGTCAGAGGTTGCTCCTGATGGTGATCATGTGGCCCCAATGCAGTGCTATCCCAGAGTGCCCTAATCAGGTGAATCTTTGTTTTTTTGTAAAAAAAAAAAAAAAAAAAAAAAGAGAGACTGACAGAGGAGGCAGAAAGACTGAAGTAAATATCACTCGTGTTTCAGCTGCTAATTATATTATGTATATGCTAGGTATTAAATCTGTGAATACTTTTAAAACATTAAAGTTTACTTTAAATCTAAAGCCAAAATTAAAGAAAAATCTTGTTCTCCCCTCTTTAAACCACTCTTTAGCAACATGCTGGTTACTCTTAGCTATAAGTGTTTTGTCTTCCAACACACTTCATGTCAAACTCGGACACAATAAAATCCCCTTCTCAAAAAAAAAAAAAAAAAAAGAAGAAACGTAGCAATTTCCCTGTGTAGTGCCACACTGAATGCAAAATAAATGCCAGGCCACTGCTTGCCCCACGTATTCAGTAGCTTCATTTAAATTAAATACGTTTTTCCTGTTTCTGCATTGCATTTTTCCCCTGCTGCAGATCGACCCTTTCCCACTAGGCAGAAATACTCATGTGCAAAAGACATAAGACAGTAATATTCTCCTTAAGCATTGAGACTGCATTTTGATTTCTCTCTCTTTTTTTTTTTTCCTTAGAATCGTCAGAAAATATTTCTAACAGTGCATTTCAAACACTGGCTCAGCAGAAACTTAACGAAAAGATACGGTCATGACCCTGTGATGGCATTGCATTTGGGGGGGAGGTTTGATCAGGAACTGGATTGGATTCTTCAGAAAGAAAGATATGACAGGGAACAGTAGGTGGGCATGGGGAGGAGTCAGGGTGGGACACTTCCTGCATTTCTAACGTTTTGGGTTTTCTTTTTTTTTTTTTTTAATTTTTCCTCCTTTCCTAATGACGATCCAGCGCTGAGCTCTGTAGTAGATCTGTGGGGGTTTTACTGGGGGGTCTGAAGGCTGTCTGAAAGCCTGGAGGTGGGGAATGGAAGCTGGCGGGGTTTGAAGGAGGAGAGTAGGGATTCCAGCTGGCTCTGTGCAGAGGGATCTGTGTGCCGAAGGGGTTACTGTGGTGCGTCTGTGACGGTGCTGCACTGGGGCCGTCCACCTCTGTAAGGGCCTGAAGAGATTTTAGCCAATGTGGAGGATTGTCATCTTGAAGGGTGTCTAAACTGTTTCCTGTGGATGCTGGGATACCTATGAAGAGAAGAACAAACAAAAACAGGGATACAGGCAAGTCAGAGCAGAAGCAGTAAGCTGAGCACAAAGGAGGTCAATTTAACCTTACAGAAAGCAAATGAGAAAACATGATTAGTTTGCACAGAGAATGCATTTTACATTATTATCAGTAATTACCCTGCCCGCAAAACATTTAACATTAAATCAAGATAGGAAAAAGTTCCCCCTCAGAGCACTTCTTCATAAAACACACATTTTTCTATGAAACATCCTGTGCAAGAGTGCAGCCCTGTTAACTTGACCTTACAACACCAAACTACCAGTACACTACTCTTCCTTTGCCTACTTAAATCATGCTTCAGCCTCCCTATCAGGGAAACACAACCAGACAGCCTTATAAAAGAGAGCTTTATAAACAAGTGGAGTATGTCCCTTTTTAAATAACAAAGTCCAGTGAATGCCTTCAGTGCCTCAGGACCAGCAGCGCACATACCGGACATGCCACCCAGCAGAAGGGACACCTAGGTTGACCCTAGAGATAAGCATTGATCCACCTGACTGCCTGCAAAGGTCCTGGGCATGCATTGCAAAGGCCTGAGTGACGCTTTGTTACACCTAGCGGTTCCACAAAAATTCCTGGACCCTCAAGATTTTGTGGATGGAAGCTGGAAGAGACCACCGCATACTGACTTCTTTTTTTTTTTTCCTTTCTTTTCCAGGTGTAAATCAGTTTGTGCCAAATACCCATTTGTTGGTTTGCCAGCAGAGCTTGAAGGAGTGAGAAACAGTTACCTGTGATGATTGCAGGGTCCATCCAGCTGCCAGGGCTGTCCCAATTCAGGCTGTCGGTGGTGGCAGTGTTGGACGTTGGTACACTGTGGTTGGCGTTGGAGGGGGAAGAAGCATTGGGCAGTCCACCAAAGTTGATGTTAATGTTCGGTAGAAGTGCCCTTAGCCCGTCCTGCCATTCCTTCATATTTAAACTCTCTACAGAACTGCTGTTGTCTAGGAGATTTACCAACAAAAAAAAATGAAAGATAAAAAAAATAAAAAGCTGAAGTTAGAAACAGATGTCTTTCTTGGTGGGGTATGGGATTTTGTTTTTACTTTTTAAGCTAAGCATTTAATACTTTCCCTATCAAAAAACTAGGGTCAATGTTTATATGATTGATGAATTACTCAGAGGGACTGGCAGGTTTTAAACCAAATGTAAGGGAGTGGGAGAAAGATTTAACTCCTCCCCCAATTCATATTGCCCCATTTCTTTTCAGTTCAGAAGTTTGAATAATAATGGGCACAGTGGCTATTCCCCTCTTACTAATAGGGGAAAACCTACCAGATCCTTTATGAGAATACCTCTGTTGTAACCTAGATAACCCAATTCGGCTGCATTGTTAATGGGCAGCAGGCTTGAAAGGGTTGTTTTCTTTGTAGTATATTGAAATGAAGAAAGGCTAGGTAGGGCTTTGCAATAGAAACCGAACATGAGGAACCAAGGAGGCGGAGGAATATCACAGAAGTTTTTTGGTTTGTTACAGCTTGCTCATTCACAGCCCTACAGATGTTCTTCCGAAGGAAATGGTAATTAGGTTCTCATGAAGTTGGAGGGAGTGCAATTTCCTCTTGCAGTTGAAGAACAGTAGCGAAAATTCTTTAGAGACCTTTTGGAATAATTCCCGACAGCAACATCCTCAGAACTTTGGTTAGAAGCAAACCAGCTGGACACCAAAACAGTCAAGTCTCAGCTATTCGCCTAAATGTTTCAGGGCATGTATCGAAAAAGGACAACAGGATAATGTGGCTATTGGCACTACAGAACATGAACCCTGAATATAAATGTTACACCATGCTGTCTAGAATAGACTATCAGGTTCTATAATCCATTTCCTGCTTTAGGTATCTCAAAGGAAAACAAACCAGACACAAGCTTCCTAGTATTTAACATCCAATACAGAAAGCCATAATATATTTGAAAATAAAATGTTGGGTAGTAACATTGCCAGTATACTCTTTTTGACAAAAACTTGGCATAGCAGGTTTTTAACCATCTCTGGCTGTCCTAATTGAAGAAAGGACCTTAATGTCAATCACAAGTGCTACAGTGATATACTTACATAACGCTACCTCGTCAGCAACGGAAGAGACTTAAGTCTTTCCGTAAAGTTAGAGAATATCACTAACTTGCAACTCTGTGTGTTGGAGAGTGAAGAAAGCTTCACTTGCTAGCAAAACCCGCCTCGGCAATTTTTGTAAAGCTGAATGCTCAGAAAGAACTGATGGCTCAAGCAATTACCTTTTTGTAACCGGAGGGAAGGAAAAAAAAAACCACACACAACAAAAACCAAACCAGCTAAACAACAAACCAAGTTCTTGAAATCCTGTGCTTTCATGCAGAACTTCCCTTCCCCTGGCCAGAGCTTTTTTAGAATAAACTTTATATAAGATTCTGCTTCTGTACAGAATTACAGCAAGCAACTTCAATCACAAATCACAGCAAGTCACACCTCAGTCCACGTCACCAACTGAACTTCTAAACAAATTACTATGCAAATCTGCTATACCCGTTTTGCCTACGATGACTGTTGGAGCAATGCATTCATTTCTAACCCTATGCATACCTAATGCAGTTGGTTTAGCACAAGCATCTATCTGTACACATAAACGTCCCTATGTAGCAAGATGGCAGCTGACACCTAGAACGTCCACAGCCAGACAGACTGATGCCGTGCATGGAGCCTGGACAGGGATAGCAGCACAGACACAGAGTGTACTAGGAAATATCATCCTCTGTGCCCAGGCAAGTTTGCAGAATACATTTGACCACAGAGGTTTACAGTCAACTGCTGTGACGTCCACTCACTGCCTGGGGCTGGGGAAATCACTCCTCAGAGGTTACACCTTGAGGTACCTCCATGGGGACGACAGACAAATCCTAAGCATTCCCATAAGCAAAGAAAAAACAGCTGAAAAATCAGGTAGTGGATGTAAACCAAAAAGCTTGTCCATTACAACATGCATCACGTTACATCTAAAGATTAAAATTTTAGGTGCCACGAGACAAACAAAAAAAAAAAATAGTCACAGAACTGCAGCTCTGCCTCAAGCAACTTAAGATGAGCTTTTTCTTAGCAGCTCAGCACACAGAAGCAACCACATCTTCAGACATGAGTGTGACTGTATTCACACACTGTGCACAGCAACATGCTCTACTGGGCCTGCTGTGCGAGTCACTTTGGGTAAAACAAACAAACAAACAAGAATCAGGCTTATCTGTGATTTGTTCTGTGTTCGTTTAGCATCGAGCCACAGTGCATACAACCGGCTTTCACTTCTACTTCATTTCTCCTACTGTAAATCAAATCTACTTCCTGTTCCTTCCAGAGCTCCTACTTCTTTCTTTGCAGTCCTAACGCACACATTAAATAGCTTTAAAGAGTTTGGTGCAATACGTTTTTCACTCAAACCTATAAAAAACTTCTACTTAAAAAAATCTAGTTACATGATGCTGGGGTTAAATAAATCAAAATTTTAAAAAGTAATAGTCAGAAATATCCTCAATAGGTATTTGCTCACAACTCTGATGAACATCCATAGCCTATTTGAGACAAGTTCTAAATTCACTTTTTGGAAGAAGAGTAGCCAGCTCACCATCACTGAAATAACTGGGCAAAAGATTCTGCATTGAACACCATCAGTTTCCACTTTATTTTCTCACCGCTGCTTCCAACAGCTTGTGCAAAGAAATGCAGCTGTTTAATTACTTGCTGCTACTACAGGGCAAAAAGCACACACAAGATGCTGACTATGACCATGCATTAGTGAACAAACTTATCACAGTGCCTGCGAGCTGGGGACCTGCAAGCTCATTATGATCTTAATCATGAACGTTACTAACCTCCAAAGTGCCCTCGAAGCTCATGTGCACAAAAATATATGTGTAGCAACCTACACACCCACAACATGTCATTGAGGAAGTCTAATGAAGACAGAGCCAGCAAGATGTGGTGACTAATAAAATATACGTGCTTTTGTGATGTTATTCTCGATTTTAAAAGAGAGATAATACAGCATACATGGGAGTCCAGAAATACAGCAAGCAGTTGAGATACAAGATTTTCACAGATCGGAAAAGGCTGGCACTGTTTGGTGAGGAGACAACCTGCAAGGCAGCCATAGAGCACCACTGCTGTGTTACTCTAACATGGAACAAAAGAAAATTATGAAAAATTGAGGAGCACTGTCCTTTATCTCAACTATCAATACAAAATTAACTTGGAATCACAGAAGAGATGAAAGGCCTAAAACGATTCAGTATCTGTAATACCTGTATTATTTGCTAGCAATAAGGAAGTTTATTTATTAAAATCTTGTGCTCCTGGGTACAGAAGTGACAAATTCCAAAAAACTTGCTGTCTTTTCCAGACAGCTGGGTTTGTGGGGCCAAAAGGCAAAAACATTGCCATCTGACAGCACAGAAAAAGGAAGCACCACATTACTCAGGTGCCTCTAACAGGGTTTTCCAGCTTGGCCAATAAATGCAGAGTTTAAAAAAACAAAAACAAAGAAAAAAAAACTACACAAAACCAAACAATCAAAACCACTACACCAACCCAAAGAACCAAAGTTTCATAGCTTTGTCAGATTCCCAGCCTCTAAGGAGAAATGCTGCAACAAATTATTCTCGTAATATGGGATTTGTTAAGGGATTAAAATGCATTAAGGGGTTAAGGCAGAGGGGATAGAGAATGCCATGTTCTGCAGCACTACCTGCATTGCCCTCAGAGGCCTCAGTTACTGGCTATGACAGGTAAAGCACCCAGTCAGAATTAAGTCCTGATGTAAACCAGCACATGAGCAATCTCCAGGCTCCACACAGTGATACCCAAACCAATTAAATCAGTGTCTCTGTGCTGGAGTCTGACAAGTTTTAAACAAGAAGCTAAGTGAAAATGTAAGTCCACCTCAGGAGTTACTTCCACCCCCTGAAGAATATAAGTACCTTCAGAAGAAATTACTACTCACCCCTCAGCTGCTTTGTTCTTTTTGTTAATTATGTTTCACCTTGAAGCCAGTACCATAGTTAAAAATGAGAAAAGGTTAGCTCTCAGTTAATACAGATCTATTAAAAAGGGCATTTGCCTATTATCTTTCTCTAGTTCTAAACTTAATTGGCTGAGGAAGTAATTTTTCGACAAGCTAGCAGACTTCTCAGTTGGATGTCGTAACCCAGGAATGTGAGAACCAACACAACATGCTCTCCCTCCCTCAAGTAGTGGGAACTCTGTCTCCTTCCACAGTATCATCCTAATTTTAAGTAGTATGTCCACAGACAGTGGGAAAACATAGAAGAAAACAAGTTAAAACCCAACTGACTGCAATTAAAAGATTTTATACATCAAGATAAACTGGTGATTCCTCCCCCCATGCCCCAGCTTTTCCCCGTTGAAAGCACCACTATTCACATGAAAAACACACTCAGATACACATCCTGAACTGTGATTTTCCCTTGGTGTGCATTTCATAACACTATCTGGCCTGCTGGAAACTTGTGTTTCCAGAGGTGAACAGATCCCACAGTTCCAGTACTGAACTTTTTAATGTGTCTAAGGCAGTATGTCAACATGAAATAGAAGCACTTTTATGTATGAATAAAAATTCTCAAAGTCAACCACTGTATTAAAGTGAGCAAAGGGAAGGAAAAAAGCATCATCAGAAACTTAGCTTGTCCACCCAATTTAAATAAAAAATGCTTACAGTTAGCTTAAAATAAAATATGATTGAGAAGACTGGACATTCATCTGTATAAAAACTGACCATTTAATGGATTTCTAAATGAAGTCATTGCCCCACTGTGACATTGTACCAGACAATCTGGTGGTGTTACTTCAACATCCTCTACCCACAATGCCTTAATATTATTCCTTCACATCAGGCAAAGCAGCCTGTGTTTGGGGGAGGGAGGGCAAAGAGGACGGATGGCCAATCCAGAAACACTGTTCTGTTGTACATAATCAATACTTTAGAAGACGTTTGCACAAGCATCGGCTGTATTGGCACGGACTGTTCCGTGACTTCATAATTCCAACAAATGACACCACAATGTAGACCTAAAGGTGTTTCAGATCTGCCTGCACCACCTTCGTGATGTTGGCACGCATGATCTTTTACATTGTGGGCAATGGGACAGCATGTTTTACTGTTTACTTGGAGGCAGACAAGCCCACTAAAATGAATGTCCTACAGAGACTGGACCATTCCAAATTATTGCCCCAATTCTGATACAAGTCTATGATCAAATCAACACCAAAATTCACACAGTACCTGCTTAAATAGACTGAGAGCAAAGCTCACAAAACCATCACATTAAGTAAATGTAAAGCAAGTGTAGCTCTTTGCTCTGTCAAAATTATATTACAAGTTATTACAAGAGCCTGATTTGCTATTAATTGTGTAAAACCATTAAACATCTTTATGGCAAGAGTCCTAAATATTATAGTCCTGCTGAAAAGCAAGCAGTCCTGCAAACCTAGGTTGTAATTATTTCTTTTTTAAAAAACACCCATCAGTATGCCATGTGTGTGGCCAAGGCATGTAACAGTGCTACAGAAAATCTTCAAATAAGCAAAATAAATTCAGCAATTCAGAGGAAAACCATTGTATGACGGAAAAACCAAACTTAATAGCAATGTCACATACCCGACTGCACAGAGTAGCAACAAAAGAAGCAAAGAGACTAGCAAGGTGTATTTAGTAATAAAATGGTTGTCACAATGACCTGCTTGTAAGAAGACTCCTGTGGAATCCCACCAGGAAGAGTTTACCAGGAGTCTTTCAGCTCTATTAGAAACAAATAGGGCCACCAGAAAAGCACATGCTTTGCAGCAACATCCCTCTTAGTCCCAGCCTGTGCTTTGTGCAACCATATTCACAGTCTGTGCTTTCCGCGAAACAGCCCATTACCCTATTCTGAGAAGTGACCAGGGCTTCTCTATTTTCATCTGAAAAATGACTTTCCACTATGAGTATTCCTGTTTTTCAAAAAAGTTGTCCAACATTTCATTCTGAGGGGGAAAGAGAAGAAAAGGACTATTTGCCACATCTTAAAATTAAATTATGCCCATCACATTAGATAAACTCAAAAGCCTTTCACCCAAAGCTTATATACTTAACCATCAGCAAAACAGTTGGGATAAAAACGGTACCTGTGTCACTTCAATAGGAATAATAAGCTTGTATGCTCATCGAATTTTTAACACCATGAGTAAAATCCCATTTAAATCGCTATGGTCTGAAGGATTTCACTCTCAGACTTCATTGATTCTGTGTATCTACGATTTCTAGGAATCTCACAATGCTGCAGTTTCACCCATTCACAGAGGGCTGAGAATGTCACCAGCAGATTAAAGATTGAATCTGTCCACATTTAAACAGCAGTGCTGCCCATCAGGAATACAAGTAGCAATTTTGTATTGCAACATCAAATGACAGGAGCACGAGAAGACAAAGCTGCTCAAAGGGAACATTTAAAAGCCACACTGACGTTCTCTACACACTGGAAGCAACTTGGTGGCCCATGAAAATGGCTTTCTAAGTGTCATTCCACAGCGTGGATTTCAAGTGAAACTCTTATGGTCATAAGCTCTAAGAGCCAGAGAAATAAAATAGATATACATACACACACCCCTCTATGTACATATACACACATCTAAAATATTGGCTTCAGAGTCAAGAGACACCAGCTTGCCCTCCACTTCAAAATAATGCAAGTAAGTCAGCTTTTATCTTGATTTCACATTGCTTTCTATGGTTATATTAATTCTACATGTATTGAATTAAAAAGATAGTCACACGAACACGCCACTCTTTTTCAGTTTAAAATAATTCAAGTACAACTTAACATGCCAGTAAGTGAAGCTGTCAAGTAGAAGAGGAATATATCAAATTCTAAAGTATGCTCTTCAAATGAGAACATTCATTTTTCTAAATAACTTGCCTTCTTGCTGAAGATCTGACAACGTAACTTCTATGTTTCTGTGGCTAAATACGCATAAAGAGTCAGAAAATTTATTTTCAGAGGAAATCCCTTTTACAACATCAGTGAGGGAACGGCTCATCTTGGATATTCAATAGGAAGATTCATATTTGCTTGTATGTATGGTATCAGAATTTTATTAGGTTTGAGAAAAGTAATTTTACATTAAGTATTCTGGAGAGTTCTTGTGATTGACTTAAACTTATCATGGCTCAAGAGACCAAATCTAATACATAGTTATAGCAGACATCCAGACAGTTTTAAGCTAGAAGTAAATTTCAAATTAAGATCCTAACTGGCTTTGAAAAACATGCCTGACTTCATATCAGATATCTCCACTGTATCACACCATTTTTTATTGCTGACTTTTTAATCATTTCTTGCCAAAAATGTATTGTGGTCAAGTGCAGGACCTCAATCAAGTTAGAGTACACTGTACTGCACACAAAGACAATATGTACTGTAAATGCTTCCACCTTAGTCAATAAATAACCTTTTTTTTTTTGTGAGAGCTAACAAGACACTTTCCATCCAGAGAAGGATCCCATAGAAAGTATCCAGTTCTCACCACCGATGACCTTAACTATTAACATAAACCTAAACTGAGCACACAAAGACTGTTCAGATACTGAAACAAAGGAAATGGATACCTGAATGCTACGTATAGAACAGTTTGATTAAAAAGCCCAGAAATACATGCAATTCCATTCGGCTGAGAAAACGAAGTTCATTTTAACTTGAGTATCCCTGCTGCTTACTCTTAGTTCCTGCACCAGGGTTCAATCTCACCACATTACCCTGCCCGTCAATAAAAAAGGTTTTGACCTAAAATGAAAATACAGAAGTGTATTTCTGGGACATGCATATATATGCATAAATAAAAGCAAAACACACAAAATTTGCCGCACGATCAACGCAATAACTAGAACTGGCAAAGAAAAATCAAATCATCAGAGCTGTATCAACAATTACCAAGAGCTTATCTAGTCAGGTTCTGGATTCCAGGGTGTACCCAACCAATCCCCTGACAAACTCATGAGAATATGCATTCAGTGTACTGAGAAATGATAAATTAGTTTTTAATTTCTTCACATTTGATTAGACACTTCAATCATTCTGTGGGAAGAGTAGATAAATTGCAGGAAAGCTGAGAAGAAAAACAGACCTTCCATGACAGTAAATGAATTTTGATTACTAAATGCTGTATTGCAATAAAGATGACCCACTTTTTTAATGCTTTCGGTTTTTTTAAAACTAATACCTTTGGGAACAAGCTGAAGTTCAATTGAGGTTGTGATGTGGAAGGAACCATGAGATAGCAAAGGAGGGAAAAGATCAGATTCTCCCCCTCCTCCCAAATGTGATTTGGTATCACTGGGAGGAGAGAAACATTTTGTAAAGCTGCTCTCTTAATTGTTGTTATCCCATTAGGATATTTCATTTACACTCCTCTCCCAGTGCAATTCTTAAAAAGCTTATGTTTGACCTTTTAAGTTGGTGCATTTAAAAATGTGTTTAAGCAGAAAGCCTATGAACTGTCGGTGCTTTTTGCAAAAATTCATCACTCACAATTGAAATTTTGTGAGATAGACCTCACCCAGAAGAAGCTGAAGTTTCAGGTCTGTGCCTCTTGTTGGACACTGCTCCTAAATGGTGGCACTGCCAAGTGTACCAATTTCCAGTCTTTAATGGGAAAACACCAGGTTTTTAACATCACTAAGTCGATTACATCTTTTAACTCATGCTAGCAGTTCACTGTATGTTTTAAAGTGCCAGTCTGTATTTTGGAAAAGCATCCGAGGGAACACAGCAGCCTCAGGAGAAGCATCTGCCAGCCAGAGGAGGGAGACAGATGCTACGCCAGCCCACAGAGCTGCCTCTGAACTACTGCAGAGCCCTCCCAAGATCTCACAGGTTATCCGTGAAAGGAAACACCCTTTCTAAATACTTGTGAACCAGCCCTAATGAGGAAGGTAAAAGTTCTTGTTCTATAAGCAATAAATAGAGACCTCCAACCTAAAACACAGGCAACGGCTCAACAGGTAGTGCCCCTGAAGCTCATTTGGTGACACTACTACAGACATAAGCAGACTGGAAATTCGATGTGAAATACCTCCCATGTGCTTGTTACCTTGTTTCTGGGCAAGAGTTACCCAGAAAAGCTGTAAGGACTGATGGTCCAGCCTGCAAACTGGGTCAGCCACTCAGGCCACCTATTTCAGCCAACACTGCATTTGTTTCAAGTCTAGCAGTGTTAATGTGAGTAGTCATTCCTCCAATGTATTGCAGCCAAAAAGAGTCAGAAGAATTTTTTCTTTTTTTACACTTTTTTATATTTTTTGTCACATTTTCTTCTATCAAAATAAAATTACATGTTTAAAAATAGGCATCTTACTACTCAAAAAAGCAGGATGTCTGTCTTTCATTGCCATCCCTAATAATCTTACAATCAAAGATTTTAAAACATTCATAAGAGCTCCAGACCAAGCTCCCAGAGATGAGGGTACAGATATTTATATATAGAGCTTTGTATAGGAGATACTGTCCCTAATAAACATAAGAAAAGACACCACAGGGTTTCAAAAACAGTTGCAATATTAGCACTCAAAAAGCACTGGGAGGGAAGGGTGGGTGTGTGAGATGAGATTTTGGAACAGATGGAGAAGTAGCAGGACACGAAGGACAGGTGCTATGGACAAAGTTCTCTCAGAGATTGTGACAAGATTACACTAAGGCAGGCAGGCATTAATAATAAATGTAGAAAGTGTATGGAGTTAAGGGACAAGACACCAGAAGTAGGACAAGGAATATCCATAGCAGATTTCAAACAGCGTGACTTCAATCTTGACACTGATTTAATATTTTATAAATTAATCCAAAATCCCAATTTCATTAACTTTATTTTAAACCTAGCAGCAACACCCAAGGTGCATTAGAAAACAAAACAAAAGTAAAACCACCAAAACCTCCAGTGCAATGGAAGCAAGCAAGCCAAAACTATTTTCAAACCGAATTTGTTCCATATTGTGCTGAACACTTCACATCTTCATCAGTGAAACAGAAAATTAGTTACGATGGGAAATAAAAGGAGAATGAATTTTGGGGGTGAAGAATACACAAAGACACAAAGCACCTCCTAAAGAAGAGGGAACAGAGGCCCAAGAACCTCCATGGAAAGAAATGGGATGCAATGGGCGTAAGGACAGAGAAAAACAAAATATTCAGTGGCAAAGGCTGCACTAAGACCTTTCCTCATCTTTGATGAAGAAAACAGGACACACAGGGTCTATGCAACACTGAGGGTCATTTGCAAACAGTACTTTTCATTTTATGATTTCAAAGCAGTGTCCAGGCCTTTATTTTCAAATAAGGATTGACCTTGGTGTCAGGGTAACACATCCACTTTCTGCACTCTGGAAAGATACGGGCCTTTAGAGGTGCCACACACAGCACCTAAAACTAATAGTTGTATCAGCCCAGATTTTTGCCAGATTCCCTATTTTTCATTTTTATACCTAACCAGAGAAACACTTCAGCTACAGGTAGCCGCAGAAAAGATGATGCTCAGTTGCCATGCTTTCTGTCCAGCTGCCGTTGGGAAGCCAAACATCAAGGAAGATCGTCAAGTGAGCAAGCAGTCTTCTTTACAAGATTAGGAAAAAAAAATAACTGACTAATGAATCTCTTACTGTTAAAAGTACGGCCATTAATACTTAAAACCAGCATTAAACCTTTCACATATTGTCAGGTCAAGAGGAAAAAAATGTAGCAAAATGCTCTTTTAACCACTGCATCTAAACAAAGGGATGTGAGCACTGCTTAAGTCATATTGACTGTTGCTACAGTATGGGATTAAATGCATTTTGCACACAGCATTTGGAGAATTAAGTTTCACAACATGCTGAATTCAACAGCCATACCACATGGGTCAGACCCTCTCTCTCTGGTCGCTTGATCCTGGCTAGATGACAGGTGCCCACCAAAGCCATTCTATCACTCCCCTCCTCAGCTGGACAGGGGAGAGAAAATATAACAAAAGGCTTGTGGGTCAAGATAAGCACAGGATATCACTCAGAAATTACTGGCATGGGCAAAACAGACTAGACTTGGGGAAAAACTAATTTATTACCAATCATATCAGCATAGGATAATGAGAAATAAAATTAAATCTCAAAAACACCTTCCCCCCCACCCCTCCCTTCTTCCTGGGCTTAACGTTACTCCTGATTTTCTCTCCTTCCCCTGAGCGGCACAGGGGATCAGGGAACAAGGGTTACGGTCAGTTCATCACTCATCGTCTCTGCTACTCCTTCCTCCTCAGGGTACAACTCCTCACACTCTTGCCCTGCTCCAGCATGGGGTCCCTCCCACTGGAGACAGTCCTCCATGAACTTCCTCAACATAGATCCTTCCTACAGGCCACAGTTCTTCAGAAACTGCTCCAGCATAGGTCTCTTGCATGGGGTGCAGTCCCTCAGAAACAGACTGCTCCAGAGTGCAAGGTCACAAACCCTGCGAGCAAATCTGCTCCAGTGTGGGCTCCTCTCTCTCCACAGGTCCTCCCAGGAACCTGCTCCAGCACAAGCTTCCCACAGGGTCACAGCATCCTTCGGGCATTCACCTGCTCCAGTGTGGGGTCCTCCACAGGCTGCAGGTGGGTATCTGCTCCACCATGGACCTCCATGGGCTGCAGGGGGACAGCTGGCCTCACCATGGTCTGCACCACAGGCTGCAGGGGAATCTCTGCTCCAGCACCTGGAGCACCTCCTGCTGCTCCTCTCACATATTCACACTCCTTTCTCCAATGCTGTTTCCACAGCAGTTTTTTTCCCCCCTTCTTGACTATATGGCTCACAGAAGCCACCCCTGTACCACCTGCTGCTACCACACATCACCACACAAACCAAATATAGTAGCAGAAGCAGAACTCCCACAAAACCCCACAGTAAATTATCTTAAGATCACAGAAAAGTGCCAGCTACTATGCTCTGATTTCAATTTTTCGGGTTCTATGACTCTATATAAAACAAGCTGTGTTTTCCTTTGTTTAGTAAAGAGAACCAACTATTAAGAATCAGCCCAGAGAGAAGAGACAAAGTCAAAAGGGCAAAGATCAAATAAGAAATGTGTGCCCCAAATGGAAATGAGGTTATGTTTTAAGAAAATACTAAGATAGATAAGGACTCTTGGTATTAAAGGCAAAGCACGTCAGTGCTAATTCTGATATCTCACCTTTCTCTGTGGTCCAAATAAAGTCTTAAACAAGATGATCATAGCAAACATGTAGGGATCTTTGCTTGTTTTACTAAAATGTTGTCCAAAAGGTAGCATTAGGCAAGAAAGGATTCGATGTTCAAGACTAGTTCAATAGCTGGGGGCACAGAGACCAGAAAATTGAAAGTGAGAGAAGATGCAACACCATAAGTTGTTCTAATATGTAAGAGCTCAGGACTCAAAATAAGTGTGGAGAACTTGGACCTTCTTAATATAATCTTAATTGCTTTGCCCTCCCTGCTACCAGTTGTTGCTTCACAAAAATTAAAATGCAGGCAAGACTCAAAAACACACCTGCATACTCAGTGTCTCAATAAAGAATCCAAAAACACAATTAAAATCACTGCTGGATGGCACCCAAACTTAATATAACTCCTTATTTATTGTCTCAATCTCATCTTTAAATACACATCATCCCATCAATTAGGCTGCGCATATTCAAGAGATAGAAGCCACAACATCGAAACAAATAGGTCTTGAAACAACAGGTTTTGATTTGTCAATTATATTTTAACTACAAAGACATACAACATTCAAGCCCCCTGTTTTGAAGTTTCAGGAACAGTGCACAGCAATCTACTACAGTCCCTACATCAATGGGCTTCATGGCTAAAATAATTTGATGGATTTTGCAGCTGTTATCTTCATGAACAACAAGTAAAACTTTCTTCTTCCTCTACCCTATGCACAATTTAGTTTTTTGTGCTTCACATCTGCCTCTGTGTCCACATAACTATTTCCTCTTAGATTTCTGATATATGTACGATACACATAAATTGCCTGTGTTCAATAAGCATTCGGACAACGCTCTGAGATATACGTTTTAATTTTTAAGCTACCGTGTGCAGAGTCAGAAGCTGCACTTGATGATACTTGTGGGTCATACCAACTCAAAGGGTTTCAATGATTTACACAGGAAAAATATACATACAGTATTTTGTAGCATTAGTCTTGGAAGAGTTCAAATTTCAAACTATCTCATTATTATTGAATTAAGTTCTTACAATCAAGATTTCTCATGTGGAATTATGCTCAAGATAATTATGAAATTAAGAAATGAAATAACAGCCAGTCTTTGAAAATGTCAATTATTTCATCTTGCATAGAACTGACAGGAAAGGCAGAGTAACAATTTACAACTTTTTCCTCATACTTTTAACGGTGTAAATTTGTTCTTATACTTCTTCTATGTAATAAAATCAATAACAATGAACCATTCAGTAAGCTCAAGAAAACACAATTTAACCTATCTTCCCACTATTAATATGGATGACCCTCATTTTATAAGGACCTGTCTCAAAACACACTGTTAATCGGAGACCTGCTTTACTCTATGATTCAATACTATACCTACTATTTTAAAACACAGTACCAGGCAGTAGGGTAGCAAAGATAACAGCATATTAGCTATCAAATTACAAAGAGTTTCCTGTTATCCTAAAGTAATACAAAAATAAAAGCACCCACCCACACTGCTGTCAATGGATCTTTCCTTTGGCATTATCTGCAGAATAAGGACAGTCACTGTCCTATATTCTTAGGATAGCTTGCCTACAACCTGGAGTAAAACTGCTTTTAGCAACAATCATGCCATCCATGGTTCTCCTGAAGCACAGTAACACAGTTATAACTACACAGTAAATCATCTAATCCATCCCATGCCAGAGAACAGCAACAAGCCTAAATTGTCCTTTACAATGAAAATGTGTAACATCTGCGATGGTTTGCAAAGTCATACCGTGGGAGTGAAAGAAATTGCTAGTTTGGGAATCAGTCAATCAGAAAGTTCATTTAAATATGGGCTGGGGACAAATGTACGCATGATGACTATGACACATTTCAAGTATATATATATAATAAAATTATGAAGTCAATCATGTGTCATATCACTGGCAACTGCAGAATGAGTTCAATAAATACTACTTGTTCTGAGAAATAGGCTACTAAATTCCATTCAGAAATTATTTTTAAATGAAAGCTTAAAAAAAAAAAGGTAGGTAGTGCCTGTGTCCCTCCATTTAAATCTGATGCACATCGCAAAAGAGCCCTACCTGGAGCTGTGTGGTTATGAGTACAGCACAACAGCTCTGCTTCTCAACTAAACAAATGTTTAAATGTAATGTTCTGAAGTTAACTTGTCACATATCAGCATTTCAAATTCATGTGAATACTAATGCCCACCTAAAGCAGAAGCAGCAGCAGCTTAAAAGATGTCATTTTCTTCATACAAGCTTCCAAACCACAAATACACCTGGTGAAATCAACTAAAATTGGGTTTAGAAAGCCTAGAAAATAGTATACTATCTTCATATGATATTATAAAAGTCTGTAGATCTGCTTGTTTTCACATAAATGACATAGAAAAGTTGAAAAGGATTGATTAAATAGAGCAAACACACAGAATGAGTGTTGCTTGCTTTGTGTGTTGGGCTTTTTGGTGGTGGTGGGTTGTGGGCTGTTGTTTGTTTTTAATTACTCATCCACTATTACCTGCTTTTGGAATTTCTAGTCCTGGAAAATGTTGTGATCAAAGATATTTGGAAACACACAACTTCAACAGCAGCTGAGAGTCTCTACTAAAAGACAGAATGAAGTTTTACCTGCACCGGGTTTATTTTGCTGTTACATCCGAAACAGCTGAGTTGATGACATTTTCTAACACACCCTAATACAGACTGACAAGAGAGCTAACGAAAAGGAGGTTCGGGTATACTGCAACTAATCTCTCCATACTGCTGAACAGCTATTAGGGTACACACCGCCTTTCTAGCAGGTCAGCTAGAGTCTGTTAAAAAGCACTGTAACAGAGTCCCATCAACATGAGTTCTCTGTACACCATTTTCCTCTCCCAACCCCACCAGACAGCTCTATCTGTAAATCAAACGAGGAAACTAGTAAAATTCTATAGTTACATACCTCCTACTGATAGATTAAAAGCAAGTATAAAGAACAGCATTTATTCTTTCAAAAAGAATATAAAAGGAATTCATTGAGACACCTGTACACTAGATATGGATTTGAAAGACAGAATAATCAATAAAATGGTAACTATTAAGTCACTACACTCACATACAAAAAAGGTATGAGGGCATTCCCTGACTTTCAAATTATTTGTACTTCTGAAGTAGATCACTAAAGAAAACCCTAGGCACTAAATACCAAACAAACGATAGAAATCCATAACCCATCAAACAAAATGTGAACTGAGACTTCAGTTGATTTCTGACAACAAGAAGAGTAGTCTGTTTGTGCAAATGATTCTTTTTTGAAGATATATCAAAGCCAACACGTAGATCAGCTGAGAAGCGTTTGCACTGCACCAACTGCTGCTATCTAATTGTCAGTCAGGCAACTCACAATGTTTTCTATAACAAGAGATTAAGACCCACTCAAAGGAACTTTCCTTAGAGACTACAGCAGATGTTTATTTTCTGCTTTTAGCACTGTATCTGCCAAAAATATTTTGAGATTAATTGGTTCTAGCAGTCACATACAAAAAATGATATACTTAAATATCAACTCTGTTGCCTTAAAACATATGGGGGAAATACACAGCACAGGCTGTGCATCAACCACACCACATAATTGGCTCTTCAGGAGTTATACCAAGGATCTGTGACACAAAGAGGTCCACTTTCAAACTGCCAAGGGCAATTAAATTAATGCTATTTAAAGAACACTTTTGCAAACCTAGAATCAACCTGTACTACAAAAAGATCTTTTTCAACACTAAAGGACTTCTCAGGTGTCTGTAGTCCATGTTACCGGCCCCTCGAACTAGCAATTTTTAGAACTGAGTAGTAAAGTTGAAACTTTGTCCTGCATTGTTTCTGGAAATTCTATGTAGTTTAGGGGAAAGTGAGCCACAATTTGCAGTGCTAGGTATGCTGCATTTTTGATTCCATCTCAGTCATTTTAGTCTAAAAACTGTCACTGGCAGTATAAAGAGTTTTGAACTATTTGCATTCATAGTCTGGACCAAGTGTTTATACTATGAATCAGCCTAAGGACCCTACAGCAGCACTGTAGCTTCAACAAGTCTACAAAGCAGACAAAGTACAGGGAAATAACAGCCAAAAGTAGCTCTGGTACTAGAGCATCAAAAACACGCAGTCACTTTCTCTAGATCATTTTCATGTACTACGGTTAGCACTTCTCAGGACCATGAAAAGAAAGTAACACTGGCAACATTTCAAGTAGTCTTCTCCATCTCAAGGCTACAAAGAGCTTACAGAGACTTTCCACCTGAAGTTCATTATACACAATTTTTTTTCCCCTGTTAGGAAAGGAAAACCTGTTTGGGCCAAGCTAGATTGGAAGCATGGAAGTACTTCAAACTCCAGAAGATATTTTAATCAAGACAATTATAGTTAGCTGGCCTGACTGCACATTTATTTTCCCCCAACATCACAATTCTCACAATCAGGATTAATCCTCTTACACACATTGCAAGCATCCATTCAGTGAGAAATTAGCATAATATTAAGGCCATCTGAAGTAGAGAAATGAACAGCACTGAATGTTTTATTGTGCAGCCATTTGGTTATGCGCAAGAGGGAACAACCCAGCCAAGACATCTGGCACAAATTACCATCATTACAATTTTTTGCACAATTTTAAGAACTCCGGTCAGCACCTGCATGTTGACAAGGAAGTCACAATGCGCTTCCAAGGCCTACTCTTAAGGAAAGCCAGTCTGGCAAGACTGAAGAACCAAAATATCAGTCTCCTTTGGCACAAAATTAAGCGGGCACAGAATACTCCACCTTCCTTATAAAGCTCAATATTACAAGGCTAAACATCCAGACACAATTTTTTAAAAATGGAAAGGGGTTATTTAAAACAATATCCCTCCCCCCCTCTTCTCAAACTTCGTATGACAGTCAAGAGATACCACTCTACCACTTGTAGCTGTCTATTCCCCCTTTTCCTGTCCTGGCTCAGAGAAGCTGAAAGCATGAATTAAGTCATATTCAAGGCTGTCTCGATTCACCTACCTGATATAGGGATCCCTCCCAGACCTGTGCTATGTTGTGGTGGGAGATTCAAGTCCAAGAAATTACTATTTGAGGTGGGATTTGCTGTGTGGTTCAAGTGCATGATGCTATTGCGTGGGAAGGCCATCCAAGGATAGCGAGCTGCTTGGCCTGGAAAACTGAAGGAGTTGTAAACTGCTCGATGCTGTTGAAACTGTGGGAACCTCTGTGGCATGACTGGAAAGGTGCTACTGAGAGAGTTGGCATTTGTGGGTGCAGCAGGATGCAGGAATCCAGAGCCTGGCCCTTTGGCAGTTGTAGTGTGTGGGGTAGGGTTCTGAAGAGATGTGGGCGAGAGGGAAGGTTGGTCTTGGACTGACAGTTCCTTCTCAATCAGGTCTGCTAAGGCTTTGCGGGTGATGTCAAAGGGGTCAAACCCTAGGTCGTCCTCTTGCTGTTTGGAGGAACCAAACCCAAAAGCTGCTTGCCAGTCTGTGGAGGAGGATACTGGTATAGTTTCTGCCAAGAGGAACAAGATTGAGAACAAGAATTAGTAAGTATTTATCTATATAAAATTTCAGCCTCAGTGTATCTGAATCTATGTTGCCAGTTACCTTTAATCTAATACTTTACACATTCCCCAAAGACACCTTAGCCATCAGCTTAGAATGCCATTTTCAGACCAAGTTGTCATTGATTTCCACTTAAGGTGAAGTGGTAGAAGTAAGAAATAGTATTTTTACTGCAGAATTGCTCTGTTCCTGAACTACAGAGAAGCCTTGTCAAATAAGTAGAAAGAGAGCAAACACTTGCTTAGAACCTTCTTTACACCCATATTACTTGATCGAAGTGTGACCAAGCAGACTTTAAATAAGGTTGTTATTCAGTTCAGTATTTTGCTTTCAGTATTAATGCTGTGTTTCAGCTCTGCTGTACATGAAAGGTGGGGAGATGCTTCCTCTCAAAGGGGGATCCTCTGAGTAGTGGTTAAAAAAAACCCAAACCAACCAAAAAAAAAAACTAAACACACAACTGTCTACCATTAAGAAAAACAAGCCAAATTCTTGAGTAGACACTTTGATAAAACAAAAGGAAATAAGGAACTGTTTTACAAGATATTGCAAAATATTGAGGCAGTGTTGCAAACAAGGGTTATCAGACTTTGCCTGCAGTTTCAATTACTACTTCATTTCATGATACTGCTTAAGTTTCGTATTCAGGTTCAGCAAATGCTGGGTCTAGTTTCACAGTATTTTTCCTAAAACCTGTGGTAACACAAGATGGTAACTAGCACAAGGTAGCATCACTCACAACACTGACTCCCTCTGCTGGCAGGGAAACTAGTCTGCTGCTTTAAGTAGTTAAAATTAAGCTCAGTATCTCAGAACAGAAATCTATACTTATATTTTCACTCTAACATCCATGACAATAGATAAAGAGTTGCTAGACAAGCAAAAATTTGTAGTTTGTATTCTTATTTAAATAGAAACCATACATTTTATATTAATTATGAAACAAACAAGATCTCTACTTCCTGGAAATTGTCTCTCACTGCTACTTAATCCTCACAAAACTGGCACATACAGTATCTTAGCAGCAGGTGATTTTCTTGGTAATATTGTTTACAAACAGGATTATGACACCAGAAGTCAGATAAACATCAAAAGACAACTAATCACCAAGTAAACTGTGTCCTAAAGTATTGTTTACATTTTATTTATTACTGACAATTTAATTTTTCTAACAACTCTCGCAGATTTAGAATTTGAGAGCTCTTAAATACCATTAACCATTCCCAAGACTATATAAACACACCTTAAATGATGTTTCACTGATATGAAGTGGTATTCTACAGGAAAGTACCTGGAAAGCACAGGTATCTTTCAGTTGATACAACTGAATATATTTATCTCTTCTGAATGTATATAGTCTCACTTCAGAAAGAGGAATATTGGGCACCTTCAGATACTAAAGAAAATTCTGAATTCCACTGCGTATCTTCTGATGTCAGAATTATAGATTGTAATGGATATTTTCCCCACTCTCCCCTCACCTATAACATTAAGTATTAAGGTGTGACACGTATGCTTAAATAGGCACATTGATAAGAAAACTAAAATAAGCACTCTGATAATTTAGACACACAGCTGGAAAACTCCAATGTTTCTTTTAGAAGAAACCCTTACATCAGTGCAATTCATTTGTAGTTAAAGTGACAAATTTTAATCATTAGTGAAGGGGAAAAAAAAAAAAAACAACCACAAAACAGTACAGAGTAAGTCCTACAGTTTTTTGCTCCACACAGTTTTAGAGATGAGTTGCAAAAGCAAGCAACACTCAGCCATGTAAGCTGTGCACATACCTGATGTGAAGAGGCTCTGTGGTTCTGGTGCGGTGGGCCAGTCATTTGAAGTCTGTGGAGAGCTGGGGAATGGAGGAAGCCCACTAGGGATGGGGTTAGGGTGCCGAAAGTTGTCGGAGAAGAGCGACTGTGATTCTGTTACAGCCCCTTCAAAAGGAGACCGTGCACTGTGATTAGATGAACTGATGGGTATGACTGGATTTGGTTTTGTTAAACCAGGTGGTGGTGAAGGTGTGTCACTGTTTGTTATCTATAGGCAAAAGAGGAAGAGAAATAATTAGGACATGAGTGTTTATATATAAAATATTCTTCACTCATACTGTTGAAAAAATTCTTTAAAACTTTCAGCTGCAACTAAGTTAGTTAATATGTAGCTCAGTACAAGGTAAAATATAAAAATCAACTTAACAGTAGCATTTTTTAGCTTTGTTTAAAATTATGATACACTTCAGAAAGTATTTGCTTCTCCAGCTGCAAGTTGCACCAAATCCTCAAACTCAATTCTTATTTTCATAGATTTTATCTTTATATCTCACCTGCTGGGAGCTGTCACCATTTCCTATACTGAGGGAATCTGAAGGTTTGTCGACAGGGCTGCAAAAGTGGGAGGGGAAAAGAGACATTGAGACGAAATCACGTATTCAACATGAAAATCAACATTTGCTTTTGTAGTGATAGAAAAGCCTTGATATAAAGACAAAGCAAAATTAATTAGGAGGAACAGAGAAGAAAAACAAGTCCACTTATTTATGAGTAGTTTATTTAGCATTCCATTAATCTGCTGTAAACCGTAATACTTCTTCCCACCACTCTCCATTCTGCTTGTTGACTGCCCTGTTAAGGAGCAAAAGGAAAGTTTAACGTGTATTCATAGTAGCTCTATATGATTCAAGAAAACAGGAGTTCTGTACTACAGCAACATTTAGTAGTAGTCAGTTCTATCTATGCTACTACTGGAGAGAAAATTTGGAACAGATTTGTTTCCCGAATACCTAAGTTGTCAGTTCCCACACAAGTCCTAAATAAATCTGGG
Source organism: Patagioenas fasciata (assembly GCF_037038585.1). Lineage (NCBI taxonomy): Eukaryota > Metazoa > Chordata > Aves > Columbiformes > Columbidae > Patagioenas > Patagioenas fasciata. Next base: position 172,701,265 of record NC_092520.1, on the reverse strand, counting down.
GAGAGATTAAAGATTAAATTAAGTATTTAGTCCTGGTGGCAAGTTAAGCTTCCCACTAGCCTTCAAGCTTTAACTAGCAGAAATTAGCTCCAAGGTAAGAAATCCAACTTTCAAGATGACAGAAGGGGAAAAACACAGAAAGATATATAGCATAAAAAACTACCAAAAACTGCAAAGAAAACAGAATATAAGATACAGCAGAAAACCACCTCAGAAAGCTATTCACTGAGAATTAACATGACTCAGCTGAAATGGCACATCTCAGGATTCAAGATTATGACAGACATTAGTGAGTTGCCTCAATTACACTAAATACCAGACTAATGAAACTGTGTTAGTTCAAGTTCAGATTAAAAAAATCTCTGCTTTACAACTTCAAGGTACTTGCAATTTTTATCTACCTATAAGAGAAGATGCACAAGCATCAGGCTGCAAATCCCAAAACACCAGTCCTACAAACAAGGACCAAAAGTAAGAACATGAATTTCAGTTCCATCAAGAGGTCAAAATGTAATATGAGTCAAATCACAGGCATGACAGGTATAAAGCAAGTACATATATAGTAATTATTTTAACTGGGTGCAACTTCAGATTTTAGCTACACCTTGTTATCAAACACCCACCCCTTGCTGCTGCAAAGTTTAAATATTGCATAGAGCCACATATCAAGGTCAAAAATTCATAAGATTGCTTCCCTCATATTTGTTCTCCCCATCCCAGAATAACTAGGGTCAAAATCCAGGAGAATTCATTCTTCTCCATTCTAAAGAAACTGTGTAAGAGTAATCCAATTTCTGTGTAAAAGAACACTGATTGAGTCAGTATCTCAAAAAGATAACTGAAGCTCAAGTATTTATGACTATAAAAGAAAAATCAGGGGAATATACTTGCAAACAAGCATTACTGTAGTGAAGATTTAAAAATACTTCCTACTCAGTGGCTGAACAGCATGAATAAAGTACTTGCAGTTGGAACAAACTGCCTTGGGTTAGTAATTTCTGAGTACCTATAGCGCAAAAGTTGGCTGTAGACACTTCACTATACAATCATTTTGACTGTCAAGTTGATGTTCCAGACAAATTATTTTCCTGAAGCTGCTGACAGAAAGTCACAATGCTGCAGTTTAAAAAGCTTTGTTTAAGACAACTTTTAATGACAATTTAAGTGCTGAAAATGCTTATAACACTGGAACCTGCCTAAGGACACTTACATTGTAGACAGGCTCCAGCCCTGGGGAATAAACAAGATTCATTGTCTATTGGGTACAATACTTTTACCTACTTTTAGTACATTCTTTTGAGAAAAGATAAGGAGGCTGAATGTCAGTACTGAGATGCAACCATAGGATCTCTGATCACATCTCAATGGTACGGCTATTAAGTCTAACAACCAGTTACCACTTTCAACAGCACTCACAACATTAATGCATCAGCACCAACAAAGATCAGCTACCTAATCAGCAACACCACCCCTTTAAATATTAGGTTTTACCTTGTTATTTTCCCATCCAACCTCTGCATGTGCCCAACAGATATTACCTAAGGGGGTGCCCAAAAAAAACCAAAACGGCATGACTACAGACCACCGTCAGAACTGCAAATAATGCTTACAATGGAAGAAGACCCCAGTTCTGCACAAGGAGGGCACCAAAAGAGGAAAAAATGTTGGTTAGCAATGAGGAAGCTATTGTAAGCAGATCTTTACTTCCTCTGCTCAAAGAAGCCTCAGTTGAATCTGCTACCCTGTTGGTTCCTGCTACTGAGTGATAATCAGGGAACCTTTACCTCCGCAGTTGTGTTTCTGGAATGCACCACTGTAAAGAGATGGCAGATATTCTGCCCTAGCATTTAGCTTCCTTCTGTTGAAGCTTTTCCAAGTGACAAGCCTCCTGATGTATAGCAACTAGTACGTTACTTTGTGGAAGCTTCTGTATAAAAATGATGGGCTCAGCTCTGTGTCTGGGACTGCCACAGCTATATAAGCTGTTGATCCCACAATTATTCAGTTCCCTTCAGCCCTCGACTGCACCATTACTTACTAACTTTACATCAGGGTTTTCCTGCACAATCTGCCAATTAGTCTTTTTGACATGGGATAGGCTAAGCCCAGCTTTTTGTGATCTGATCAGGATTTGAATCCAGCTCTCCAACCAGAGAGTGAGTCTGGAAAATCATTCCCTCCACACCAATTAGTGAGAGAGAAAGCAAGCTATCTGAAGTATAAAAGGCAGCACAATTACCCGAAATCTGAGTCTGCACCATCTGGAGTCATGTGTTCTGGGTCTGTGCCATTTTCTAATATAGGAGGCGTTTTCCTGTGTTCCATTGTTAAACCGTTGGCTGATTTACTTGAACTCTGTAATGATGGCCAGGCATCTTTGTTATTACTGTTGGGTCTGGAAAGAGGCAAGAGCAAAAAAAAAAAAAAAAAAAGAAAAAAAAAGAAGAGTTCAAGTTATGAAGAAAGTGTTTTTAAAAATTTTAAGCACTGAGGAAATGAATCCTTGTGCCAGATAATCCATAAGGATAGATTTATCTGGATATTCTCAGATTTTAAATGGTGATGACTTAAAAAAAATAGAACTAGTAGGGTAGGGAGAAGATTGAGAAAACTGGGGGTATAATGTTTTCTTCACCAAATATATAGCTGCTCTGCCAATGCTGAAGTCCAAAGATCCATTTGGAGGAAAGGAAAAAAATAATATATTAAAAAAAAAAAATCCATCAACAGCTTCAAGTATCCAGACCTACATATACCTCATTCTAATTTATTTGCTTTATCCCGTAAGAATTTGCAAGTTCTGAAAATCATGGACTAAGAAAACATTTATTAAAAAAAGTTATTATCTGAGGCCCTATCAAGGCTGGCCCCAACAGATGAAGTTTGTGTTTTACATCCACACAGGAGTCCACAGTTTTACTAACAGATCATGAGACCAGTAAGACCAACACACTGCTAAGGCAAGTTACTGCTCCCTTCATTTCTAGTTTAAAGTCATAACTACTTCCCTTTTATAACGCAACATGAAATTTAACTTCAGAGTTTACATTAGATCTGAAAGAAGTTCAAGAGAGGGCTCAAAGCCCATTTTTTTTTCTGAAAATAGTTAACCTTTTATACAAATCGAAGTGAGCGAGGATGTAATATCTGTAACTCAATGCATTCAAATACAATGTCATCTGCTAACCCTATAATCTTACTGTAAAAGATTTGCCTTTTTGTTCTCCAGTTTTTTCATATTAACTCTGGCTTTTAATTTTTCAATTAGGATGCCATTTTTAGTGTCCAAGTGCTGTCTTCACAAGGTACAAGCTTTCCAAAATTTTTTAAAAATACCTATGTTCCTCCTGATGCCCCGTTCATTAATATGCTCTTATTACATGATCCAACATGTATTTGACAACTCTAGGTCAATTTAGTAAGTTCACAGTCAGAATCTGGAAGTTCCTACAGCTGCTTATAGCAACACAAGTGTTTCCTACACCTAATCAGAAAAAAGCAATATTATTAGCTACTATCAAATCTCAATATTGCAAGATTTTATATTCTACCTCCATCTTTTCTCATATACCTACTCAATATTTACACAGATGAGAGCCTTGACCTGATTTACAGATCTCTGCTTTGTACACAATTGAAATAAGTTGGAGAGCTGATCAGATACTGAACATCAAGAAATGAAGACACATCATCATCAGTGCAATGCCAGCCATTTAATATTCTCACTCTTAGAAAAATAAGCTGTAATCCAGATATAACAAGACTTTCAATCCATTAACAGATGGGGATGGGGGACAGGTTTTTGTTAAGTTCAAAGCTGCATGTTTCTGAAGGGCTGTTCTCTAAAAGACCAACAAGTGCTTCACAAGCATTTCCACTCATAGCTTAAGAAAGCATCCATTTCATTTCTTCAAGAAAAGGGAAAAAAAAAAAAAGGCTTGATCTGTTTTAAATGGGGAATATACCTCTACTTGTAAGAGAATGATGTACCAAGAGTACCCGCATAAATAAAGTGGCACTGGGGGATTTTAACATTTGCCTTCAGCAGCAAGAAAAAAGGTCTGACACTTCAAATTAGAACAAAATTGTGAAAAATCATTTATGCACAGTTTAAGAAACTGTTATTCACTACTGGATATTTATAATTAAACAGCTACTATTTAGAACTCAACTTCTGTCCAGTTCCTGAGTGAAACAGAAATCCTGCACCCCAGAAACACAAGAATCACAAAACTGTCAGAGGCTCTGACAAACTTCCAGAAATATTAATATTATATGAACAAATCAGAGAAAAATGAGAACTCGATTGGGTAGAAAGCTGTGAAGAACACACATTCACCGCTCACAAGCTACATTTTGTACTGATGAGACAGGACTTGAAGAAACATCTAAAAATCCCAGCTACAAGAAATTCACTTTTCAACTCAAAAGGTGGTGCTTAGCCATTAGCAAAGAACAGAGTCTGTGTTGTAATGATGCCGTTCAGCTGACAAATTAAGTCCAGACGACTTGTTGCCTTTAGAGTAATATGTTAGCACCACAGACTTCCCAAACTCCCATTCATAATTGCATTCTGAAGGCTGAAAAGTTTGCTGCAGTTTAAGACAGTATTCTTTTCTTGCTGGAATATTTTGTTCTACTGGGATTAGTTCAGACTTTGAACATAAAATAATACCCACATGCAGGAAGTAGCTTATTTTCTTTACTCACTGCACTTTACCTTCTAAGTCCATATTGAACCAGTGCCCAAGAAATAAGTGGCAGCACAGTCCTCAAGAATTAAGATCAAATAGGAGATCCCGACCCCTTGCAGTCAAAGAACATGACACTTCCTCCAGAAGTTAAAGAAAATAATCCCAGTCCACCAGCTGGGATACAATTTTTCAGAATTATATTGTACTCACTCAAGCTTCATTGGCAATATTTTAGGTACAGTACCTACTTCCTTGCTTAAATTGTTGTGCAGTGATGCTGCCAGTGGCAAATTACTGTCTGAAAAAATTCAGCAGTGGATAAACCAGCACACAACAAATCCTGATTACAAAACCAAGGTGTATGCAAAGTGCAATCTAACTTTTACATTTCACTCCACACACCTCATTATGAAAATCCTAAAAAAGGAGTGGAGGAAATTGTTAACATGACATTCTATGATTTAAGTGCATAATTCACATAAGTACTGATGACCTTAGGCTTTCATTTATCTTTGCATGACTATGTGCTCACATAGACAGAAATCTTTTCATAACTTACTGAACAAACTACTTCAACAGAATATTATTTTAACAAGCAGTAATAAGTGATATCTGCAATTACAACATGGTGAAAAAAAACAAAATTTTAGTTTACTAGATGAAAGTAAGATGTCTTTTATTCATATTTTATGAATTCTCACACAAAAGAAAAACTGATTTTACTTTCAATTTCCAAGGTCCTCACACCTAATGTAAGACTGCACTTATAAATCATGATCCTAAAAACACAATAAAAACCACATATCAAGAATGCAAGGTGTCTCAGCTGTGAGAATACAGATTACATTCATCATGATACCGTACCAAGAAAGCTGACATCTCGTCTTTAATAAATGTGTTTAGGCAAATATCAAAGTCATCTTTCAGAATAGGAATATCTTATTCTGAACAAGTGATCCAAATGCACATAGCAGAAAAACATTTATTTACCAAGACTCATACTTGCTTTGTGTTAAAACAAAGTGGTGCATATGTCTATGCACAAAGAAAATGGATATAATAGTTCATCGTAAAATAGCCACTAAAAAAAGAAGTCAACCCACGCAACACAATAGGAATAAGAAAGTTTTCTTTGAGAATAACCAGGAAGAAAGCACACTCAGGCAGTCCAGTATCAGTACTTACGTATCATACCTCTGCAGTGCTGTCACTTTGTTTTTGTTCTTGTCAACTGTACCCGTAGATAACTGGAGAAAGTTGGGGTTTAGTTTGTATAATTCTTGCAGTAGTTTCTGTTCATATTCCTGGTGCTTACCCGCCTAAGGAAAGAGAAACTCACAGTGAATAAATACTGGTTTAATATATATTTTATAGACATAAATATATTTATGTAAATGTACATATGTACTTTCCAAAGCTTAGTAACTGAGTTTTAACAATTAACTCCTGATTGAAACTCAATACAGTGCTTCCCTGCTCAGCACAGATATGATCTCAACCAATATCAAGCCTGACTAAAAATCAGTCAGATGTATTTACCAATTTATATATTTTTTTTTAAGATTTCTAAAGCAGAAAATTTTTAACCTTATCAGAACTTGGTCTTCAGTTCTAATCAAGAGCCTCACGATATACCTTCTAAATCACACACAGCTAAATCTCCAAGGCAGTCTGTATTTGAAATCTCAACCATACTAAGCTTTTCAGAAGATGGGAAGGAGCAAAGAGTCTCTCTTTTAAACCAAAAGTTTAAAAATTGAAGTAATTTTGGTTTAATAAAAACAACTGAGGTGGTTTAAGCAAGTACCATATGACAAGGAGTATATTCTGAGCGATAACTGATAAATCATTCTTTTTAATGAAATAATATTTCAAATTTTCAGTTAACTAAATGAATTAATTGAGAACAACTTATTGCGTTCAGAAATTGAGGAGGCCCAATCCAGCTCCAGAATACAGAATCTGGTGAGTGAAAGAAGAGTATTTTTCAGTCTACCTTAGCTCTAACTTTCTATGGCTAAATATTGAAAACAAAACCAGCAAGCTCCACCCCCCTGACATTTAAAGTGACATCTGAAACAAACTCAGGATGAGCATTCACATTTTTTGAAGGTTGCTATGCCACTCCAACCTAAGAATTACTATTTGCAAGTTCAGTATTGCAATGAGTTGAATCAAGGTGAAAAACAGAACAGGGAATTTGAAGTTGTCCATAGCTTTTATCTAGAGTTTCCAGATACTGAGAGATGTCCTTTAGCAAAGGAAAGAATTGTGAAGATTTATGGTTAGGCCTTCTGAATCTAAAGTCTGGAACATGTAAATTATTGTCTGTCACATCTTCACCATTGATTTTAAAGCTCTCAAAATACTTGCACACTTAAAAATTAACATTTTTACATTACTTAATTTCCTTTAGAAATGTTTTGTTGAAACAGGAATGGAACTGATGCATATGCAATATTGTCATTCTCCTAGAAAAATATTACAGTCTAAAAGAAAACTATTACTTGCTTTTTTTTTTTTAAAGTGGGAGTATTTGTCAACATTCAAAAAACAGTACTGCTGAGAAACTAAACTCCCTTACAAGCTCCTTTAGAAGGGCAACTGCATATCCCATTTGCATACATCAAGTCAGTCAAACACTATAAGTATCTCCAGTTTTTTGCTACTTAACTCTCCACTTCTCCATTACTGTTTGATACTAAACTGTCTTCCTCTATGTAGCCAACCTACACAACCCTCAAAAAAGGACACTGAAACACTTTTGTTAGTGTCTACACCCAAGCTACTACCTACAGTAGAAAAAAAAAACGTGGTTCTGGAGTGTGGTTCAGCTATATGCAAACTATATGAGATATACTGCACCCTGGAAATGCCTTTTTTGCCATCCACTATGAATAGAAGTAACTAGCTCAATGGCACAGATTCGCACTGCAAACATTAAGCAGCTGATTATCAAGAAACCTCCTCAGATATCTTAATTCGCTTAAGACTTCAGTGGCAAAAGACTGAACATCACGGCCAGGAACATCAGGCCAGTCCTAAGCTTACCTGCCTGTCACAAAAACGGAAGAAAGAAACAAGATTAAAATCCCATATAGGAGCTTGCAGTAAACGTATCTTATAAAAAGCAGTCCAGAGGCCAAACTTGGCTTCTCCAACCTACCTTACCTAAATTCCAAACTTCAGTTTCAGGGACTTCTTGGAGTTCTACCAGTTCTAATCAGTTTGTCACAATATTTAGGTCTATTAACAATTACTGAATCTAGAATGCAAGTTCATCCATTGACGATTTATTTTTTTTTTAAATAGAGACACAAAGCCTGCGACAATGAACATTCAGTCTCAAACAGACCTGTAAATTCACTAACCCAAAAAACTAACCCAAACTTCAGAAGGCTGGTGCACTGAAAGCACAATACACTTTTTAATAGTTGTGTAATTTCCAATTATTTCACAGAAAGCAATATGAAATCAAAAAGAAAACTTAAGGAATGTAACAAGGAACAGGACAGGAAGATTCATTTAAGTCACCAAGATCAACTACAATCCACTGAACACTTTTGAAGGAACTCATATGTGAAATTGAACTCTTGACCAAGGCAAGTGGCCTATCAACTTAAAACTGGCAGTTAGGCCAGAGAACTGACAGATTGCCATTACTTTCTACAAAAAACAATGTAGAAAAGATCCTATCTTAAAAAAAAAAAAAGATAAGTTCATGGATAAACACAATCTGCTGAGAATGAACCTGAACAGTAAAGGGGAATCCTACCTCACTAACATGATGGAATTTTATGATAGTGTCAACAAGCACAAATAAAGAAGATCCACAAAATTTTCCAAAAAAAAGCCTTCGATAAAGATTTCACCCCAGAAGTTATTTGCAAAGCTTCTCTAGGATAGAGGAAAGGTTCTTGTGTGGACTGAAGCTGGTTCAAAGACAGAAAAGTAAAGTTAAGACTTCCTGGTCACTTTTAGAGTACAGAAGCAAGCAGTGAAGACTGATGACTGGTATCAGTTTTATGCAACACTTTCACCATGCATGAGAAATGAGTGAAGAGCAAGTTCTTTGCTGACCATATCAAACTCTTTGTGTAGTAAACTGCCCTGCTGATAACGAACAACTCAAAAAGAACCTCAGAGAACTCAGCAAACAGGCAAAAAGGTGGCAAATAATCTTCAGAGACATGTCAGGTAACACACCAAGGGGAAAGTAGCCTAAACTATACTAACACATTATTGATCTGTGAACTGGATGTTACAGCTCAGAGAAGAGACACTGGGGTTACTGCCAACAGATCTTCAAAACTGTTGGCTGATTATACACTGGCAAACACATACAAAAAGTGTGCTGGGCATCATTAGGAAGGGCACTTAAAAAAAGACCCACCAACCACAGACCACACTACACACAAAACACTGAAGAATACTAAATTAAACTCTGCTTCCCTGACATCATTGCATCTCACCTCCACATCTCAAGAAGGGCACAGAAGGTACAGAGAAGGGCAACATAAATTATCACAGAAATGAACTACTTCATAAAGAAACTGTGTGTGATTTGCAGAGAAGACTGAGAGAGAAAAGATCAAGTTTTACAATATCACAAAAGTAACAGATAAGGTGAATAAGAGTTTTGCTTTCAGCAAGTATTACAATGCTAAGATTAGCATACGCTTGACAAAACTAACTAGGGATCGGTTTAACACAGGCAAAAAAAGCACTTTACAAAACATATATACAATAAAATATATACATGCTACATTTCATATGTTTCCCATTCATTACACTTACCTGCATTTCCTCTTTTGTGAAACTGGCTGCTTCATCTCCCAGTTCATGTAGATACATGCAGTCTGGTTTTGGACACTGCATATTTTTTAGAAAGTAACTGCAATATTTTGTTGTACCTAATGATGCCTGAAGAAAAGAAAAAAAAAATTTTACTTAAGAACTGGAGACTAAAAATGCCTTTTATAGCATAAGAAAAAAAAAAAAGCCCTATGTGCAAAAAAATTTTCATTCCTGAGATTTGGAGTTGCAGCATAATGCAATTTTTGATGCATACAGACTAGGAAGTCCATTTTTAAGAAACCTATATGCTTGACAATTAGATAATTGAGATGTATTTCTGTTTTAATCCAGCCTAAATAAACATCAGAGAACCTCAGTAAATATTTGCATTCATAATCATAAGCCAAATAAGTGGTTATGAGTTTGTACTACATGAAATGGGTTAATGTACTGCAGCAGGTTCAGAAAATTAATATTAACTAGATGATTTTTTACAGCCACCAATTTGGTCAACTTAGCCTGAATATCTGTTTACACAGCTATCAAAAGGAAAAACAACTTTGCAGAGAGCTTTTGAGAGCTGTGGTGTTTGGACTACAGAAATGCTCTGTAAAAGTGAATAATCAGATTTTCACGCTGTGCTATACAGCAAAAAAGCCACTGTGGAAAGGGGAAGGTGGTGCATCTCTGTCTTAAACTTTTGCTCTAAGAAATTACCTGCTAACCCCATAAAATATTGCCTACTGGAAGCTCACTGAACTTCCATGTTGTGATTAATGCCAGGAAAACAGGTCAAAATCTAATAAACTGGACACATTTATTCATCAACACAAGCATATGCATAAAAACAAAATGTTATACTATACACTAATATATCAATGTCTTAGCACATACACATAAGAACATAAAAATATTACCACCTTAAGTGTTCTGCCGTCTACCACCACATTATTGACGCACTGTATGGCTCTGAGAGCATCTTCTGACCGGATGTAGGTTACATATGCACTGGCACTTGGACCCTGGAAAGAAAATATACCTTGTTTTTTTAAATCTCCAAATCAGATCTGACCATTAAGTTGCTCTTTTAGCACCTCACTTCATAAACTGGTTTATTCATGGCTAGATGCTTTTAATGGGAAAACTGACAAAAATTGTAGAATTCATAGAAATTTAGATGTGATGCATAAATAATGAGGAACAGAAGAAATGCATCTAAATGTTGCTTAAAAGTTTTAAAAATACTTAACTAAACATATTTTATCCCTGAAATGCAGATCAGTGTATAAATACCACATTACTGCTTCTTTGAAGGTTCTCATCCTGTCTCCCAGTTTTAAATTTTTCTACTTTGCATCTTACATCCAGCTTAGAGGTTGGTTGGACAATGTCTCAGTAACTTAACAGCAATTTGATTTTTGCAATGGTGTTTTTTTTCTTTTTACTTCTTTAATCTATTGGTTAATCTGAAATAGGGAGCCCCAGATTCACTCCACACACATGTACCTTCTCTAAAGAAATTAAAAATAAATAAATAAATAAAATAAATCACAAGGGCCTCTGACTTACCTGTGAGCCTGCATATGATGTGCTGTTATTAATGACAACTTTATGTATTTTACCAAATTTTCCAAAATATTCTGGTCGTTTCAAAACCTACAAGAAAAGAAAGTTAATGTGGTATACTGGAAAGTTAATTCATATAGGGCTGTACTTATTCTTCTGTGTAACTGTGCAACTAAAGCCTTTAAATAATAAAAACCATCTCTCTTCTATGAGGAGGAAGAGAGAGTGTAGATTTGTTTTCCAACATAAAACATGGCTACTTGCAATACAGAGTACATTGCCACTGCAGTAAAGAACTTAAATGAAGGATATCTCACATTTTATGTTGTATTTTTCAAATTTCTTTCAGTACTCAGATCACTCAAACCCTACCCTGGTAAGATACAGGAATATTTCATGGTAAATGGGATATACGTATCTATCTATTTTATAATTTGAAAGGTGAAGTGGGGGGGGGGAACAAAACAAACCCAAACAAACCACCACAACAAAAAAACCACATTAATTCCAGTTTCAAAATAGCTATGTTAAACTTGCATCCAGATATATTAACTACTAGGAACAATAGGGACAAAGCTGAATCCTGAGTCACTTGCCCCACTCCAAAGAGGAAGAATAAACAAGTTAGCTTGAGATAGCCTCAAGTTTTCAGAAGACAATACACAACTCTTCCCAGGGCAAGAAAAAAAACATTTCGGAAACAACACCATGCTGAAATGAATGAGCAAATATCATATCCCTGAAGAAAAAAATACTCCTGTCTTGTCCTTCCCTGCATCAGTTAGTAACAGGCCACCATTTAGGTACCCTGTGCCAAGCAGGAACATCTCCAGCATATTAAGCAACTCTCTTAAATAATGGTTACCTGTGTGCCAATGGAATTGGCAATGCATCTGACATATTTGGTAGCAAAAGCTTTTATTTTTCTATTCCTGTGACGGAAGGAGGTGCGAAAATACTGACTACTCAGACTCAAGCTAGGTAAGCTAAGCGTATTTCCAGTTCTAGACAATAAGCTGAGAGGTTAAAAAGGAAGATTTGTTTCCCCAGCTCCATCTTCATATCACATCAACACCAGACAGCACAGCTAAACTGTACTGATCCAAAAACTTCTTTACCTAACCACCTCCTTTCTCTTCTCAAGGGAACACCAATGTCTTCAATATCTAGCTGCATTAATCACATCTGGAACATCCTGTAGAACCACAGGGCACATTGTACAGACAACCAGTCACTCACTGGTCTAACTGCTCTTCACTTGATCTACAACCTCCTGAAAGATCCTACAACCACCCTCAGGCATTATTCTAGAGGAGACTACAATCCTGAGTAAAGCAGAAGAGTTCCTTCAAGGGTCTTGCAGATTATACTCCCGATAAGATATGGCAGCGCAGCCTTCACAGTTTCCACAAGAGCATGTCAACACAAGAGGATCCAAAATACTTTTACTTACTACTTCCATTAGCCACCTGCAGCTGACTGGCGATAGAAGCAAATAAAACATTCTAAACACAATCAGATTTCTGAAATGAACAGCTTATTTTTTATGATGCAGAGTGGCAACCCAACTCTTTCCTGGGTCTTCCTCTTACCATTTTTTTTTCCTTTCATTGACATCACTCTTATGCTCCTTCCTAGTTACACTACAAGTATTAGCTTTTTTCTTCTGTCCCTACAGGTTTGTGCTACACTTTATATTTGTTCTTTATAATCCAACCATTTTAGAATTGGTGGTGCCTGACCCAGCTATATAGTGTCAGCAGATCCAGCCTAGAAAACTCAGTACCTAAAAGAAATTCTTAGGCTTATTTTCAGCTTAGCAAGTCATTTTTAAGCAAGCATCCATACTCCCAAAAGCAAAGGCAAACACTAATTGAGATTATTTTGGAGGAAGAAGCTGAGCGGGTTCCTTAAGAGGGGGCCTCAGCAGCAGTGAACCTGTTCAATGCTGCTTCATTTTGTACCCATCAGGGAGAAAGACAAGGGTGGCACAAAGGTATTCCAATGGTTCCTTGACAGTAAGTTAAGAGCAAGATCTGCAAGTGCAAACCTCTCACCTCTGGATCTGCTAGGCGCTGAGATAGCCCTACCACGAAGACAAGGTTCTTCTGTACAACCCGTACGCTGGCCAAGTGTTTGCGATTCTCTGATATCTTCTGTTTCCTCTCATTTTGTTTCTGTTTCTTTTCATTTTTTATCCTTTGCAGCTCTTCCTGGGAGAGTGGTTTGTACACTGCTGGATCTTCTGGATATGGCTAAGTATAACAAACACCATTAAAAAAATCATATAAGCAACAACGTATTTGAAAATCATAAATCCTGATGTTTTAATGCACAAATTTATTTCTTCTGTTATACCATTCTGATTGTTATGGCCAGCCACATCATAGAATGAGCATAATCAGCCCTTCAGGAAAAGTGAGCCTCTTGCATATTTTCATGGAATTCTTCTATTTATAAACATAATACTGATTTGGGCAACAGCCACATTCTGATCCAGCTGCCTAGTCAGTTTGGTAACACTAAAAGCAGCTGCAACATGACAGCCAACATATCCTGTTGAGATTTCACTAATATAGCATAGTAAGCAGGGCAAAAGCATGCCCTGCATATTCACTTGTCTGATAGAGATTTGGATATTCAAGTGTATTAACAAAGTAAAGACCACAAAACCAAATACAAATGTAATTTCAACGGCCCATCAAATTCAAGACAATAACACCATTACACAGCTCAATGTTTACGTGGTTAACTTCTCCCAGTGAAGAAGCAGATTTCAATAGTTACTGCATACTGATTTCATAGTATTCTTGCCATGCTTTTGTATGAGTTTGAAACTTGGTCTTCATCTTCCCTGGACAAAGGTGCATTTTTAACCTCAAGATTATAATCTACACGTAACTCTTCAAACAGACATAACACTAGATTTTAATCTCAAAAGTATACAGTAGAAGTGTCCTCAGAGTTACCTAGAAAGATTGCTCTATTCATGCAGAGCATTGCTCTAAAGGCACTATTTTAGCCTGCTCTTGTAGGCCACAGTGCACATCTGACACAGATTACTCTTCAAAGCAGTCCCATATTCCCTACCTGTCCCAGTTTTCTCAGATTGAAAAGTTAGATTGCATAGTTCATATATAAAGCAATGCTAAGCACTGAGATATATTTTTATATATCAATATATTTTATGTATCTCAAACAAAAAAGTGTTTTCAAACACTGAGATGAAGTAAAAAATGAGAAGTGTACAAGAGACTTGCATTAAAGACTTTAAGATAAAGAACTTAAGATCAATATGCTGAACCAAGTTCTCTGCTTGTACTATGATAACCAAAGGTTTCAGGGTACAAGACCAACAAAAATGAATTTAAGTTTTTCCTGATTGTCCTCTGTTAATAGTAGAATACAAAACTAGTTGCCATGCTAAATGACCTGTGAGAAATCTACAGCAGCAGATCAAAATAAGGTTTTGGTTAAAAGCATATATTCCTCATACTTGCATGATGCTACTCAAAGAGCCACTAAGTGCTCAGACCTGACAGTCTTCCGAGTTCATTGCCAAACAAAAGAACCATTTTACAGTTTAAAGTTCAGCATTGTTGTGCTATACATGAGACACCTCCTGAAAACATGTTGCAGTAAACTTCAAGAGATGCCATCTCATGGCTAAACGCCAAGTCCCCCAAAACATGTTTTTAGTATCACAGAGAGATTTAAACTTATAAGATACTTTAGCAACAGCCGAAGGTACACAACGCAGTCCTTATCAAAAAACCACAATAAGGATTCACATTACCCTTGAAGAACTGTTAAAATGTACCATTTCTTAAAAAGTTATGTTATTCATAAGTAACACTGAATACCTTATACAGATATCACAACGTTCTTCATGAACAACAATGACACGTTAGTAAGATCATTTGAGATTAGCCACACCCAATGATTAGCTTGAGTTTTAACACAGGTACACATGAGGACTTCTAAGAATAATTCTGCGAGGCATTTCATTTAAAGAGCTTCTCAAAGTCTGTGTTAGTTAATCACACAGAATAAAGAAATAGATATTGTTTTGTTTAGGGGACAAACTGTTCAGTGAAGAGAGAGTTAATTCAGTTATCACAGTCAAGTTTCAGGTAGGAATGGGAAGAAAACAAGTGCAGCAGTACAAAGTAGATAAAGTTCCAAAAATAAAACTGCTCGCCCTACATGAAGTGATGTGGTGTCATAACCACAATCCATCCTTTCACAGATTAATTCCTTTTTCATATCCCATACTATGCAAGGCAAGGATTGCAAGTGTGCTCCTCTCTGGTACTGTGCAAGAAATGAATTCATGGTTGTCACTAGGCTTACTAAGACTCCAGCAAACAGTGCTGAAGTTCACCAGCTTCTTTCTTGACAAGTATAGTCACATTCAGAGCATATTCTCAAATGAGAACTAAGACAGTATGTTCCTTCTCTGTACAGCTATTTGCTACTGGAGGTCCTGAACATTAGTCAGGAAACCTTCCAGGTAGCTCAAGCATAACCCTGAGCAGAATGTTTATTTGTGTACAGTAAAAGTAGCAGTTTGTACTTGCACAGGAAAGCACAAGAACTGCTGAGAGGCACACACTAAACAACAGCTTCAGAATCAGGGAAATGTCTTAATCTCAGGAGAAAGCATATGCTTGAATAAGAATTTCAATCATTTAAGAAGCAGCAGTAGTTGATTTGTCACCAAGGTTAACAGCACTTGTTTGAGCAACAGAATCATCAAAAGTTCTTGTTAGACACTGTAGAGTTGTATTATATATGAAATGTTCCATATGTATATTTACCACTCTTATGAGATGTTTAATGCTTCTAAAGAATGAGTAGTTGGATATCCTGACTTGCAGGACTTGTAAATGAATCTGTGTGCACCTCTTGAATCCCAAGAATAAACGAGAAACCCAATCCTAAGAAGCAATAGATGATTTTCCTATCTTTATATAATGCATGGCATGATGACAAACAGGTAAGAGATGCTGCACATGTAAGGAAGTAGAAAGTCAAGTAAGCACAGCACAAACATGTCAGAAGTTAATTCTAAAAAAACAGTAAGTATGAGAAATTCTGTTCCTTTCAAATAAGAATGCAGAGTCAGTATACAAACACAACAATAAATTATTTCATCTTCACAGTGCTTGATTCCCACAATGTTGATATTCATGAGATCAGTTAATAGTTCCACTACAGACTGCAGGTGGAACATGGCTCTGAAAGCCAAGCAAGGTGAATTGACTGCTGATGTATCTCACAGTATCATTTAATCTGTTGTCTACCCTGCTCAACCCTACAAACCAGGTCTCAGGTCTTGCAACAGCCGAAGAGGCAAGGCTACTGACATGACCACTTTTCTTTCCCCCCACCGCAAGAAGCATAAGACACTTCTTAAACCTGCTGTCACTGATTCCTTATGTGGTAGAGGATTTGAGATCCAAGCAAAGTATCTACATCAAGTGTTATCAGTATTGTGTGTTTTCAGATGCAAGACATTAAGAGATGTCAGCTAAACTTAGTGAATCAGTGATGTTGACAACTGCCACTTAAGTTATACAAATCCTCTTTAGCAAAAAGCACAGAAGCCATCTAAAGATGCGCCAACACATAAAGTGACCAGATTTTGGTTACGCTAACTGCAAGTTGCTGGTAGTCCTACAAGAACTTCATCAAAAGTCCAAATGTCTCTTCTGTAGTCTCATTTCTTAAATCAGAGATGGCCCTTGATAAATTCTCAGTCTTCCTGACTAAGTTTGTCTTGTTGTTTACGCTTTGCTTTCTTTCAGACTTTCTTCCCCACATTTTCCCAACTGTCGAAAGCTGAGCTGGGATCTATCAAGTATTTTGCTTTTGTCACTCCCAGTTGGGTCACATTCCTTCCACACAATGGATGTAGCAACATTTCCCAGTTGTTGCTTTTCTAACGAATAGGTTCTGAAATGAGAAATAGAGGAAGTCAATAAGGTTTATGCATAGTATACACCATACTACTTATATCAAGAATAAAAAATAGCAGTTTCCCAAATATTTCTAAATATCAATTGTTGCACCAAACCACTCAGTTGTGGCATTTAAAGCAGCAGAGAAGACAACTGATACTCTGAGACTGTGCATTAAGACCAGGTCTTCCTTTCGCACAAAAGCGGGACTAGGAGAAACATGGACAAAAGCATGCTTAAAGAAGTTGGTTGCTTGGTCATAAATGTAATATCTCTCCATCTCTAACACAAGGTGCCAGGAGGAAAAGCTCGCTAAATCAATGAACTGGAGAACGAGGCAAAGTCACACCACAGGATCAGCTCTGTATCAAGTTATATTATGCGGTGGAAGTGCAAAGCAATTAAGAAATGCAAAGGAGCCAGGCTTCTTTATTGTTGGATTTAAAAATTGCAACAACTGACACTAAGGTCTGAGAGTGCTATGCTGTATTAAAGCAACGTAATGGACTGAAACAGTACATATATTTGTATGACAAACAGTACTTGCTGAGTTTTCAAGAAAAGAAACTGCAAAGATAAAAATTACTGGCTTTACACCCAGAACCAATGAGTCTGGTGACCCATAAACCAGCTTTTGGCTACAGAAGTCTCTTTTGAGGACAGCATATTTTCATTCTAATTTGACTAGTTAGCAGCTATTTCACTCATAGTTAAGAAATCAATTGACTGGAAAAAACAGGAAGGCTTGCTTAGCATCTTACAATTGACTACACCTACAATTCTGGCAGGTACCAGGAATTCAAAGCTGGTCAGTTTTATTTTTTAAATAATTACTTTTTGTAGTTAATTAAACACAAACAATTTCCAAGTCTATTTCAGAAGATGTGGACAAAGTTTAGAAGGCTTTTAATGTCTTAAGACTAAGAAGTACTAGTCTACAACCAGCAATCAAGTTAAATTCATACTAGCACCTTACTTTCACAAATCAAAACAAGTGTTGATCTACTACTGTACTACTACCAGGAGGGAACTTAAGACACATTAACTCAATTGACTACAACAACATGAACATATGCTGCACTTGCAAATGTTAACATATATAACAGTTCAAGGATGTGGAAGTATCTTCCCCTTGGTAGAAAAAAAACCTGCAAGCCAACATCTTTTCAGCTAGAGATAAATTAAAAAAAGATTAGGAAAAGAATGGTATTCACAGTTAAGACCTATCAAACCACTGTATAGCCAAACTATCTTATCACAAACTTCTCCAATATTTCCCCCAAGTCTTTCAATGAAAATCCCTGGATAATAAATGTCTTCATTGCTCCTCTCCACAGACTAGTGATCAAGTCACTGGAGAACTTGCACTGCATTCAATCCCACTGGCATAAATAGCAATTATCTATTATGTAATTGTGCATAACATATTCAGCCTTGCTTTAATATACATTTATTCATAGTCCATTTTGCAATAAGTGTCCTGCCATGGTATGTATGCACATTATAAACGTGCCACACCTGCTGAAACCTTAGTACATACTATAAACTCTCTACTGCAAAAATTTTGTTGCTTTGCCATTTTCTGTGCTTCAGTGTTTTAAGTGGTCACACCCAATACATACCATAGTAGATATAAATTAGAAAATTACTTAGATCTTCTGCCCACAAACCTTACTACACACTGATAGGAACTATTTAGACACAAAACCACATACCTGGTTCAGAAGGTCCAGTACACTTCAAGAGGTGGTTTCTTCAGACTTATTTGATGCTGCCATCAACTGTGTAGCTCAAAATGATTTATTCCCAAGATCTTGATACGGTCTCTGTGCCACAATGTCTTTGTCTATGCCACGAAAGGAGTGTACTCCTCAGCCTCCTCCATGCAAATCTCCTACAATCCAGTGATATAGCTGCAACTCTACTCAAGAGCATCTGGTAGTCCATGGATGAAGAAAGTATCAAGAACATAACTCTTGCCCATTGCAAAAGAAGAGGTCTCTTTCCCCTCCCAGAAAGTTCAGTGTGCTTCATGCTGATTGCAGCACTCATTCCAGCTTCTCTCCCAAAACTGTTTTTCTGAGCAAACTGTATCCAATTCAGCAAAATATCTGCACATCCAATCATACGCCAGGCTATTCCACATTTAAAAGCTCAGCTGTGGCAGCATCCATATTTCATAGAATTCAGATACCCAGAGGCAGTGAATAGCTTGCTGATGCAATTCTTCAGATAAATTCCACAAATTTCCAATAATGAGCAGGCATGGACGAATCGAACAGTTGTTGGCAAAAAGTAGTATAATAAATCCAGGTAAATGAAGCGACTTACACAGACAAGGAAATTCCAGAAATCTCACGTTGTATCAGAAAAGCAGAAGTCGTCTTGTACTATGAAAATTGCTCTACAGCATGTGTCGTCTACAGCAGGTATCACACACATGGAGACTAACTGGGCTGATGTCAGGTGGATCTTCCTTGTAAAACACACAGCTCAAATACTGCAGCAAATTTGCACCCTTTTTAATAAACGTATGGTGCTGTGGGATAGCCCTCAGGTTTGTGGGGACATTCAAACAGGTTAGTAGTGATAGCTCCAGCACAGCCGAAACCCAAAAGAACAGCAAGAAAATATGACTGGAAGTGCTTATAGAAAGCTGTGGCAGTGAATAAAGATCATGAGACCAAGTAAGATTACTTGGGGTCTGAAAAGGGAGCTATAATGAGACAGGAAGCCAACAAGGACATAAACTAAGGATAGGATCACAATTAAACAGCAGGAGAAAGAGGGGACATAAGTAGCTGTGATTAACAAAAAGAGGAAGGTGAGGCAAGAAAGTTATAAACCAGGGAAGTCATTAAAGAGAATAAGATACTGAGAAAGAATTTTGTTAAACACCAAAGATAAGGAAATAATGAGGTTAGACAAAACACTAAAAGGAGAAGAAAAATAATTCAAAGGTAAAAGAAGGCAACTTAGTGAAGCTGAAGTTTATAGTTGTGGCCAAAGTTATCAGCCAGACATCAATTAAGAGACAGGGAGAAACTGTGACCTTCAAAGGACTACCTTTAAGCATTTGGTAACAAGATCAGAATACTAAACAAAAAGTCTTAGCCTATATTTTGAAATGCTTTAAAGTTTAACACCATTGGATATATCTTCCAAAGGTTTTACATGTTTAATGTCCAGAAAAACATGGATTAGAAGCTCCAGTGCCACAAACAAAACAAGCAAGTGCTTTATAAGCTTGCCTCAGACAGCTCTGACAGTTTAGCTGAACCTTGGCCCTCAGCAAACCCCTGATGCTGGAATCCTCACTGTCTTTCCTGAAAAGACTTTGTTAATGGGTGAGCACCCCAACTCAAAGGAGTTTTTTTTTGCCTTTTTTTTGGCAGTTCTAGCATCAACATGCCTTGATTCTGATCCACAGCATTCTCTATTAATCCAGTTCTGAGTTTAACAAACCAAGACTAGCCATTGCACAACAGCTTTGACACATATGCAGACAGAATCTGAAAGATCCAACACCTCACCCTTGATCTATGCCATAATTAAATGAATGTTTCCCTGAAGGAAAAGGATGTCTTTGGTACCAACACAATACAAGAGCCTTGTGATATGTGCAAGACAAGCTGCTGTTCCAGGATATTTACCTTTCTGCAAGCAGGACAAAGTCCATTCTCGTCAGTGCGGATACGATGCCAACAGAAACGACAAATTTGGTAGCCACAGGTGCAAGGAAAGAAGTTGATGTCATCAATTTCCAGAGGCTCCATGCAAAGAGGGCATTCCACAGGGTCTTCCTTAGCATCAGGGCTGCGAGACATCTTTATATGTTCGCAGAGCAGCAAAAGTTTATAATAACTTAATAGACCAAGAAGGTCAGCACTTGAAGGTCTGTAAAAAAAAAAAAGTTATTAGTACTTTTAACAACCTTTCTTTTGTACCTTCTAATATTTCAGTTTTTCATCACTTTCCTTCTCCCCACACATTAGCTACTAACACACAAGCTACTCCCTAATAAACTTGAGTGTCTCTTCCTACTTACGAGTCACACAAGTAATATGAAAGACGGCACTGGTGATGTACATTCTGACCTAGACAGGCAAACACTTCTTTGAGAGTTCACTAGCCTGTTTGGGTTTCAAACTATATAGCTGCAAAGAAAGGCTTAACAGTGTACCCCATACATTGCTTTTAAGTTCTGTCAGTTGCTTTAACTATTGCTTTCTTGACATCTTCCAGAAATCCAAAGTAAAACCTTGAATGTAGGACTTCATGTTTAAGATCTATTTACTCCTTCACTCAGAGACCTGAAATAACATTTAGGTCATCCATTCAGACTTTTCAGTAGGGTTACAGAATTACCAAACAAAAACATGGAAAGCTTCTTACTCAGGAGGATTCGTTTTTCGGTCATTTGGTCCAGAGACTGATCTCTGAGATCAGCTTTCGGACTATTAGCCAAGATTTGTCAGGTAAACACCTTTGCACACGTGTCAAACAACTTTCATAAAGCCATTTATGCTTTTCACCAGCCTTCAATTCACATCAAAGCCCAAGTTTATACATGCGGTCAAACCCCTCCCCTACGTTTTAAGTTAGAGTGCGGCTACAAAAAGGTGTTTCTGGATCAGAATTTTGAAGAGAACCAAAATTCAGGTCACCATCTTTTAAACTAATTTCTCGACCTCAGTCATTTGAGTATGCTTCTATTCTGTCAGTTTAAGAATGAAGCACAAGGTAACTTCCAGACGCAAAACAAGGCACATATAGTCATCACTGAAATATTCAATCAATTTGGGGTATTTTTCTTTCTTTCTTCATTTAAGTACCACTCTGGATATTTGAAGTTGTATCTAATGTCAGCAAGCTGTCTCCATCTGCTGCATGAGACACACATGTAGATGGGACAGAATAAAAGGGCAGGAGTAGAATTTTTGGGTGGACCTTTTACAGGTAACAAAACCCAAACAAACTAGAAACCCACGAAAAAGATGTGACCAGAACTGATAGTTGGATGGTTATACTATCTGTAATGAACTATACCACTTCTTGAGCTCAAAAGTTTTCTTAAAAATCCAAAATTTTTTTCACAACTATGCAACACACACACAATCGAGAATCCCTTCCACTTTCCCAGACAGTTTTCTCCTTCATTTCTAACAAAAAACTACTACATCATGTACCGTCCAATCTTTCTCCAGGCTTTTAGAAGCAAGTCCAGAAACAAATTCTCACATCCACCTACTTGAAGAAGAGTGACATTTACTCCTGTCCTTGGAAATGAGATGACTGAATGTTTTGAGAAAACCCTTGCTCACAGTTTTCTGTATGTTATACTACTAACCTAATGTATTTATGGTTTGATGCTTTAACAAACACAGTAACAAACCAGTCCTGTTTATAATCTTCCACACTCAAAATCATACTTCCTTGCATAAAGCCTCTCTCAAAGCCCAAGAGTTTCCGGCTCAAGGATAGGATCCCTCTAGCATCAGTCTGTAATACTTGTCCCTGTCCTGCACATGTCATCAGGGACAAAAATTCCTCTGCAAGCGGACAGGAGAGAACCCTGAAGATGAACAGCATACACACACACACAACCAAAGCACCATCCAAATAACACAGCAGAGAATACATAGCTTTATACAGGAACAGCTGCATCATAACTAGGTTAACCTGTGTTTACAGGCTGATATCAGGAGCCATGGGTAACTGCAATTTTGACTAGTTTGGTAGGGAGTGTAGCCTCTAGGCACAAAGTGCTGTTCTGGTAAACATGCACCACTGTCCCAGAGAGAGAAAGTTCTACTGGATACTCACATAAAAGTAAGGATGAGAGAGAAAGGATTTTACATGTGCTAAGCATATTTTCTCTTTATGGCATGCACTAACAACACTGTCCTCTTTCTGACCTTCACAATGATTAAAATCAAAACGTCAAAACTCCTACAATACAGCAGCTTTTACTTCATTATCTATGCTTTCATTAGTGCTATAATTACAATAATTTTGACAAGCTTAAAACTAGGTTCTAGGACCTTACCAGTGTTTTCTACAGAGAACACTAGCAGAATCTGACCTGAAGGAAGGAAAGTATTAGTTTGTTTAGGAGCTTTGTTTTGGTACAAACACATTCCCACTGGCTGAAGAGTGGGAGGAACTGTTATAAGTCCACAGCAAATTATTTAATTGCTTATTATGCAGATAACTTAACACACATTTCTATAGCAACCCTTACATTTCCTGTAAACTTCTCACACTTACGTAGCAGCAAAACCATCACAACATGAAGTGACATTGAACTGAAACATGGTATAAACTCAACAGATTTTCTGCAGTTTAGATTTGGAATTGACTTTGTCACAGATCTCCAAACAACTAGTCAGTAAACAGACACCATATTCCCTTCAACCATGTATTCATTCCACCACACGCTCAGCAACTTTGAGCCTACTGAAACATGTCTAAACAAAGCCATGCTAGTTAGCGCTAGCAAAGCTGTAGTTAAAAAATGCAGTTTGGAAGAAACTTCAGCCACCACAGTAAAACTACTGAATTATGAAGTTACTATTTGGAATCTCCACTAAGAAATGTCATCAGTTCATGTGGAAAAAAAAAGTGTGACATATTAGCAAGTGTCTCTGGGATATACAGACAAGCTCTAACAAAACTGCAACATGATTAACATTTATGAACTGTTTAACACTAAGAGTTCAGCAGCTGCTAGCAATAATGCCAATAGCTTGATTCTGTTAGCAAGTGGCCTGTTATTTTACAGCAAGAAGTAAAGAGCAGCTGTGTGCCATGTTTCTTGAAACCAAGTAAGAGGCAATATTTATTTATTTGGAAAAAGATCACTCAAGCATCCTATTTAGAAATCCTCCACTGAAATGTGTCTCCATTTTAGGAGGGTTTATATACCAGTGTCTGTGTTTCAACTACATCAGAACAATGCTTGTTTTTTTTTCAAAACTGGAATAACATGCCCTGTAAGGCATCATTAATGCATTGTTCATACGGCACTACTGAGAAACAGTAACTAGTCAGCTCTAAAGCTATTCCAAAACTATTCCAAACAACTCAAGATTAAGGTCACAGGGAAAGTAATGCAGCCATGGTAAAACACAAAAGGCAGTTTTATGTGCTGTGTTCAATCCAGAGTACTTGGTCTTTTGGATCAAATTCAAAGAGGTAAAATTAATAGCATCTTAGGAGAAGAAAGGAGCAAGGTTGCACACATGTGCACACGCGATACAAGCAGCTAGAATTTGTCCAGTCACTTTCCAAAACACCAATGACTGCAGCCAAACGGGGCTCCGACAGCTCCACATCCTGTTTACAGGAGACTCTGCCAAACCGTTCATGCACACAGGGATGCAGCCGAGGTGGGCAACGTCCAGCAGCATCTTTCAGATTCAGTGAATTTGTAATAGGTTATAACCAAAATAGAGAAATATATAGATGTGTGTCTTATCTCTTCCACCACACCAGTAAGTTCCTTTCTTCTTCAAATACATAGGCAAAATGAAAAAAAAAAAGATAATTTTTCATTAACTCTGGAAAGTGCTTACTTAAGTGGATTTGACAGCTGTGTCTAATCAGCTTCACTGTACAATTGTTTCTCTTGATGAAATCCTCCAAATATTGCAGCCAGGGAAAAGAGATCCTACTATTTGAGGGTACTTGCCTAAACACAATTTTACTTTTAATATAGCCAGTGATTTCAGTCCATTTAGGATGCAGACGTTGCCTTTCCCTTTTTCAATTGAGGTGAGCAAGTTTAGCTTCCAGCAGCTTATCTTCCCTTCTCAATTTTAAAAGGATTCATAAAAAAGGGGGCACAGCGGAAAAACAACTAGCTTCTTATCCATTCTTTTTTCTAAAATTTACCAGTTAGAGACTTGGCATGCACTCCTCCTCATCTCCTCACAGCACACACCAGAACATCTCCACCTGCTAGCAGTTCATTTTAGTAAATGTGTCCCTTAAACTTTAAAGTCCTGCCCCAGGAGGGCAGACACGTTCTCCCCCTCACACAATGGACTGAATTCTGCCTTGTTACCTGCTTTAAGACACCAAAAGCATCACAGCCAAAAGTTGTCAAAATTTAGTCATGAAAAACCTGAGCAAAGGACTCGCATCACAGAAAAATATTTGGAGACTTAGGACCTCTTGAAGGAAAAAAAATCCAGATGTGCTAGCTAATGTTTCACTTAGAGTTCAAACATACCTGACACTTGAAGTGAAACAGGTCAGAGTCTATGCACCAAACCTTTAGTAAGGGCTCATTAAACTTACGCAAATGGAAACTCATACTTTTTTTCATGGCCTTGTATCTTTTGAAACTCATCAGCCCTGACAAGTCTCAAGAATATGTCGCGGATGCTGCCTGTGTAACACCACGGGGAAGGCAGCTCCCACCCCAAGACACCCATTGCCACCCTGACAAAGGATCTGTCCCCTTTCCACACTTCACCTCTATGGTGATCCCACGTCCAAGCTGAAGACCAAAAGGCAAGCAGACTACAAGCAGCAGCTGTAAATGGGTTATCCCTCCCTTAAATCAAGGGAGCAGCAGCATTTGTATCAGGCCGGCACAGCGGCTTCCACTTGGACGATCTCCTCCCACCAGTGACTCTGCTGAAAGGAAAGCAGCCTTCATGGCCTTGGTCTCTCAATGTTTTTAAGGCTATCACCTCATTGCATTGCAGTAATCACTGGATGGTTTACATCAAAACCTTTTCTAGGCAGGCTGCAGAGAAAAGTCCATTTTTACTTTTTTAAGCACGCAGAACTGAGGGAGACGCAGCAAGTCAGTCATTCAGGGCCCCACAGAGAAACAATATAGGAGAAAGTTCATATATGTGTGTCCCAAATCATGGACAGATGGTCTAGTCATTAAAACACCTAGTTTTGGGTCTTAATTAAGTCATCCCCATAATTCAGAAAAAAAATGGGGAACTTCCCCAAATCACCTCTGACATGCTACCCTCTACTTGCCTGTCTTTTTCTGAAGCACTACACAAGGAAAGTGATCCCTTTCTCACACCAGCCCTTCACTCTCATCAAAATATAGTGATATTTTACAATCATCTGGTTAGCAACACTGACATGAGAGACAGCACAAGTGCTGAAAATGGACTATGCTTTTCTAAGTTTTATGGTGCTGTTACTGAGAACAAAGACACCTCAGTAGCAAGCAAGCATGCCCTTGAATTCATCCAAGCTAATTTTCATTGGAGAGAGAGGGTAAGTTCACTTCCTACTTCTTTTTCCTGACTGTGCTGAACATTTAAAGCCAACTGTACTTCTAATTGCAAAATCATGCCCAGTAACTACATGATCTGTTTTCTCTCAGGAATAATGTTTAATCTGTCTGAGGTCTGTACCTACATCTTGATGACAGTACAAACAACATGTAAGAAAAGTAACAAGTAGACAAAGTCCCAAATGTTTAGAAAGTATGACCAGGAATCAGGTAGTCAACTCAGTATTTCTAAAATCAGTGTTAACATTGACTAGGATTATCCCCAAGTTACATAGCTCAAAGAGGTCAAAACTGAAGTCTCTAAAGCCTCCTCCGCTTTAAGCCTCCCTGCAGATGCTTGGGGAGCTCACTCTCATGGTTTCAGACTTCAAATTCTGCCATCATAAGCAGTTATAATGTCACTTCAATCAACAAGGCTAAAACATAACTATTATTGCTGGGTCATATTTTACCTAAAGCAATCCTCCATCCAGCTCATGACACAGCCATGCAGAAGCTCACACCAGTACAGGGAAGACTTAGAAACAAGCACCTGGGGGTAGCAACTGTTCAAGCAGTATATACAGCAACAGTGCAAAAAACAGCCAAAGAATTCACTAGATAAGTTTCAACCTAATGCCCTCAAGGCATGCTAGTAACAAAAATAGAAGAGTCAGATGCCATCTGCTAAATGAAAAGGGAACTAATTATTCTTTATAAATCCAGTGTGAACACGAACTATTTCAAGACAGTTATGTGGCAAAAAAAAAAAAAGATCCTTTTTACTCATTTAAACTGAACCAAGAATTGGTCGCTGTAGGCTTGTTATAGGACTCGGAGTTTTTATACATAAACATTTACATTCTATCAGTGACACATAAATGTCAAGATGTTATTTACTCAAATAAATTACTTTCTTGCAAATCGTGAACAGAATCAAGGTGTAAAATTTCATCTGGAAAGAGAATAGGCCAAATAAGATTCTGACAAGCTCATCCACAAGCACACAAAGCATTTGACACAATTACTGAAGACCACCACACTGTCTTAGCATCTAGGTCAACTCATTAAATGAAATTAAAAGCATAATATTGCTATATAATTGTCCAAATTAATTCTCCGCATTCATTCACATCAGACCTTGAATGCTAGTTTTCCTGATTTTCTCTTTCTGCATGTCTCCATTTCATTTTTGTACCTATAGCACAACTATATATAGACATAATATACCAAAAGCATTTGGATAATGAATTAAAAGTGGGTTATACAACTATCAGTTTAAATATCTTATAAGTCTATGTCACAGATAGTGACCATCTCATATTGGTATTTGTATATAACAAATTATATATCACAAATTGTTGTCAAAGAATGTTGCAGAGACCATAACTTATCATGCAAAAAAAAAATCTGTCAAAAAATAGATCCATCAGCTGTTAAACATTAAATACATTCAATCTGAACTATCCTGAATTCCTATTACTGGGAAAATGGGTGCTACTCCACTTCTTGTACTTTTTCTTCAGAGCATCTGCTACCAGTCACTGTCAGAAAGAGGATCCAGATAGATCAGCTTGCCAGTCATGCAGCAACCACAGGCAGCTATTGAACAGACTATTTGGGGAATGGAGAGTCTATTCTGTTCACGAAGCACTGTAGCACAAAACACTCATTCTGCAGTCGGGGTACCTACACACCAATGTACCATAGTTCAATTCTTCCATAATGCTGTGTTCTATTTAGTCCTTAGTAAGGTAATACATACTCAAGCACACACTTGTCCTCCTTGTAAATCTGTGAAGCACTTAGAGCACTGGAAACTCCTATTCTTTCCATATCCAGTTTTCTCCTTGTCTGAAGACTAGCATATTGATTTTATTGTACAAGACTCACATTCTAGCACAGCAGCACCATCAGACAGTTGGAACAGTATTATGTAAAAGACAGGCAGCTTAGAGATTAAAAGCTTTGTTAATGCATATACATAGAGTAATTTATGATATGACAATATTTACTTGTAAAGGCAGTCACTAACATAATAACACATATTGCATAATAGCGCAGAGTACCCCAGTAGACTGAGTGCTTACTGATAATGAAATGAGCTAACGCTGTGCAGTCACTCACACTCCCAAGGCACAGAGCCCAGGTGAGTGATGGCAGCTCCACCTCACCGACCTGTGCTTCCATCTGTTTCACACAAATTTCCAACCCCCAGTTTTTCCAGTGCTTTTACCTCCACAGATTAAAAACTCTAGACATAGATGTTTCATTGCTGCTATCCTAAGTAAATCTGCAGACACTGGCTGGAACAGCCCATGTTACAACCTCCGAAGCATGACTTCGTGTATCTCACTTAACTATGAATTTCTCATTCTTCTGCTGCCTTTTACTCATTAGGACTTAAAAATGACCTATTTTAAGACAGACTGCAAGTTAACCCTACTGCCAATTTAAACCAATTTTTATTTTTCAACTATAAAGTATATTTTCTTCTATAACTACTATATATGTTGATCTACAACTAAATAAAGTGGGGTTTTTTTAAACTCAGAAAGTCTCTGCATTACCCATACTTAAGTTGTTGCTGTTTCCATACATAACATGTTCCTCTAACTTTTAAGGGTTTGTTTCTCAACCCAGTATCACTGGTACACTTAGTAACTTATTTTAGGGAAAAAAGTGTCTACTCAGACTTTTAAACTAGCAAAGCATACAAAAGTCATATGAACTCTTAGATATGCTTGTAATATAAGACAGTATGTTCGCAAAACTTGAAACCAATTTAAAATATCTAAAAGTAGCAATGTTAACAGTAGGTTATATCCCCAAATCCTTCAAGACTTCAGAACTAGTATAGCATATCCTCATTTTCCTTTCCTGAGGGTAATACAAGAAAAAAGATTTTTCACCTTAAGAGAATTGTTTCCTCCAGTGAAAACGAACACATCATTGAATGAGTAAATTAAAGTGACATGGCATGACCACACCTTTAAGAAAAGTTGGTACAGCTGGTAAACGGATTTCAGTTCCTTGGCTAGTGAACTCCACTAGGGTAATTAATGCTAGAAATCAGTACTAGCATCAATCAATGAGTATTAATTGTATGTTGAATATGATGAGTACTAGAGGAAATGCTAATTTATGTGACAAAGATCAATAAGTAGTAGACTTGCATTATAACACTTGTCAAACTGTTTTTTATATGGGAATTTAGCAAACAAACTTAAGAAACATGATCTACAGACCAATTCAAAATTTCAATAACAAACCGCAAAACACACAACCCAAAAAGCACAACATGCCGCCCAAGTGACCACACCAGTGCCATCCTTCCCCTTTGCGCAGCAGTCCAGGCTGCTTTCCTTCCTGTCCCATGACACAATTCAGCTGTGCCTGTCTCCTAGGCAGCCCGCTCACCAGCTCCCACTTTTTACCCGTCCCTCCAGCGTCATTCAGCCTATTCGTATTTTCCTAGGATGCCTTCATCCAAAAGAGGAGAAAACCAGTGTCTGCTCCAGGCTTTCAGCTACCACAGCTCTTATCAGTCTGTTTCTTTCTTCGCTGGAGAGGTAAGAACATGTCATTCTGTAATGAAAACTTCTTGCGCTAGCTTGTATTAGATTGCATACTTAATAGTGAAGACCAGTATTCCCAGATCCAATTATAAAGAAAAGCTCAGCTCTTAAGAGTTCCACAGCCTTTAAAGAGAGACGACCCAGAAATTCTCACATACACCAGGGAGAGAGAGAGAGAAAGGAGAAAGAAAAAAAAAAAAAATCACCTTACTTGAAGTTGCAAGACTGTATTTGAATATAATCCAGTTTGCAACATCCTGCCAGCAGCTGTCACCTTCTGGATAATTTACCAGAAGGACTTACTTTTGACCTGCTGCTCCAGCTGCATTAGTTCACACACACTTAATATCACAGCTGGTCGGATCTGAAAGGATTCCTGAAGAACAAGAGTCACGCATACCATCACTGAAGTACAGCCTAGCACAGAGCACCATCAACGCAGAATCCTCAGAAAGAAGCATATGCAATTTTTTTAATATACTTGCATTACAGAGCAGCTCAGCTTTTGCATTGAAAAACCTCTAATTTGCATTTTCATGGTGCAGCACAAACAAGACTGCTGCAGCATCTTTAGAAGCCCTAGCCTGCCTGTCCAGCTGTACTCATTGATTACAACAGTCATACTATCCAGTGCAAAAACTCTGTAACCAGTTTTCTTAATAATTCCTGGATATTTATGTTATTCAAGTGAAGGAAAAAGAATATTCAGTTAAACCTCCTACAAACAGGTTTCTAGAGATTTTTTTATTACCTATTAGATAAATATCTTCCTCTATAGCAAAAAGAGTTTTTGTGATCTGCCCCTGAAGAAGCAGTTACAGAAGCTGCATCTTCCACAGAAAGCATAACTAAGGAAAATGCCTTGGACCCAAGGCATGCTACACATGAAATGTTTCTCTTTGGATTTTTTTTTTACAAAAATTCACTGACCTTTCATTATTAAAAAAATGCAACACTACCTTTTGCTCTTAGTGGAACAGTATCCAGTAGTTAACACATACACACAATTCCGAAACTATTCAAGGAATAATACTGAAAGTTAGAGCTGCTGGGGGCAAGGGGGAAGAAGCACAGAAAAGGTGGATAAAAGCTGATCACACCAAATAGAAACACATTCTAACTTGCATTATATGTATTATAAAGACACATAAGAATTATCAAAATGACTTGCAGAAAACTAAGTGTAAAAGACTGATTGCAGGTCATGGTTTCTTGTCTCTGCCTGTTAAGTATCTCAGGAACCTTTCAAATTCCTCAACTCTCCCTAGTGAATTGTTGAGGCCTCACAGCAGTATTAAGTGATAACGAACTGGAAAAAGTGTATCAGCCGCATCTTAGAACTCTTAAAAAACCCTCACACAACACACATGGCAAGCAGTAAATTTCCTGCTCATTTATAGGTGGGGAGGATTGAGCACCCCACCTGCCTTGTCTCTAGCTGAAAGCCCCCTTGAACATCATTCTTAATTCTACAGACTGTTCAAGATGCATTTCTTGAACAGAAAGAGTAAAAGTGAATGTACCAGGTAACTCTCTCTCTTTGTTACCAAGACATGAATAAAACTAAGAATTATTCACTCTGAAACTTAATAACACAGCTGAATACACTTCAGATTTAGCAAATGGGAGATCCAAGTCAGTGTTAGCAACCACCCCTCAGTTCCCTTCAGTAACATCCTTGAAATTAGGAAAGCATCAACTAAGACACCAGGAAAAATCTAAGAACACATTTTAAATAATTCTTATCAAAGCTCTTTATGTAAGTGTTTAAAATTTGCTTAAAACAACCTTCAGAAAACAGATGATAAAATACTTAATGCTGATTTGTTCTCTCCACACCTTCTCAATTAAGGTGTATTTATTCTACGCTTCAACTCCTGCAGTTGTTCAACATTTTCAAAAGAGAACAAAAGGATAATTTGACCTTTAAGTATTACAGACCTATTATGTGCTTTTCCAGTCATTTTAAACAGCAAACATGAACATATCAGCCTATTATTGTTTTCTTAGCAACAACAGTATTAGGTCTCCCATGTTTTTCCATAATCCCTGAAAGAATAAAGACTTCTTAGCCGGGCTCGGGGGAAGAGAAGTGCCAAAACAAGTCTAAGACTGAGAAATGTGCACAGAGAAAGCCTTATACAGCTCATCTATAAGTTCTGGATGAACAGTGATTCCAGCTTGAGTGCTTCTGCTAATCAAGTAATAATGCAAAGCACTGAGCTCAGAAGAATAAAAACTCTTTGTCAAAGTCCATGCACTCCTCAGTGCCCACAACTCTATCATGAAACTCTGGCAGCTGATGCCAGAGATTAGAGAGCTGGCATGGAGTACACTGTGTGACACATTGATTAAAAAAATCAACAGCCACATACCGCACTGAATTCAACATGCCTGCTTATTCTTATGCAAGTAAAACACAAACTTCATCACTTCCCTGGTCAGAAACTGTGAAGCACCTATGTCAGTGCCACCCCTTGCTTGTACTTCAATGTAATCTTAATTTATGAAAAAAATAAACCACAGCAACTACTTATCTTCATTTCATGCTGGAATTATGCTTTACAGAAATCTCAAAACGTCTTCTGATTCTCCAGGCTACAGCTTTAATCCTGACTTCTCAAAGTGTCCTATTGGATGCCATGAGGCAACAAAGCCTTCACAGGATTTACTTAAGAACTGCAATAACCAGAGCAGTCTGCATGGTATAGATGCAGTATCAACAGGATACATGCCTCACTCCTGAAAGTTTCTATAGACCTCAAAATAAAATATATATATGTAAAAAAAAAAAAAGCAAGGGAAAGCAGCCCAATCTGTACATAAGAAAAATCTACATTCTTTGAAAAGAGTCACAACACAATGGAGAGAACTCCAGAAATACCATTCCTCCAGAGCTGAAGCTGCTTCTCTAGAAAGCGAGTAGTAGCCACGCATTACCTCTCTCTTCTCAAGGCAGAAACTTCCACACCGAGGTCAGCCCTATAAGCAGGAACATCAGCACGTGGCCAACTGGACCTCGGCTCTAACTGGAGATGACAGCAAGAGAGTAGGAAAGAAGCAATAATATGATGAAAAAATCAACTGCTCATTGTCATACAAGCCATTCTTGAAAAGCTTGGGAATGGAAAAGAAACAGTAAAAGTTAAATTTTAAAACTATTAAATAATATTTCTGGACCCAGAGATATAGCCTAGGAGCTGTGATCCTGTGTGCTGCTATTCCACTGTACAGGAAAGAGTGCAAGGAAAACTGCTGGAGCAGTAACAGCTTCTGACAGGTTTACTCTATCAGATTTTTTGCACTATTAACATTTAAAATACTTCCAAGTCTGAATCAAGTACTCTGCCTTTTAATGACTCTGCTTACATACAGTCAAACCAAGATGAATAGTGTGTTCTCCCCTCCCTTCCCCCCCCCCCCGTCAGTTAACTCAGCCGCAATTTTTTTTCATGTACATCACATTTTTTGAATACGCTGTGGTCTAGAGCTCACTTGTACAGAGCAGACATAACACACACAACTGCAATACATGACAATGTGAATTACCAAACTCAGGTCTGATGGGAAAACAAGCCATTACATTTTGTACAGTCCTTTCTTGAAATGGGGCTTAGGAGGGGCAAGGGAGGGGGGAAGAAAAAAAACACAAACCCAAACAAAACACACAAAACCACACACAACAAAACACAATCAAACCGATCCCCTGGTCCAAAGTGTTCCTGACTCAGCAGAGGAAGAACAAGCCAGAATTTTCTCTTTAGGAGCATCAAGCCAAAGTTAATGAAGTTGCATTTTAAATTTCCAAGGAAAACACGCAGTTTGGGAAAGATCGTGACAATCAGCAACCAGTCACAGAACGCTGACAGATAAATTGCCATTCCCAGTCACTAAACCTCACAAAAATCCTAAATATATTAAGCACGGGTCTAGAATTGGGATTTCTTGCCTCCATTTACTAGAATAAAATTGAAAAATCCCCAATGTCTTAATACACATAGCCTGTAAAATTGGCAAAAATAGTTTTTCCCCCTCAATCCCTGCACATTCATTCTTTAGCTGATAGCTCTTTTCAGTATAGGCTCTAATTGCTACAAATGCGGAGTGCAAATTTATAAAATCAAATGTAATTAATGCTTGATTAGACAATTTTGAATCAAACTTCAGTGGGGTAAAGGATAAATCTCTTCACAAACATTTTATGCAAGAGAGCTATAAAATCTAGTTCACATTTATTTTTCATGCCATTTTGCTTAAGAGCTTGGCACACATTTAGTTTAGAAGTTATTTGCAGGTTTACTTGCAGAATCTGGTCAGTCACATATCTTGATCAGGCAGTCCAGTCCCCACCTACTGAGCCTGTACTTCAAAACTTTTGCTATTGAGTTTACACAGATGCTTTTTAATGGGTAGCTACAGTACCATATTTTTAGGAACAGGAATTGATAGTAAAAACATCTTAGAGGAGAGTTTGCATACTCATCCTTTACTGAAAGGGAATGTTTTGCTTAGAAAAGTATTAAGATACTGCAGAGAAAATAAGTACATTGAAGTTCTTTGCCTCTCCTCCTATTGGGTTTACAGAATCAGAGGGACACTGGTACTCTCAGTACTGCACATTATTTCAGCATCTAGTCAGGTATTAACCATCCAAATAAGCATTCATAAACAGAAACACATCAGATTCTGCAGGTGTGAACAAATACCACAAAGCCTGTAGCTTTTAAGATTTAGTCTATAATCAAGTCCAATGACCATGCTAGTTAGAGCTCCAGTTAGCAGACAGTCAGAACAAGAAGAGGAAAAAATATCCAACTGTCCACACAGAGACATGTCGGCCCCATAAATAATTTGAGTAGAGTCAGAATATGTGGACCAGAACAATTTTGTTTTCTCCTTAAATTTCAAAATGGCTTTCAACAGGGTTATGCTGACCTCTCTGAAGAAACTAAGCTGCCATCAGAAGTGTCTGTCCTCTCATGGATTAAGAATTTATTTCAAAAACTTGGGAAAAAAAAAAAAAAAAGACAAAAAACAACAACAAGGGAAGTCAACCATGGGATTCTCTGGTATCACAGACAGAAACCATTCTGTTTATTAATGACTGGAGAAAGCAAGTAAGGAAGAAGTGGACAAAAGTTACTACACCAAAGGTCTTGCCATTTAAGACTAGGACAAAAATCTGAAGGACCTAATGAGACTGAGGAGTGATAAAATAGTATGAAATATATTTTGCTAAATGCCAAATGATGCAACCAAGGAAAAATGACTTCTAAATGAGCACAATGATGTGCCAATCCACATAGTAGCTTTAAGTAACAAGCTCTCTGAGCTGTCATAATTATCTCCTGTAACATCATCTCAGCAGACAGTCACAAACTAAACACAAGGAACCATGAGGAAAAAAACACCAAACAATATCACTGTAGAATTCTACAATGCATCTGCATCCTGTACTCCAAATAACTCTGCTTTCCTCTCCCGACATGCAGAAAGAACTAGCAAGTATAACAGAAATAACAGGAATTACCAAATGTATCATAAAGAACAAAACTGACCCACTGGAAAAAGGGTACTGTGGGTACACAAGTAAAATGGAAGAGGTAAACAGAGAATATGCATATATTCACATTTATATATGTTACATTATATATGCGTATATAAATAAAAATAAATAAATAAAACACTGTGCTTGGTTAAACTGTGAAACTCCTTGCTATCAAAGGCTGCAGATGACAGAATTTAAACTGTTTAAAAATAATCAGACAAGGTGAGCAGGATGGAAGATACAGTATAAAGTGAGTAGTTCAAATACCATTAAGCAGAAAACACACTGCCAAGGAAGTGGTTGGGCTGGACACTCCTGGGCTGTAGAAGTCCATAGACTTAGGGACCGTTACCAGAAAGCATCCTAGAAAGTATCACTATGTTCACCTTGATCTTAGAGTCTTCTCTAGAACATCTGCTGCTGGCCACTTATCACAGCAAGATACTGGGATAGACAAGTTTATTCTGATCCAGTACAACAGTTCTTGCACATGGTATTGATCTAATTTATTAATAAGTTCCACACTTCTTAGAAACCTAAAAGGGGAAAAGAACCATTAACACATACCACTGAGTTTGAGTGGTTTTGGACACTGGTATCCTTCCACATATTTTTAATTCTATTTCCAATCCCCAGAGCTGACTTGAGCATTTTGATAAGCATGCTTTTACAGTAACTAGAACCTGACAGAGCACAAGCAGTTATTCACCTGGCATCTGCTAAACAGAAGAAAGTGAAAGAAATGTACCATACAGAAAAGGCAGGGTGAGTACAGAGATTTCCATGTTTAATTTAAATCAAGAAAAGTTCTCCCACAGTAACTTCATCAGAAGTCCTGAAGCTGGTTACCAGCAGCTAGCCAGGCAACAGATACACACAGCACAGTTTTATCCTAAAGAGTGACTGAAGTGTCTCTGAAGGGAAAAACAAGAGCAGCTACATAAGCCCAGTTTGAGCAGCCTCCAGGAAGGTTCCTGCTTATCACCTGCTGGCAAACCTTATCACATCAACATTCCCACTAGGTGGAGAAAGATCATCCACAAACACTTTCTGCTTGTATCCTTTCAGCTAGAAAACATAACCAGGAGTTTGAATATGTGTATTTTCACTTTGCTGTGGATACGGTTTCTGGGAAGAAAATTAGTTAATTATGTATTTGTTCAGATTAAGAGTTCAAGCCCACTTCTACCAATAATTTAGGGCTGGACTGTACAGTAATGCTATACTTACAATAAAGTAAATCACAGTCAAGTTACAAGAGCCTGTATCCCAGTGCTCTCTCTGGTTTAACTGCCAGAATAAGCTTGTTCTCATTGTATTCTGCCCTCGTAGATATAAGACAGAGGAAGGAGGTTGCCATGAATTAAAAATAGACTACTCAAATCTTTAGGATCCAGAACATGTGGAATACTCCACAATGGACCAAAAAGCCATGGGATAGACTTTACAGGAGTTCTGCTGTAATGGGAAGCATAGCAGACGTATAGAGTGCATCCTCCAATCAGTATCAGGAAACACAGACAATCATGTGCAGCCTGAGTAGGTTAAGAGAAGGCCTGTATCTCCTCAGCAAGGGCAAGCATCCCAGGGAGCTCAGTATCACAGGGAAGAAGTGTGAAGAAATTCTTCACTTCTTCTGGTGAAGATCAAACATATAACAATAACAACCAGGAATTAGAGATAAGTCTCTAGAAAGACATTCACACAGCCAGCACACAAGCATCTGATCATCATTACAAAACTGGTTATATCACAGGAATTTGAGAAAAGACGAAATCAGTTCCTTGGGAAGAAAAACCACAATCACAGCCCAGAGCCACAACTCTAAGAACTAATTTAATGTGTTCCAAAACTTTTCATTTACAAGAAAACCCTGCAGAGAAGTATCACAAAATTTCTCCAACAAGGGAAGGTAGTACACAATCATTTTGTTTTAACATTTAAGAGGCTGCAGTTAGCCCCACCAGCTAAACGGCACCTTGCATCAAGGTGAGGTATTTTCCTTGCCTTTCCACAATACACCTATCCTGGGAAATGGCAACATTAAACCTTGCAAGTCAGACATATTTACTCTGAGTTGTAGGCTGTTTACACAATTTGTTTCACAGAAGAATCAGTCACTTCTAAACAAGGTCCATTGTGCTCAACCACTGCATTGGACATAAAGGAGATCTCATTCATCCATGTCTACAGACCCTGTCTTGCAGAAGGGAAATTCAGAGAGCTGGTGCTAACACCAAAGCTGAGATGACTGTAGTAACACCCCACCTCACAGGTTTTCCCCGAGATAGGGCTACATAAGATTTCAAGAACAAAGGAGGAAAAAACATTTGCTTGTAAGGAAAACATTCTCTATGGTCACTGAATGACTAGACTGTTACTGAAGCAATTAATGTTCAAAACTACAACAGAAATCTCACACCCATGTCAGGTACCACAAACTTAATATCCAGAGTCAACTTTCAGAATATATTAGCAAGTATGTTAGAGATTGATGCAAACAGACTTAGGAGGCCAAAAGTTTAGATCACTAAAGCATGAACGCACTTGTAAAATACTTCTTATCTTTCTACAAATTAGGCTGAAAGAGTTTGCCTTGTACACTTCCCCAGAAGTTGAGATCCTTGCCTTTACAAAAGGTAGTTTACTGCATTAAGGTTTCACACTATTCAAGTTACTATGAATAAAGACTGTGGAAGCATTAAAAAAAAAAAAAAAAAAGCAAGGTGGGACAACCGAATAAACCCACAACACACCCACCCACAAACCAAAACTCTAGTATGCTATCATGACTTCTCTGAAGCTCCCTTTGAAAATTCTTAGCTTGATTATCACTGTCCTTTTTCACCCTATGGGAAGAAGCACAAGAAGAAACACAGCTGTCTTCCACCTACTAATGGTGCAAGGGTTTTTCTTTGTTTTAGGCCACAGATATGTCTCAATTCAGGAAATAAATTTTTTTGGCCTATACCCTTATATTGGCTTCAAATTTCTCCACTCTCAGAGACAACTAAAAAGCTTTGTTTATGGTGATCTGTTCCAGCACCAGACCCTACA
The DNA here is from genome assembly GCF_037038585.1 of Patagioenas fasciata. NCBI lineage: Eukaryota > Metazoa > Chordata > Aves > Columbiformes > Columbidae > Patagioenas > Patagioenas fasciata. The sequence goes on along the minus strand of NC_092520.1, from coordinate 172,662,809 downwards.
CAGCCAGCAGAGTGATAATCAAAGTCCTCAGTGCAAAACAGTGTCAGAAGCATCATGGTCCTGTCTAGATAAAAAGTAAGGAACAGAGATTCAAGAGGAGTCTCAAAGTAGTTGGCCTAGAAGATTAAATGCAGCAAGAATACCTTTGTTTCTTGATCAGTATAGCAATCCATCGTAAGCCTTTGAGCAGAACACTCTCAAGACACTGGTCAAAGGAGAGAGGCCTGTATAAGCTCAGGGAGGCTCTCCTGGCATTCCTTGCAGAGAAGCTGAACCCAGGCAAACATGTATCAAAGCAGCCTATCAAGAAAAAGTCACAAGCTTCAGGAATTTCTTCATTAAAAATAAAATTTTAAAAAGATGCAGGTGATTTATTCTGAAAGTCATTAGCACCAAACAGCAATCCGAATGAGCAATATATACCAAACAAGCCTCATACTAAACACAGCTGTATAATCCATCACACACATCTGAATGTTAATTCCTGAATTCAAGCAATACAGAACCAAGAAGTGGCTGCACCCTGACTTCTTATTCGTTTAGCAGCCCAGGCCAAGTACAGCAGCTCCTCAGGACAGAGCTGTTTAGCATGTCCAGACTCAGATACAAGACCCCTGAGAACAGAATCAACCAGGCATCAGAACATCATCCTTTCCCTTGCTACCATCAGGCATTTGAGATGTGCTGTTACTGACTCTCAGCCTTCAGTTTTCAGAGCTCAATCATTTACGACTACTCTTCTGACAAAATCATTCTCTTTTCATTAGGACATTCCACTTTGTAAGTTTTATGATATTTGAGTCTTGGACTTCACTACAGCATTATCTGCACATATCCTAAAATTGATTCTCGAAAAAACCCCAACTGATGCTTCTGGTTTAGAGAATAATTTCAAATCCAATTTTAAAAGGGAAAATGGCTAGCATACACGGCTATTCTAAATAGCCGCATACCCCCACTAATCAAGGTATTTGAAATATTAATATGCAAATAAACCTAAATCAGCTCAGCAGTCGCATTGAACAAGAAAAATAATCCACCCAGTCTACGGGTTTAGTGTTTAGAATTTCAAGATGCCACGTAATAACGAACCAGAATGAAATACAAATGTGTGCTTTTTACATTTATGCTTATTGTGTGTATTAACTATGGGACAGACAGCACTAGACGGTATTTTACATGCTATATTCACTTTAGGAAAACAGTTAAGCACGAAGCTTATTATAATGAGGAAAAGTCTTCCAAAATTAGTCTTAAAACCACAGAAGTTCCATTTGAAATGTGCGTGCAGAAATAAGAAAATAAAACAATGGGTCACACTGCACTACCACTTTTGTGTAGGCTAGTATGTGATTACAAACGCATAGTAAAAACTTTATAGTGTGGTTTAGTTTCTATTTGCAAGGTGCTGAGTAGTAATTAAGTGTCTTAAAGAGCAACCAGAAAACCCCTATTAGTGTTCCTACGTTAGAGTGGAGTCATTTCACTGTCTCTAATAGAAAAATTCACTTTCAAAATAATGCTAAGTCATCACACCAAAGACTTATTCCCTGGGCTTTAAAAATATATTTATCAACATTTATCCAGTAAACAGCATAATTATAGAAGCATCTTTCCTGGAGACTTGGAGAGGGAAGGGGGGTACCATATTATTCAGGCACATGGCACACAGGTTATCTGCTTCCTGACATATGCTATAGCCACCTCAGACAGAACAGACTACACATTCCAAGTTCTTTTAATTCCCATCTTCGTAAGGGCCAGATCCATACAATAATGAAGACGGCGTAAAATAATCTGCACAGACCACAACATCGCAAAGTATCTTTGCTCCTCTGACTCAATAAAAGACAGATTTTACCTGCTTTTTAAGAAGGGACATCTGTCTTTGAAAATCAGGTTAGTGCTTTCTCCTCAGCTACTTTAACAGAAAAGGCTTGTGATCAGTATTATGCCTACAGATAGCTAAATCAGATGTTATCAAGAGTTTTAGTTGATAACATAATGCATATAGAAAGACCCAGGTAGTTAAGACTGCCCATAAAGCATTAGCATGGCAACAGTTAGCTAGCAATGAACAGACATGGTAAATAAATGGCACCTTTGGTTTTGTGGTTTTTGGTTTGGTTTTGCGTTGTGTTTTATTTTTTCTTTCTCCCTGTTTTTCATCCATTCTGTTTATTAAAACTTGGTTATTTGTGCACGTCTCAACTACGTCATTGTTCCCAGTTCTACACCAGAACATAAGTCGGGTAAACTCCCAGCTCTCATACAAACAGCAAACCTTTGGAGAGGGATGAAGTACTCCAGCTGCTGCTAGAACGTCAGCAACTCAATTCCCAGACCCTCTGGAAGGAAATGCTCATTGGGTGGAGTAGGCAGTACAGAGAAGAAATCCAAAGTCAGAGAATAACAGAAGTAACCTCCTCTCCCAGGAGGAAGAAATGGCAAGGTCAGCGGCAGGGACGTGCTTCCCACTGCCCCATTCCTTAGGGTTACAGATTACAGTAGCTGCCAGGTTCACCACCTTCTCTGCAAGGCAAGAGCTCCAAACTCACCGCGTGCAAAATTCACATTATTTCTCCACTGCAATGAGCCCAAATGTAAAGTGCTACTTACAAAAAAAATCATCTTTCAGTGAAAATTCCTGTTTAGTTTTTCCACTTTCATACAACATAGTTTCACTGAAAGCCTGAAAACTGCTTTAAACACTTTTAAAGTGACATTTGTAGCCACAGGGTTTTTTAATTATTTTGGTATGTATAGCCACAGATAAGACTAAGAATGATGGAGTACACAGAATATTCTATCTAGATTAAGATCATAGTGTATAAAATAGCATAAGATATCACTACACAGAAGGAAGGTTTTTGACATGAAATCACAAGTCACTTTGTTACACCTGAACATAGAGGTATCGATACCAAAGACAAAGCATGTGCCCACAACAGCCTTTACTTAACTGCAGCACACAGATCAAAGACAGACAAGACAAGAAAGATGGAGAGAAGGAAAACATGTCTTCCTTGAGCACTGCACACCTCTGCAGAGTCCGGAGGCTGCCAAGGATGGAGAAGCACAACTCCTGCATGCACCCTCCTCCAAAGCAGCCACAAATTTTGTAGTCTGAGATTGCATCTTTTATTAGACCAACAAGTATAATGAGCTGGTATACTGGTCTAACACAAGGTACTACCCCTGCATCCCTCCCACTTTGCAAGGGGGGACAGAATGACAAAATCTGACACTTCCAAAATTCAGTAATTATTGACTGACACAAGTTATAAATAGGCTCTTTAACATATTCAGCACTCAATCCCAAGGTTCTGACATCCCAAATTTTCATCAGAATTAAAGATAAGTTTGTTAAATTAAACAATTTGTCTTAGCATGTGCATAAGAAATAATAGTCATTTACCTTGCTACTCTAAGTGAACAGCAAGAGGAGAAGTGTGGTCATTTTGACACTAAATTAAGACGAAGAATGGCATAGCAGAGAAAGCCAACAGCTACACTTTGGGGGTGGGAGGAGTAAAGAGGTCTTTAAGACACTCTTGGAACAAAACTCATCATACATTATCCACTATACCAGAGGCTTTTCAGACAAGGCAGAAGGAGAAAATAAAGCCTTACACGTACTATATCTGAGCAGTGCAATAATCATCTTCCATCAGTTTAAAAGGGATAAAAAAAATCATCTCTGAACTACCTACTATACAGTCATCACACAGTGTCTGTAACAGGAAGCATTATGGGCACTGAACATCACAAATACATTTGCTTCCCATTTAAACACATTTACAAAACTTGCATTTAGTCTTTTCTAACAGTTCAACACAAATTTGGAGTATAGATGGCAAAATCCATTACATACGGCTACATAAATCATGCAAAGTATTTTAGGTGAAATTGCAGTCATGTACTGCTAGAATCTGTCATCACAACACACTTTGTGCAAGAAAAATATTAACTGACACAAGCTTAAAATGAAAAAAGCTTAGGAGTTTACTGCTTTCCACACAACATACAAGGTCTGCTTCTCAACCTTTTCAACCTTTAAAAGGCATTTTGTCTTTCAGAATGGTTCTTACACAGATTATCTATAAAATTATTATGATGCAGAATTGTTTATATGGTATAAGTAGCTTTCCCCCCTCTACCCTTCAAAAGTCTTACTCGAGATGAAGGTTACACTTGCATTTTTAGATGGCAAAAGGCAATATTATTTAAATTTTATTTTCAATATATCTAGCAACAGTCAAAGTACCTAATGTAATTCACTGATAAATTATATGAGGAAAACTAAAACAACTTACAACAACAGAAAAGCTACTGTTACGTTCAACATTTCCAAGAAGAAAAAAAAAAAGGGGGTAAAAAAAATTATACGTTTAGGTGAAGAGCCTGTCTGTCATCTCTGCTCTTCTTAAAACAAAATGCCAAATCCTGTTGTTTGCAGAGCACTACTTCTATAGTCATCAAATATTTTGGAACTCCGACCTTCTAGCTGGCATCTAGTTCAGGGTTAGCGGTCAACACAACATGTAAACTACTTAACGTACCTGTCAGCTGGAGTCCAGGTCTCTGGTACCACGAGTATCCCAATTTGCTCATACCCCCCACTATGCTACAGTTGAGGGGAAAAACAAAAAAAAAAGTCAACCTGAAAAATGTACTACCTTCATATTCCTCCAGGCCAGAATTAAGGTACACTTTCAGGATTATTTATATTATCCCCTGCTAAAATTGTTTGACTGACAAAAAGCCGAAAAACATTACTGGACACAGAAAAAGTTCTCACAAACACACTCAAAGCATTCTACAAAGGTATTGAATAGTTTACAAGCACATATATTAGTTTATCAATCCCTAACTAGCTTTAGTTTGCAAATGCCATTAAACCATCAGAAATCTTAGTACGTAAGAGTGAAAAAGACTGTCCAGTGTTTTGTTTTTGAAAGAAACGCAAGTACTATGGTACTGAAAAATTATGTGTCCTTCACCTTTAATCTAACAGAAATATCAACATAACAAAGGGTTAGTTTAAAAACATTTAATTACTCACACAGAATTCCCATGCTTGAGAAAGAATACCTACAAAATCTAGAATAATTAGTGTAATGACACTATCAGTAGGTACAGTGCAAAGATGAAGAAAAGTTTGGGGTGTTAGGCTCAGATTTCCTTCTTTGCTTGCATTCTCCAAGGGGACACTGCACAAGCTATGAATCACCGTAACGATGTTCAACACCTAATTTTATCTTTCATGTGGGACTTCGTTCATAATACTGCTGATCACCAGGAAGCTACATAAAGGTCTTCGTTTAAGCATAAGACTGAGACTTCTAAGTTCTGCCAGAAGACAAATTATAGTATACTTGCAGATAAAAATTACAGAAGAAATTTGGGAATATCTGCCTCTCTTGGCCAAAAATCACATTTTTATAGTAAAGTCTGATTTTCTCCTGCTTTTCGTAAAGACACAAGCAACTACAGGAATGAGCATTTAGCCACATCCAGCACTGTTACTATTCCTGAGGCTTTGAACAGAAGTATCTAGCCTGGAGAACAAAGGAAAAGAAAAACCTTACAGGAGAGAGATGAAGAAAAATACCCACAAAAAAACAATCGTATGCACAACCTGCCCCAACTTCAATCCTAAACCACTTATTCCAACCCATTCTCAGCCTGCCTGCTGCTGTGGAAAGGCAACAGAGGCACCTGCAGTACCATGGACAGGGTACAGGAAAGTTGTTGCTTCTGGGAATTTCATCACTGAATTTTAAAGTGACCAGCTCAAATTTTAGGAAGACAAACAAACAACCTTTGACAGTGCAAGGGATGCAGCAGTCTTCTGTATTCTGTCCATAAGCTTCAGTGTTTATATCATGGAGTACCTTTAAGTTTAAAAACCTTCTTGCATGTCAACTGAAGCCACACTTCACATATTTCAAGGCATTTAATATAGGTCCATTACTGATACTTGGATTCAAGCTCCAATATAGACAACTTCATATCCATCAAGCTGATGATTTTTACATTTTTTGCTACAGAATCATAGAATAATTTTAGAGTTCTCTAGTCAACCTCCTGCTTGAAGGAAGGTCAGAAAGATCAGTCTAGATTACTCATGGCTTTATCCAGTTGGGCATCAAAACATTCAAGGATGGACACTGCAGAACTTCTTTTACCTGTCCCAATGACCGTCCCACACCATGGTGAAACACGTTACTCTTAAATGCAGTAATTTTAACACACATCTGCTGTAGCTCGCCTGCCTTTCACACACTCCCACAAAGAACCTGGCTTGCTACTCTCATTAGCCTGCCCATAGACACCAGAAGGTTACTATTAGTTCCTCCTGCTTCCCAAAGCCTTCTCTTCTGCAGGTTGAAAACCCATTTCCCTAAGAACTGATAGAATTTTAGTAAACTGTTACTCCTCATATGCATCTGGATCTGCTAGACTTAAAGTCTTGCATTACAATATAAAGTTTTAATTCAGAGTGGCTTTTGATCTTCATCCCTGTACTTCCCCAGATTCAACTGCAGAAGCACAGACCTCATACTAAAACCTGCTCTAGTACAAGCTGAAATGAGTTGTACACTGCCTGGCTAGGCTCACTGTAATTCCTCTCTGGGACATACCTCAACCCTAAAGAGAGAGCATCTCCTGTTCAGCCTGTAGCTGCTTCTGAGCTAGAATCAGAACTATGGAAAAACTCCTAAAAAACCACACAAATGACAGTTCTGCCAAGCAGAACAAAAGTTTGACAGGGTTTTTTATACATATATATTTATATATACACACACACCCACTTGGATACATAAGAAGAAGCAAAGTTGCCCAGAACTGCAGGCAGGGGGAAACCAACAACACACCACTCAAAGTATGTAGATCAGAAATGTATCAGAAGGGAGAACAAGAGTACATTACTAGGGCTGCTGTTTAAACCATTAAGTTGTTATTCAAAAAGTGAAATACATTAACAAATAAGCCACATGCATTTGATTGACTGAACTAAATTTCTAGTAAGGTACAGTGCCAGCTACAAAGTTCTTATATCAGTTTTCCCAATGCTCAATCCAGCTGTACAAAGTTACTTGTCAGGCCAACAGCATGATATTTCAGGACACTATCCGCTCTTCAGACATAGAAGCTCACTCCTTGGTAAAGCAAGTAACATCAGGAATTGTTAACTACTGGAAAAATCTATGTCATGACTAGTCAGTCAATGAATCCCAGAGACAGGAGAAAAAGTAATGAAGAGAGATGTATCCAAAGATTAACTTCAGCAGTAAGTGAGATGTGTACCAGCCTTTTTTTTTTTTTTTTTCCTTAAGATAAAAAAAAAAAAAAGGCTGGGGGGCAAGGTGGTGGGAGCTAAAGATACTGGAAGAAGCAGCAATGCTTCCTTAACAGATTATCAAAAAGAAAAAAAAAAACCACACACAGTCTTCTCTACAGACCTTCATACCATTCTGGAAAATCCACATCCTTTCTTTCATTCCCAGATGTAGCAGAGCAAATATTAGAGAAAGATCTGTACTCCTCATCCAGCCTCTGTAAAAAAAAGAAATCCCTACAAATAAATTAAATCTCTGTGCCTACTTAAAAAAAAATGTTCAGAATCCTTGAGAAGCTACCAAGAATCACATAGGAGGAAGACCTGGGCAGTCTCTTCAACCTCATCCTAAAACTTGGGAAAAAAGCACAGTCACTGCCCCCAGATTCACTCTCATCCATTCACACTTAATACCTCTTCACCTACATGAGAGAAAAAAAAAAAAAAAGGCCAACCTGACTTTTGTGAAAAGTGACAATGCTTGCTTCTCATCACAGTGGAGTAGCCAAGTCTATTTAAGCCACAAGCAAATGAACACTTAACAACTTGGAGACAGAATGTTAAGTTTAATAACTAACTGGGGCCTAACTAACAGCATAAGAAAGACATGGAACTGCTTGAGCAAGTCCAGAGGAGGACACAAAGCTGATCAGTGAGCTGGAACACCTTCCCTGTGAGGACAGGCTGAGAGACTTGGGGTTGTCTGCCCTAGAGAAGGCTCTGGGGAGACCTTATAGCAGATTTCCAGTACTTAAAGGGGGCCTAAAAGAAATATGGGGAGGGCCTCTTTACGAAGGAGTGTAGTGATAAGACAAGAGATAATGGCTTTAAACTGAAAGAGGGCAGATTAGATATAATGAATAAATTCTCCACCATGAGGGTGGTGAGACACTGGAACAGGTTCCCCAGAGAAGTTGTGGATGTCCTATCCCTGGAAGTGTTGAAGGCCAGGTTGGATGGGGCTTTGAGCTACCTGGTCTAGTGGAAGGTGTCTCTGTCCATGTCAGGGAGGTTGAACTAGACTATCTTTAAGGCTCCTTCCAACCCAAACCATTCTATGAACTTGCCTATACTTTGCACTTTAAACCTAAGGCAACACAGCAATGCATTAGAACTTGACTGCATTTAGGCAATGCTCGAGGCAGAAAACCAAAATATTAGAAATTAAGGCCTTGATCCTACAAACATTTAAGTAGTAAACTTTATCCAATGGAATAGATCTATTGACTATAATGAAATTACAGGATGTGCTTGAACCACAGAACCAAACCTACATTTGCAATATTAGATGCAAAAACTTAAGTTTTATTAAAACAATTCTCTAGCATAAAGAGAGTCATTGCACAATATAACAGTCTTAGCATGTAAATCCATGTAGTACAGTGGAACTGTAAAGTTACGATAGAAGTTTAATGTATACAAGCCCATTTCCACTTTAAAGTAATGTAACATCTACACTGAGGTACTTACACTTACAAGTTTTCAAGTGTGCACAAGTAACTAAAGCATTAGTCCCTGTGGCCAGTAACCGCAAAGCCTGATGGGAAAAAATAAGAGTGAAGCATTTCAGCTTTCTTGATGGATATCTGGAAGGTAAAGTTGATGGTAAATACAGCACATATCTCGTGTCCAAATTTGTGTGACTATCAGGAAGTAGGTGGAAATTAGGCTTCTGGTTTATTTCTTGTTTTATGATGAAAATGGCAGAGGGTGAAGCTCCTCTAAAATCTGAAATTCTGTAACACACATAATTTAAGACAAAGTATCTCTTCCAGCAATTTAGAAAACAGTTGGATAAAACACAAACTACGTCTAATTAAAATGCAGCATCAAATAAAGCAAATGATTTATTTGCTCTCATGGCTGAATAAAAACTTGACTCAGAGTTCACTTTAGGTACAGAAAACAAGAATATTGTGCTTAGGACATAATCTGCTTGGGGCAGACAAAAGCGGGATACTGCTTCAAAAAGATTCACCATCAAAAAAAGCCACCAGTCCACAAATGTAGAACTGGAAAACAGAACAACAAAAAGAATCCTAGATCTCTTCCCCACACACTTTTTTTTCTGGGTTGTACTTCAGAAGCTTACACACCCTGAAGACACTAGTGGGACAAAAATATGAAATATTAGTAATTTCAGTGTGAAATTCACTTCAGAAGTAGTCACTCCATTTCCAGCTTTCTACTGCTTCAGCATACTTTGTAGTTTTCTATAAAACACACCTTTTGCAAGCGAGAAGACTACAGTTAATACAGCATTCTTTAGCCAATAAGATTGCCATCATAACAAAAATCAGTATAAAGCAGATCTTAGACCTACAAGCCTAAGTATTTTAGGCAACAATTATTGGAAATTATTGATTTTGGCTTACTTCGATCAGACAGAAATAAGGATAAGAAATTCTAAAGTCTATGCAAATTAAGCTAGAGGTGAAAACTACACTCACAAGACTATCCCAAGGGTCAGAGTTACATTACATGGAACTAAACTCCATTCTTTCGGGGCAGGAATCAGGAATGACTTCAAATTATTTAAAAGTTTATATTTATTATACCTAAATACAGGCATTTAAAGACTCCAGCTAAGAATCTTGCATCGCTGCCTCTGAGTGAAGGCTGCACCCCCCAGTGGGATAAAACCTATAAAGTTTTAAGGATTCACAAGTTAACAAGATATAACTTGCACGTACTCAAATCTAAAACTGGCCAAAATAAGTCGCAGCATTACTGTAGACAACCATTTTGTATTTGCAAAAAACTGAAGTTAAGTTCAAAAAGCAAACCATAGTTCAAATGTTTAGCCTAGAAGCACAAGAAAACTGCAGAGGATGGAAGAATCTGGATATCATTCACTCCACAAACCTGCTAGAAATCCAGAAAGGTAGCTGTTTCGTGCAGTATTCACTCACATCATAAATCCCAATTCCCACATATCTGGTACACCAGCCACAATCTTCTGCTTCTACTTTTCAGGGAAATACATACTTATTACTGAACAACAGCAGCTGAGAAAGATCAGGACCTGCATTTGGGGAAGTACCTTTATCTCCATGGGGAACAGAACATGTAACTGCTCAAGGATAACCTATGTGCTGTAGTAAACAAATTCTAGAGACAGACACATGCAAAGCAACTTTCATAAAAGAAAAAGGAGAGCATTAAGAACTATCTCAGTGAAAGAGTTTTCCAGGTCATTTTTTAGAAAGGCTGGGCAGAAAGATAAGACTAATTTAGTATTCTAAAAAGAAACAATCTGGTAAAAATACTCAAAAGCAGAGCATCGGCTTCTACAAACTTAAGTAGGATGGGCAGTACTGGTTTCAGATAAATCCCTTCTACTGCTACCTCAATTATACAGAGGTGCATTAAGTCAGGCAGGTAAAGTTAAGGAGTCATTTGATTCATACAAAGCACTGAATTAAATCCCAAACAAATAATCTGTCAGGCTATGACAAATATACCTTGTAAACAAACAAACAAACAAACAAAACAGTTCAAGTTGACTGCAAATGCACCTGCCTAGCATATCCTTTAAATGCTATGACTTTTTAATACTAACAGAGACAGTTCTGAGTCTTTACTGATCAAGAGCAGCTGAATGCAGTTCCTTTGGAGAAGCCTAAACCCACATGAGATACAAATTAACCAGAACCCATATGAAATTCAAATAACTGCCTTAAGAGAATGAAGAACTGGCTAGTAGATTTAAGTGTCTTTAAGGGAAAAAAAAAAAAAAAAGACAGACAATACTAAGGAGGCCTCAGAAACCTAAATGCTTGAGGAGTTGCTCTTGAGTATCTGGCTTTATATTTAGTAAGAAGAAAACAAACAAACAAAACCAAAAAACATTAATTAAAAAAAAAAAAAAACCACAACACCAGAGAGTGACATCAAGTCCATCTCCTTTCTTCTAGTTCCATATACTAGGGTCTTTCCCGTGTCCCTTATGAGCCTCAGAAAACAGTCAAAAAGACTGTTGACTGTACAGTCAAAAGACAATACACTTCATGGAAGTTACCTTCACCATGCTTTCAGAGGAGTAACACACCAAATACAGCAGAAACAGCAGCTGGCTGCTCCTCTCAACCACTAAGTGGCTCATTTATTAAGCACGGATGACTACAGTACTGCAAGTGCCAAAAGGAACCTGTCTCTCTCACCTCATCCTACCGAATTACATTTGTTTGAAAAGAAATTCTACTTCACATCTACTCATTAGTTTCATGTATACACACACACACACATACACACACAGGGTGTTTCAAAAAGATGGACCCAATTTGAAATCACTATACTGCTGAAACTGGGTCCATCTTTTTGAAGTACTATATATATATATATATGTATGTATGCGAAGAACTTAAAAAAGACCCAAAGTAACTTGCATTAATTATCAGTAAAGAGAGAATACACATTTTACTTCTAAGTGCCTGTTTTCTGATTCTTCACTCTAATTATACTCTATAACTAAGCTTAAAAATTAAAAGCCACGCCACTGCAAGGTCCTTTATAAAGACAGCTGTATGAGTTCTCTTTTTGGTCACCACACTTGAAAGCAGTTAGCTGGTTTTCCAGAAAAAGACACTGTTGTCTCCAGAACCAATTCTAAGTAGTTTCTGCCTGAGGTATGTTCTCTTGACACTGTCAGAGAGTCATATGGCCACACAACACAGCTGGTTCTTACCAAGTTTCACTGTGCTATGTATTTATATAGTAGTAACCAGAGCAATACTTCTCATACAAGGTATGACGCTGTCCCACCCCCAGGGAATCACAAGCGTCAAGGTTAAATTGGAATGAGACCATGAGCAAAAGAATTAAGAAATTAATAGTTCTAAAAGGGCTCAATTAGAGCAGGAAGCCACTACACTAGTGAAGACATGAAAATGGACCTACCTTGAATCATGCTTACAATTTTATCTATTATTGAAGACAAAAATGAAACTGTAATCCAGAGTGAAGACGACAGTTTGATGACTAGAGTATAAGAGCTGATATTTCCTTAAACTCCCTAGATGCTCTTCCGTATTTTCAACATATATTAAAAGTTATGTAAAAGAAAATCAGTGATCATCCTCTAGTTTCAGATTTACCATCTGATGTTCTAGAACCAGTTTGCCACTAACTGAAACCACAATATTAATATGTTAAATATATGCTTTACTAAACGAAAGCATTAGCAAAGAAGCTTCTAAAGACAGGAAGAAGCTATAACTTCTCAAATGTGGCTCCTCAGTAACTTCCTTGAGCCTCAGTCTAGGATTAAGTTTTGTAAAAGGAAAGCTTGCCTTCTCAGGAAAAGGGATACAACTTGCTAAACAACCAACAGAAGCACATAGAAACAAGCTCCTTCAGAGGAGCAGCAGTTATATGATAAACAGCAGTAAGATTGAGTCAATAGACAAATTGGATTAATATTGCTGGGCCTCTCTCATTCAGCCCAGTGCTTTTAACATAACTCTAGCCCCTGCAGTTCACACTGATTAGGGGAAATGCATTCAAATTAACTATCAGGCAAGTTGACTCATAAACACTAATTTTGACCTAGCAAGTTTTGACCCTTCATTTTCTACTAGTTTAGGAGCTCTCAGTGGACACTTCTTATGAATGAAATAGCGAAGACTAATTCTAAATTTCATTCAATAAAAAGAAGGAAGTTGTCACATGAAATGAAGCAGTAGCTATTCAAAGAGAGGCAATAGTTTCTATTTTTGCAATGTCCAACAGCCCAAAGTAACTACTGCAGATCATACAGATCTTTAACTGACAGGCACAGCTATGGTGACATATATCTATCTTCATTCATTGTATTTGGAGAGAAGGTAGAGAAAGAACAAAACAGTAGCTGAACACTTTCTCCACACATCTAGTGATTAGTGCTACACACTTCTTTCCACAACCCATTTTTCTAAATTTCTAGGCTATACTGCAACAGAGAAATTCCAAACAACAGCCACCACATATGTACCCATCTGAGATGCCACCTTCATTAAAAAAAGTCTATCACTTAAACTCCCTCAGGTAGGCAGTTCCAAAGCACGTATCAATATAATTTAATTACTTCCTCCCATTCATGCACTCAAATTCCATTATTTTTTGTTAAGATGTTAAGTTATTTTAACATGTAATAAGAGATGGGTTTAGAAGTAATAAAATTACTAAACCTGCAAGTAGAGTATTGCACACTCTAGGTGTCTTAACCCATGGATCTTGCAATTTAAAATTAATATACACCATTCAAAAAGGATTCACATTAAATCTCCACTGGTGATAGAAACTTTAAACCAAAACACAACATGTAGCCTGCTTTCAAATAAATCTCATCTGTTGAATTTGGTGTTCCTGAAACAAATTGCCCAGCTTCTCACTTTTCCACTGCATTAAGCTGGGAAACTGGCAGCAAGTGCTCCTATGCAGTTTATTTTGTCCTAAAATGAGCAAGACTGCTACCCTTTTACTTACTACTTTTCTGTATCAAATCTTACACGGAGGAAACCATTTAAGAACACTCACAGTGGGAAAAGCAAACGCCACTTCTGTTAAGTGAGGAAGAGATTAGAGCTCAGTAGCCCAAAATATAAGATTAGGTTGCAATCCACTACAAACAAGGCCTAAACATGTGCCAAATAAAAGCAAGGATGAAGCACTACTTGAAAACCATAGTACACTCTCACTCCCATCACATTTTTTGGTCATTCCTACAAAGTTCCTGCGATTCTGTTCAGAATCTGAAGAATTAATTAGAAGAAGTTCAAAGCCAAAAAAAGGAAGTGTGCTGTCATTCTTACAGTTTCTTTCTCTATCCACCACTTCATCTCTTCTAAAAACAACAACAAAAGAAACCCACCACCACGCCAACTTCCTAGTGCTAATAATTAATTAATACTTGCAATCTAATAGAAGATACTGCAATGTTACTTTCCAGCAATCAAGGACTGCTAAGCTGTGAGGAGTAGAACACCCAATGCCCAGAAGGGGACAAGTCCAAGGATATATAATATGACAGGGGACCCTCCATCTTACAACCAAGACATGCAGAAGTACAGTTACTTTATAACAGATATTGTAGTCAACTGGAAGCCAGTTCATATCAGGCATCTATTCTTCTTGAGATATCAGCAAGACAGAAGAAACCAATGCTGGGAGCACAGTATGTTAGAAACCCATCCACCAACAGCTGAAGTTTTCCCTTCTTCCCCTGCAAGAAAACAGAACCTGATCAAAAGCAGAGAGCACTGCTCAGGCTACAAGCCTCAGCCAAAAGCTAAGCTCCCTTTCCACCAAGTTCAGTAGCATGTTTGCTTGATCCCTGTATCCACCTTTATTTTTAACTCAGTGACTAGAAGACAAAATTCCCCCTTACACTGACCCCAACCCACCCTTCCCCAGTTTGAAAACCAGCAACAGATGAATTACCTAATAAAAACACACAAATGACTGATTAATCATTATGAAATTAACACTAACGTATTCTGCTCCAGAATAGAAACACAGTACATAGCTTCCAGAGTACACAGAAAGGGACAAGCAGCGTCTTTTCTCTCGGTCTGTATTTTCCTAATGGTTTTGGATGCAGGCTTCCTCATATTGTTAAAGCATGTATGTAAGATGGTTTATGAATGCATTATTTTGTACATATGTGTTTGGAAAACACTTCCAAGTTCCATTTAAATGACAGACTCCAAGAAATACCTTGGAGTTGTCACGTTCCCAGAACAGCCAAGGGGAAGGGAAGGAAAGGAAAAAAAATACCACCACAAAACCTACCTGATCTTCGTACTACATGGAAATCACTAGTTTAAACACTAATTCTTTCCTTTAAGCTGGTGTAGCCAGTCTAATAACAGCCAGCCAGAAGTGAAGAACATGCATTCTGAATGCTCACTAAATTAGTAGAATCTTTGATACAATTTTGAAGTAAGAAAACAATGAGGACTCCCTTTCCGAGCTCGCACAAGAAAATGCCATCTGACAAAACAAAGTATATCATTGAAGTTTCTGGTATGACATAAAACTCAGTCTGATGAAAACATGCACGTGACTGAAAGAGTTTAATGCAAAAATGCATACATGCTTTTACTTACAGAGGTTATATTCCTATTTCCTGCTAGATACTTATACTGCCCTCCCAATTTGCTTACAGGAAGAACCAGAAGGTCTGAGCAGCATCTCAAGCCAAGCCAAATCATTTGCTACTATACTTCATTTTCCATGTCTGATAAGTGTTTATAGTGGCTAAAATGTTAAGAAATGTTAACCAGTCTCCTACATGGAATAAATTCCTGGACTATTCTCCAAGAATCAGAAGAGGTGTGGGCTCTATTTATTCACGGATCCCTTACGTTGCTTCCATCCAATAAAAACGGGAAAAAGCAGATAGAAAGATACACACTAGAAAGCAAAAAAAGCATCAATGTATTTAAAGAGCTGAAACATTCAGGACATTAGAGCAAGGTAAGTTACGTGGCCTTTCACACACACGCTTCCTCAAGATATCTCAGCAATACCACACAACTGCAAGTGGGTCAAATGGTAATTTGTACATCCTAAGACACCATTCACCATGTGAATCTTTGAGAAACCCTGATCCTAGAGGTCTTGGTGAGCAAGTCATTTCCTTCCAACATGTGGTAAGGCCTATATATCAGCCTCATCTTACCAGAACAAGAAATTTAGTTGTTCAAGGCCTAAGAAGCAATCTTTGATCAGCCACTTAGCAGCTACTTGTGCTTAAAAAACACTGTCTGTTTGAAATAATCTTTTATTTCAAAGAAGTAGGCAAAATTTTGAGAAATGGTTGCCAGAGTTAAGGCTTTCGGGCCCATACTTAAGATCTTGGTCAGAGTAATTTCAAAACATTTCACTCATAGAGAATATCCTAACTTTCCTGAACAACAGCCACGAAGGACAACATGTATCTGCTTATAATGAATATTTTTAATTAAACAAGAATGCCACATACTTGTGTACATTCTCTCACCAGCTTTAACCCAGGTCTTTTATTTAGTGGGCACTGTATAGCTGTTCTTCAACTTTCTGAACAAAAGGTACCAAGAAATTAATAGAGCACTATTCCTGACAGGCACTCACCACCTTTTCTCTGTAAAGAGAAAAGCTGTTAGGATCCTCCAAGACTCTTAATTGTAAAAGCTAATAATGAGGCACCTGTAGAAACATGGAAGTTAAAAGCAGAGATCACTTCATCCTTGTATTCCCCCTTTCCAAAACAATCCTTTCCCCTAGAATGAATGTTGTTTGCAATTCAGCCAACTTCAACTGCCAAGCATTTCTAAACGCTTGCATGTGTTCATCTTGTTTATGAAATGGAAACTCTATCACAAAACCCCAAAAGCCTAAAATACACCATACCTGAATACTGGACCATGCTCTAGTTTACCACGTTATTAGAGAAATGCTAAGAAACAAGAAGCATATTTAAGTATTTGTAGGTCACCTAAACTAATTCGCCTCTCCAGCCAAACAGTTATTTTATTCACTGCTCTTCATAATCCTGTATTTTATTTTTATTTTTCTCTTTTTTTTTTCTTTAAGCAGTGAGAGAAGGGCTGTAGAAACAATTTCATTCTTCTACATATTAATCTTTCAGTACAAGTGTCCCTTCTGTTAGCGTCAGTCACCACTTCTACAAGAATATGAAGTCAAAGTACAGGGATGCTCAAGTCGAGATATTTTAAAACTAATACAAAATACAGACAGTTAAAACACAAAGTCAGAAATCTGTACAAGCTCAGCAAACGCACGATTGGCCAACACTAACTTCTAAAACTTTTGGGCAGGAGTAAGCTAGCATCTGCAGGTCTAGAGTTCCCACAGCTTTAACAAGTTGATGGGTTTTGCTTACATTAACATATGCTCTAGAGAGAATTGCTTCTTCTATGAACTATGTACTTGATATTACCATACTGACTCGAATATATAAACTATAGACAATTAAACCCTTTCAGGTACAGTAATGAAACATTTAAAGATAATTATCTAGCGTATTTTCCCTCCCCTTTTACTGTACAGAGGAAGGCAACCGGCAGCTCACTTTCAGACTGGCAGGTAGAGCTGTACGACCATCACTGGAAGCAGGATGAAAGCACAGACGCAGCCTTGTCATTTGCTTCTGCTAACGCACAAAATGGAAAGAGCCCCTAATATTCTTTAAGTATGAGACAGAAAGTTACGTACCAGTTATTTTATTGACAGACAAACCTCGGGAGGTTACACGGACCATCCAAAATAACACCAAAAATAAGAGGCTGCCATTTACCATCTGTTTGCCTCTCTCAGGAGAAAAAAAAAGTGCAGATCACAAGAACAAATGGAGCCTGGCTCCGGGGAGAAGAAGAAGAAGGGGAGAGAGGAAATTTCCACGCAAATCCTAAGTGAATCACGCCGCGGTTCCCGCGCGCGGCCGCGTCGGCCTCCCCCAGCAGAGGTGAGCGGCTCCGGGGGCACCGTCCTCCCGCACCCCCGGCCGGCGGCCCTGCCCGGCCCAACGGCTCCGCCGCGGCGGGGCGGCAAGGAGGAAATCCAGCAAGCCTCCCCCGGGCAGCGGCACGGACGGAGCCCCCTTCCCCAGCGCCCCCCGGGGAGGAGCCGCTCGTTCGCCCCCTCGTCCTCCCCACACGGCCCGGTGCCCTCCGCGCACGGCAGCTGCCCAGCGCGTCCCCCCCACCGCCGGGGCTGGCACCAGGGGTTGCGCTGAGGCCTGCGCCGTCCCAGCGAAGCCTCGGCGCTCTCGTAGTCAGAGCGGCCCGGCTTCCCCCCGCTCCTCCTCGCCTCGCCTCTCCTTCCCTCCCTCCCTCCTTCCTTCCCCGGCCTGGCCTTCAGCTCGCACTCACCCGCCTTCCTTCTCTCTGCCCGGCCCGCGGTGCGTGTGCGCGGCTCTTCCTCACGCTGCCCGGCGCGGCGGCGGCGGCCGGGCCGGCGGGGGCGGGCGGGTGGGTGGGTGAGCGAGCGTGCGGGGAGGGAGGCGAAGGGAGAAGGAGAAGGGTGGGGAGGCAAGGAGAGAGGCGGCGAGGAAAGAGAGGAGAAGCGGAGGGGGAGGAAAACCGCAGCAACGCTCCTGGGGTGGGACCTGCGGCGGCGGCCGGCCGGACGCTTAAGCGGCTGCTCCGACGACCTTTACGCGAGAGACGGGTAATCTCCGAGCTCGGGGCGCTCCGCTGCCAGCCCGGCCACCATCTTACATTAGGGAGACTTGCCCTGGACGCCGCCTCCCCTGCGCTTGCGCCGCCGACAGTGGGCGGGGAGCAACGGCGGGGGACGGAGCGCGACGGCTGCAGCCGCGACGGCGCGGGGCACGACGGGACTTGTAGGCGGTGGCGCCGGCCTGGGCAGCGCGGGAGGAGGCGGCGGCTGTGCAGTCCTGGTCCGGGGAGGGCCGGTCCCTTTCCGCCACCGCTGCCGCTGGGTAAGGCCGGGGACGCCAGACCCTCTCTCCAGGCAGAGCCGACCAGCTCCTCCCGCTCTATGGAGTCCCCGGCCGTAAACCCGCTGCAATTTCAGCCACCTGTTGCTGACAATTAAACCTGCAAAGATTTAGAGCACTGGCTTGATTTTAATTTCCCTCTCGCTGATGTTGCTTTGTTGTTTGTCTATTTCTTTGTATGTTTTTCTCCCTCGAGGTCGAAGCGACCCCTTCTACATCCCCATTAGGCTGTGCCGCTTGTTGGCTGTAAGGTCCGGGGCGGGGATGTCCCCGCAGAAACCGGCTATCACGGCGCTGGGGTCGGGACTGGATGCGGCTCCCGCTAAATGCAACCCGGGCAGCGGTTTCTCGCAGCGCGTCCTTCCCCTCGCAGGCCGGGAGAGCGGGACTGTGCCCTGCGCTGTCCCGGATCTCGCGCTCACGAGCGGCGACCCCTCTCATCCCCCCGGCCTGGCAGCCTCGTCCTCTGGGAGGGGACCCCCGTGCCACCTCCCCCCTTAGCTTTCATTTTTTTCCTTTTTTTCCTTTTTTTTTTTTCTTCCCCTCTCATCCTCACAGGTTCCACCCGCGAGGACCTGGTGTGACAGGATTGCTTCGCTAACAAGGACATCTGTTTCTGAAGCTGCAAAATTTGGAGAGCCCTTCCATGTTCCCCCTGTTCCTAGGCCGCTGTGCTGCTGTCCCGCCAGGCTCAATTTCGGGTGGCTGAAGCCTCCCTCACCTGTCTGGAGCATCTCTGTTTCCCAGGCACGGCTGTCCCGCGGCAGCAGGTGCTCACATGGTGCTGCCCCTTTCCGGAACAGATTTTTGTTATTGTTACTATTATTATCATTATTATTAGGATTTTCCCGAGTACATTTCCCATTTGGAACAGAAGCCAAAGGCATGGAAAAAAGGTGTTTTCTTGTTGTGGTTTTTTTTTTTTTTCCCCCTCACTAATAAAACCAGGCAAATTCTCTTTTCACGCGTAGGGGCTGTAGGTAATTTTGACAGAAGCAGCTTCCTGCAAATTCTCAAGGACAGGATCTCTCCCCTGCCAAAGAGACTTTTTCTTTTGGTGTTTGTATTGCCAGAAACTCACATTTCTGTCTCCTCTTTCTACCACAGTCACGCTAGGCTGTGAGCCTGTTAAAACTGAACCCGTAACTCTTCCTTCCTTTTTCCTGTAATCTCTGTGCCACACAAAGGACCACATCACATCAGCTAACAGACAAAAAGAGCGCTTTTACTCACTGCCTCTATAGCTCTCCAGTGGGTTTTCTGCACCAGCATCCTTAGCTCTCCAAACAGGCAGCCTCATCCTGGGTGTTTAACTATTAGTTATCTCCAGTGCACAAGGCATTACTACTTTTACTATGAGAATACCCACCTGAGAGCTTTACTTATTTCAGCAACTGATAGGAAAGAGAGGTGTTCATCACAGAGAGCACTGGCATAACTATATTGTTTAGTGACATAATGTTTTCTTTACTTTTGTGGTTTATATTGAAGTGTTGTACTAGCGAAGTATTATATTAGTACAGCCTCATACAATATGCCCATTCCACTAACACTAACCTACTTTCTCTTGGCATAGCTCATTCTCCTTCCACAAGTAAGTTAACGTTATCTTGTGCATATTAAATTTGATATTGATATATGTATATCTGCAACAGGAAAGCTCTATGAATTAACTTTACCACTTGGCTGCAGGCAAGATGCAGGTCCACATAAAAATAAACCCCATTTTCCATAGTAGTCTCGACATGTGCACACAAATACAATGCTTTTTTGAAAACAAAACATAACAATGGAATATAAACACCTATATATGTGAGAAATTCCATGCTTTTCTGCATATATATTCAACTGTAACATATACTTCATACATATAGCTACATATTAATCAAATTCAGGTGAACATATAAAAACCCAATATATTTCTCAAAAAGTGTATAGTTTTCAAATTTTCATAACCTATATATAAACCTTTAGGTTCCAGAAGTACCCATTATGTAAGTAACTTACGTAAGTAATGTCATTGTTGACACACATAATACCTGGCAACGTTTCCTGTTGAATAAAAGCAAGTACTCTGACTTGGAAAGAAAGATTAAAAATAATTTATCTAAAAGCTGCAATTCTTGGGCTGAGTTGAGGCTGTTTATTAAGTGAATTCTGTGATTTCTTTCAATCCAGTATTGAAGAGTCTTCCTCTCAATAAGAGTCTGTTCATATCCCTTTGCTGAGCCCTGCATGAACACAAATTTCAGCATCATCCACTAATAACATAGAAAAAAACCTACATGGCTGAAGATTATTCTGGCTGATATTACTGAAGCTTACCCACAGTTGTGCTTCCACCTCTGTTTTAATCTGGTAAGAACAATTCACTAGGCCATCATGTGGCCATTTTAAGATTTAAGATGTCTTTAAATTAATTATATTTTTGATATTATTGTAATTATTTTCATTAGATCAGTCTTAAACAGCCACATTTTGACACCATTTTTGCTTTTGGAAAGGTTTTGGTTTTCATTTGTTTTGAATAGATCATAACTGAGCAGGACTGTTTCTAAGAAATTGTTTCCATATCTACAAGGAAAAGCTTTCAGAATACATTTTCTTGGAAATAACCAATGTGTACCAGCTAAAATAAAAATGTGTATCTATATGATTGATTTACTGTGGTTCAGCCCCCATTTCCCTGCAATTTGTTGTGTACACACTGTTGTGCATTGATTCACATCACGTGCTGGGAAGATGTTCTCCCAGCCAGTGCTCCGCAGCTACTGTCTTGTGGAACCGATATAGGAACCTACTGGGATTCAGCAGTTGGGGTGAAACCAAGCTATTTCAGGAATCCTCCAGTATTAAGTCACTGCCATTTCAAATGTCTGACAAGCTGTATGGAGGAAATGCAGTGGAGATTGATGGTGAAGTGTCCTGAGAAGGGATTAGAAAGACACCCAGTGCTAGGGTACTGATACTGGCAGAAAAGGAGATAGAGACTGGGTAATTCACATGCCTGGTTGGGAAGAAGAGTAATCATGCTAGGACCTAAGGATGGTAAAGTTTGCAAAGCATCTGTACAGACTGCAGTCTGAATATTTGATAACAAAAAACTAATACAGCAGCAACTCTGCATGTGGACATGTGTCACCATGAGTGCCTCAGTGCTGGCCAGCAATCCAGTTGTCTTGCTGTTCACTGGATTGATGGTGGTCTGCCAGTGTGTGCTGGAAATACGTATTATGTGTTTGTTTCAGTGTGCTGGTACTGAGAAAATACTTCAAGATTTGGAAAGTTCATGATTCCAAGTGGTGGTGGAAGCAGTGACTGGACATGTGTGCCTCCTATTTCAGACTGAAATAGAAATAAAATACATTTTTTCAAGATTCTCCAAAGCATCATTGATTACTGTGGAAATTTCACAGATATTAATGCAGAATGATATATAATAGTTGACAGATGTTTTAGAAATCCAGCCTTATTTACTGCAACAAAAATAAGAATTGCTTCCCAGACTGCAGTGGATGTTAATGATGCGTTCATTCCTTTCGTCCCTCTAGGAGATCCAGACATCTTTCTGCTTTTCTGGCTAATGATGCCTTTTAGTGGGCAACTGTGTTGGAGAAAGGGACTGTATGACTGTTCTGAGTAACTGCAGAATAATAATGAAGGGCTTTGTCTCAGGAAATTGAAGGGCACATAGACGAGCCTCACAAACACTTCGATCAATATTTGTTGCAAGTGGCAGATGTTCACCATGTCTTGTTTGAAATCCATGGGAGAAGGGGGAGGTGTCCGTGCTGCTCAGAGAAACAGAGTGAGGCATTTGTCCTGTTCTTTCTTAAATGAGAAAATACAGCGGTGAAAAATAAGTGTACTGTAGCCTAAGATATGAAAGAAATGCATCTTTTTATATGTTTTTGTGTTATTAGGGGGAAATGAGAACTTTAGTGGGATGCTTGATGCAATTTTTTTCATGATAACCTTTACTTACTTGGCATAACTGGCACAAGGCACTTTATCTGCTAAGTGCACCTATCTTTGCAAATGAAAGCAGAATTCACCTCTGTTTTCTGGAAAGGGTGCAGTGGGGACCTCTGGGAAGATACCACTGCTCTTGTAAAACTCTGAGTGCACTTGAGGTAGTGGTATAACATCCCAATATTTTTCAGAAGTTTGTTCCCTTCTGCAGAATTTACAACAAATCTTCCTGTATGTTGTTTTCCTTGTCCCAAACTCCCCTGAATCTAGACACTCATGTGAAAGTCAATGCAAGCTGTCACAAGCAGCCTTCCAGCTCTTTTTTTGCCTTGCATTCACAGAGTCCTTCGATTTCTTCCTATCCTCCTTTTTTAAAACATTTTTTATGCACCAAGCAGCTTGCAATGCTCATATTCCTCATCATAATGATCCCTTGGTTGCCAGAGAGAAATTGCAAATATTTGTCATTTCTACACTGAACTCAGCACCAGTGACAATAGGTTTCATTTTTTTTTTCTCATTTTTGGAATGTCATTCCCATCTGTTTTTCCAGTCTGGGCTTCCCTAGGAAATGGATTTTCTCAGGGAACCCAGTAGTGTGTAATAAGATGCCTCCCACTCTACATCTTCTTTCTGTAGAAATCCTATGCTGGTGTTAGAATGGGAAGGAGGGAAGAATACACTGGGTTCATGAGAGGTGACTAGTAACCGGATTCAGGTTTGCAGTTCTATGTGCACCTCTGTAGCAATGTTACTTTCAAGTGTGTTTCCAAGAGATGAGAAAAAGTGTTACCAAAAAAGGCAATGGATAAATCAGAAAAATAAGCAGCATTGCACAGAAGGATACTGAAATATATTCAGTTGCAGAAGTGAGAGAGAGATACCATGCAGATAAGCAACGAGAAGGTTGCATTGTTTTATTCTGTGCATAATATTAACAGAACGGAGCACAGTCTTTGTCATAAGATCTCCTATAATGCACACAGGTCAGCATCATGTGCACTAGAATGGAGCAGACTTTGGAGCAACTGGCCTGTATCCAAGAATTTTATATTGCTAAAGATTTGATTACAAGTGTCTTATAATCTCAGCATTTTGAAATGTTTAATTTTGGTAATTTGTCTCATCAAATGTAACAGGAGCTAAAGAATGCTGAACGAACTATGAGCCAAAGTATATCTGCTATTGGTTTTTCTCCTGCATCCGCTGTTGCAATAAATATGCCTGCCCTGTAATCTGTGTTCCCTTTAACTCGTATGGTGCTGCCACATTCTTTGAGTGGTAGGAAGAGTAGCAGTGAGCCCAGGTGTGTAGTCAACCAGCTCAAGGTGGGGACAGAAGATTTGAGTTCTTGTTTGTGGGGCACCACAATGACCACACTAGGGAAGGTGGTGTCAAATGGATGGAAAGAGGCTCATGGTTCATACAGCTCATTTCCACCGCCAGGGATGTGATCCAGATAGTACCTAGTGTAGAGATGCAGAGCTACCATATAATACGGGACATCATAGGAATATTTTTCCTGTAATTTGTAATTTCAGTCTTTTCGTTTCAGTTTAGTTGTTCGAAAGAAAGTACTAGCTCTACATCTCCCGAATTGAAGTGACATTATTTGACAGCTGTGATAAATCACCTGGGTAGGTTACAATACTGGGGTTCAGTGGTGAATTCTCATGGATAAATCTTTCACAGATCAGCCTATTCTAGACAGTTAGAAGTCCCGGAGATTCTGTTCACATCCCTTGTCCTCTTGTAGACCAGCCAGGGTTATTTTGCTCTATGGTGGCACTGCTCCTTTCCTCAGGAATGTCTCTCTCTTGCATTCAGTTTGGACAACACTCACAAATCCTAATATTTGAGTCATTGTCACGGAGTAGGGACTGGACATGCTACAGACAACCCATGAGACAATACTGGGGAGGAAAAGAGGTGCTAATCTAAGAGAATGTGTGAATCTGCGGCGGGGGGGAGGGACGGGGGGCGGTGCACACAGTGGAATTGCAAAGGAAGCCATCAGCATTCAGTGAGAGTGATAACATGCCTAATCCAGATGATCTTGTAACAGAAGAGGGCACTCAGGGGCCAAGACAGCAAATAAATCTTATCGCATTACACAATGAGGGAAAATCATTCAAAAATGGACAGAATCCTCTTATGAGCTTGATGCAGCTCATAGCTGAAGGCCGTGGGCTGGTGAGCCTGGGTTTCATTCATGCAAAAAGCAAGCCCAGCCACTCTAAAACAATCTTTGTGAATGCACTCAAGCCATCTCATTTAAAATATTTGACGTAACATTCCTGTGTAGATGGGTCTTCATTATGTCACTTGTTATTGTTTTCAGGGAGTCGCCACCTGCTCTTCAAAGTGCAACATATATTAGGAGAAAGAATGATTGCTCATTATTGTTGTATTCCTTAATTGCCTTCTATATTACTGTGTTCAAAGGAATGTGTTTTCTCTTCTGCCCTTCTCTGCCTGCATCTGACAGGACTCAGCATTTTCCACAGAGCTCAAAATTGCTCGCATTCTTATAAAAACACCTCAGCCATATGGGATTTGCTGAGATGAAATAAAAAGTGCACAACTTGAGAAAATGCAATACTCGACCCTGCGTATTGATTCCGTGGCCGCCGTATAAACAGGAACTGTTAGTTACAAGAATTCCCGTGAACTTTATCAGCATTGGAGCTCATGTTCTGCACAGGCCAGGTGTGATGGGAGCTCTCCTGTCAAGAAAGTATGACGTTGCATTAAAGGATTGCGGTGAACTTTGATGCTTGTAAATATATTGCACCAGCCAAGTTCCAGCTGCAATCTTGCAGTTTTCCAGGCAGATCTACTTCCTTTTTTCCAAAGGAATGTGAGCTACTGCAACTAATTTTATGCTATATAAATAATGCTGATAGAGAGACAAGCCTGAAATTAGGTAGGTTAGATAGGCAAAATAATAGATTAAATAGGAACGTTGAAGCATTTGTTAATCAGAAATATGAGTATGTTCCTTAAGTAGCTGCAGGAACCCAACTGTAATGATGACAAATGAGAGATCCCAGAACAATAAGATCAGTCTTGCATATAGGCAGCACCGTAACTAAGACTCTGTATGACACAGATGCACTTGTTGTACAGAGAAATTGGGCCCTTATATTTTGAGAGAGAACATTTCTTCTTCTTAACAGCCTGTGCTTGACACGCTGATAGAGCGAAGGTTGTGCTATGTGCCTTGTGCTGCTCTGATCTCCTCCTCCTTCTGCTCCATCTTCCCACCAGCACCCTACAGCATGACGGGGCCAGGCTGAGGGCCACCAAGGGCAGGGGGAGCAGTGACCAGCCTGGTATCCCAACTGTATTGTGTAGGTTAACCGAGACACCTAAAGGATGGTAGATATATTTCTATTTAAAGGTATTTTTTTGTTCTTTCATATGTGTTTTAAAATTTTACTGTGTTTTCCCCTGCAAGATCTAAAAATCATTGGTATATTACTGTGCAAATAGGAAAATTTTCTGCTAACAGGCCAGACATAGAATTAAAGCCCTGAGTAGACCTAGTTTGTTTTACTCCTAATAATCTAGCACTTGTTTTTTTAAGGAATGATAAATTACCTCTGATTCCTAAATAGGTTATTTTAAACTGTAGATAGTCGGCCTCTGATAGGAGCCATATTTTGCCAAACCACCTAAATCATGTGCTTATTTTTACTTTAACTTACTTTCATTTTGTTTTCCTCTCCTTACTCTCTTTGTATGGTATCGCACCTGGGAAACCAAAATGACGTTTTACACAGCAAGCTTCAGCACATACGTGCCACCAGCACTTCCACTGATGGTATATTGTGTCACACTTGCCTGAATTGCTTATAATTCGTTTTACACAAACTCACTGTATGCTGGGCCTTAAAATGTACTGCATGGTTGTTGGACTGACATGGGGAGGAAGAAGGATGTGCTGAATTTTTTGTGCAGTTTTAGTCCAT
Source organism: Patagioenas fasciata (assembly GCF_037038585.1). Classification (NCBI taxonomy): domain Eukaryota; kingdom Metazoa; phylum Chordata; class Aves; order Columbiformes; family Columbidae; genus Patagioenas; species Patagioenas fasciata. Next base: position 172,636,075 of record NC_092520.1, on the reverse strand, counting down.
GCCTAGCAGTATTTCTCCTAACTAGTAAATAAGACAATGTGATGTCTAAAAGCCACAACTTTCAAAACTTTTAGGTGTTTATATCTGTGTGGGACCACATGATAGTAGCCTGATTTCAAAAACAGGTGAGAATTTGGAACTTCTCCTGAGATCAGTGAAAACTCATGTCTGAAAGACAGTTCCATTCTGCAAGTTTCCCACACAGGATTTCCATGTTGAATATCAGACCTAGACTGTGGAAAACACTGGGTACAGTATTATGATACAAAAAAGAGGGGCACCGACTAGATTCTACCCAATGTATCCAGAATCTTCCATGTTTAATCTCTTGGGTGTATGGAATTGAAATAAATTTCGAAAATACTTCAGGTTTAAGCTATGACTACGCAGAATAGTAGGTAATAAAGAATCTGCTGAGAAACGAGAGTACCGCAGAATAAGATGCACTGGGTGATGCTTGACAGTAGGTTCTGCCATAAGCATGTGGACAGCTTCGTTGTCCTCAGAGGAAACCCATTTGTTCAACTGACATGGTGGGCCATCACTTTCTTCAATCTCCACCGCAGAAGCAGCAGAGTAAGAGCATTAAGATCAGGTGGGCAGTCAGCTACTTCCCACCTGAGTTAAAAAACACTGTCAAAATTAAGGATGAGAGGGAAGTGAGCTGCCAGTTGCTTGCTTCTTCAACCCTTCTCTTTGCAGATATGAATCTAGACACTGGACTTCCTTCCTTCTGAGTAATAGATACCTTTCCTCATTCTTCTGAGCAGTACATGCCTTGACTCACTGCAGGCCTACTTCAAAGGCACAAAAGTCAGAAGGAGCACCCTCAGACTTTTTCTCACTAGAGTGAAGTCATGCATTATCACCTCAGGACAGGTAAACAGTAAGTAGTCTTAGCTGAGGTCTTAGTAAAGACAAGGGAGTTATCTTTTCATCTTCAAGATCTAGTTAAAATGAAGCTTCTTATCCAAGCTTATCTCAATTTAACCATGAAATTGAAAATACCTCTGTGGATTCTATTAAAAAATAGTTAAGTAGGTGCACTATGTTTTTATGGACTTATGACTACTTTAATGAAAAATGAAAAGAGCAGAAACAAAGAGTGCAGGTCACAAAACGGAAAGTAAAACCACTGAAAGAATAACAGTGGTTCTGCTGTGCTCCTAGACAGAGACGGTGATGGCCTAATTGAGTTTTATTAGGCATTGCTTTCTAATAATTTATGTGACTGAACATTCAAAACTGTAAAAGGTGCTTGGCTAATATTCTAAGTAGTGTATTTGCTTAAGAAAACTTAGACACAACATAACAGTTGCCTTTAATTAGTACCTTTCATCTCAGATAACTGAGAAATTAAGAGGGTAAATAGAGCCACCTTAGGTTTTCATGGTTCATCTGCATCTTGTATAGACCTTTAAAGTTTAGTAGCATGTTATGTCCTCCTTACATTCAGATGAAAAAGCTCTGCATGCCATGAAGCAACTGATTCATGACAGAAGTCTCCATGAAATTCAGAACACAAAAGTTCAAAAGGAAGGTGGCTCTAAGCCTTCTGTTTAGGAAGTGCTCAAGTGCTTAGGCTTTTGCACCTGTGAAATTCAAGCAGCTGTTTTAAATAAAAGCTGTAAAAGTGAGCCCTGGCAGCTTCCTCTGTAGAGGGCTGGCAACAGCTGTGGAGCAGACTGACAGCATGATTACCTGTGAGGTGTGACTCCCCTCCCCTAGGAAAATGCTGAGCTGGGACAGTTTGTTCATGTCACAGCATGTGACAAAAGCTTACCAGAAAAGTGATCACTCTTGTCTTACTCTAGCAGTCTTTGTGTCAATTGATTCTAGCAATGAGAGCCCAGGCTTCCCACTGAAGAACTTACTATGGCATGGCTGACTCCAGTTGTGATTTGGATCAGAGAACAGTGTGAGCAGAGAAGCATCATGTGAGTAAGAACACGTGCTGTCCTGGGTGACACTAGCTGTGTATGTACTTACCATCCCCTTGTTTGTTCCCCTTAGATATTAACAATTAATACTACTCTCTTAACTTTCTCCAAGTCTATGTTTACACAGTATTTCAAGAGGATGTAAGTTGTTTATGAACAGGGTGTCCTAGCAATGAGGGAGGCAGCTTGAAAGGGAGAGTAATTCCTCAAAAAGTTATTTTTTTATGGTGTTATACATGAAAGTTGGTGGGAGGTAACACTTGGAGTTGGCTTATTATTTCATGGAGCCATGAATAGAGAGAAAAGACACAGAAATTTCAGACAAAAATCAGTTTATTGAGAGTACTAGCACTAAATGACTCACTGATTTATCTCAGTAGGAAAACAAACCAGAAAGTATAAGAGAGTGACTCTGAACAATACAAAGAAAAACATGTTTTTGTTCAGGTGTTTTTAAAAAAAAAAAAAAGGCACCTTTAGATTACAGATTTCCTTGGTTTGAAATACCCACAAGGAAAAAATAGTTTGTGGCTGATCAGGCTGACAGAGTTGGTGGCAGTGGTGTCTCCTTTCACATACAGTTCAGAATTTCAAGAACTCTCCAAAGTAGCAGACACTTAAGTTATGTTTCTTCGTGATCGAGGCAGAAAGTGAATTAGTATTTGAGGCTTGCATTATTTGAGCAAATGCTCTAGGCAGTTGAGGGCCTTGGATTGTGCTTCCCTCAATTATTTTGGTTGATGCTGATTCTTTTGTCCAAAAGACTTAATCAGTGAGACAAATCACAGGAGAAATATTCTTTATCTGCTGGTCAGATTAATTATTTGAATAGTGGGATTATCTCCATGCTGCTCCCTGGCAGGTTCCAGTTCTGTATCAGGTGAAAGTTAAATTATTTTTGCAAAATGAAGTGGCACTAATGAGAGATTGAGAGCATACAATGCCAAAGTCCCCTCCAACCTTTACAGGAGGTAGGAAATGCGTGTTAAGATGTAGGGGGGTGTGGAACTTAGCAAATCTCTCACAATCTGAACTTGTCAGTGAAAGGGAGGTATTAATCTTTCCTACAAGGCTGCTTGGGGTTTCACCTCAAAATTGACACTAGAATTTCTGAGAAGTTCTGGGAAATCACACATTAAAGCATGTTTACCATCTGCCAATATAAAACAACGTCCAACTAAGCCACCCAAAATGGCACAATCAAATATTCATCAAAAATAAGGCCGCTTCATTTTTAGGGGTTTCTCATAGCTTAATGTTCTTGTGTAGTTACAACCTGGGAGTAAACCTTTCCCTCAGTGTCTCAGAATAAGTCAGTACCTCAAGCTTGTCCTTGGCTGGATGTCAGTGCAACTTCTTGTTTCTGTAGACAGCCTGTGCATTAAATAAGACTGAGAGTGATGCATTTAAAAAACCCCTAAATTATATTATTAATAGACAAATGCCTAAGAATACAGCTGAGTGACACACTCTGAGTATTATTTCCAAGCAAATATTGATTGTTGTTTGTGAAGAGATAGCACAAGATGTAAAGCCGTCCTGCGATCACAATTTACTGCTGTTTGCTTAAAGAGAACCGGTATGATCCTTTATGCAGAGATCAACCCTAATGATGAATGTGGGTCACTACTTTTTCCTGCATGTTCTTGACCTTCAAATCAGTATTTCTTGTATGCATGCTTTCAATATGTTATTAACTTTGGAATGAACTGTTCTCCTACCTATGCTTCATTATAATTCCACTCAAGTTAATCTACAATACTAGTAGTTTTGGCTTGTGGAAGGACATAAAGGATTAGTATTCCACCATGTTGGACATCTACAGACACACACAATTAACTCTGATAATTTTGTCATCTCCATTGGTTAAGTCTCATTTTATCTGAGTTCAGATTAGCTGACCAGCATTTTTTCAGCACTACATTTCAAAGACAGAGATTTAGCTTTGTCTGATTTGGGACAGGAATGTTCTTGAATTATGAGGGAAATTAATTTTGGCCATCTGACACCATCTAGAAGAAACGTATGAGAGTTGTATGTGCCAAGCAGCTCAGAAACCTGTGCATAAAATAAAGCTTTTCCACTATTCTCCTTTTAAACACTGAAGCAAACGAATGAGCATAAGCCATAAACTCCAGCCTTGATCACTCAAGCACATAATATAGCTTAGTGCTCCAATGCCTAAGGTGTCACCTTGGCAGAAATTACTGAATGTGTGGTTTCCACAATTGCCACATTAATTGTGAACAGCTAATATTGTTTTTCATTACCCTTCTGCAGCACAGTCATAACCAAATAAGGCAGGAGGAGACTTAAACAGATATGTGACTTCCAGTGAAATATATTGACACCAGAGCCAATTAATACAGTTCCCTATTTCAGAAATTGGATTTGTTCAGTTCATGTCCTTCCGATTCTTGCACTTGAGGATAATTCTTCCTGATCCTCAGGAAACTTCAACAAAACAAAAATGGACCAGAGCAGAAAGAAAATCTTGTCTTATGCTACCTATTTAAACAGAGCTTTCCTTCCAATAAGCTATCTCAGAACACCAGGCCAGGAGAAGTGTTTCAGTAATTGGCCATCAGAAGTACATTGGACAAATTCTGCACACATCTTTGGTGTACAGGAGCTTCTTATCTTGTACCCAGAGAACTCTAAAGAAATGGGCAACACTGGGAAAATAATTAACAAAATGGTAGTATAATATGTGAAGCAATTTCAGGTTGCAGTAGAGATGATATTGTGTGATACCATTCTTCCTGAGTCTCACTGGTTCCCCTATCAAATCCACTCAGTTTGTAAGTAAAAAGTAATTATTTTTAAAAAAAACATACAGCAGATTATGACTATCAAGATACTTTCTCTCCCATCCCCTGTATCATCTTTGCTTACAGAATCCCTGTGCTTTACATTAGTAGCACAGACATTTTTGTGCAACTTTACACATCTTCAGTGTTGCTCAAGTGACCTCATTGCACTTCTGTAGCTTTACACCTATTCCAGCACAGCCATCCTCTGATGAGAACCCAGAAGGATGCAAAAAGCATATACTTCAGCCTGCAGGATACACACAACATGCTTCCTAAAGAGCTCAGTATGAATTTCAGGACAAAGTCTGAATTGGAGAGACTGGCAACTAGCAAAAACATCAACCATCTGTAAATCTGGTATGGAAATTACTGAACAGAATGAATATCAATAAGGCAGTTGATGTGCCAACACTTCTACACATACTATATCAAATATCTCCACTTTGCTCGTACTTTCTTTCAATCATTTCCTCTGTTGCATGTTTCTCCACCTCTTATTGTTAATTACTAGTAGCTACATCATTACAATAATCAGATTATCTCCTGGACTAGTAACTGCCTCATTCCCTTCAGAAGCTGAGTAGAGAAATTATTACAAAAAAGAAAAGCTATTCTGGGACAGAGAAGAAAGAATAAAAAGATAGATAGCTCTAAGGGCCCCAAAGCAGAAATTAGGAAAAAATTAACTCATAGTACATCACATGGCCAAGAACAGTATTTTCATTTTACCTCTGAAGCCTGAACAGGGCTCATAAAGACCCAACTGTCAAGCAGGAAAATTACTGATACTTTTTATCAAGGCATTCATTTCTGGTTAGATGCCTGTAGTCAATAATTGTTCTCACCTACACAGGAAGGGCAGCACCCACCATTGTTCAGCTCCTTTCCCCCAAGGAAGGTATTCATGTAACTTTGAGAATATTTAGCTCTTTGTTGCTTTGGACTAGATAAACCACTTACCCAAGCTAGCAACAACCTCACGCAGTTTCTCTGATGAGCTTAGATACCATGGTGACAGTAGAAGTATCTAGGATGGAAGACAGAGAAATTACAGTTATTTTGTTGAGAATTAGTGCAGAGAAAGATCTTAGACTTTCTTCTAAGATTTGACACCAAGCTAACTATCTTGATGTATAAAACACATTTTTTGCAACAAAGACAGGATTATAGCCAGCTAAGAAGTTTTCAGGAAAGCCAGCCACCATAGGAAGAGAATTAAGTTTTTTTTTTTTACTCTGCCAACTTAATGTAACCCAAAACCACATTCTTTTTCTCTGTTGAGATGGGGCCAGACTAAAGATCCAGTCGATTGGCATTTCAGGCCTGCTGTGAAGTGTTATACACACTTTTACAGACCAGTAAGTTGAGATGCACAGAGTTAGTGTCAGTCAAAATAAGAGCTCAGGAAGTTTTATGATCTAATCAGTAGCAAGAAATACTTTTGACTTTTTGGGTAAATGGGAATATTTCACAATGTAAAGACTGATCTATTTATGTAGATGCACTTCTAGAAGGCATCTTTTTCAGCTGCATTGCAGAAAAGCCTTTTAATTTTCATTTTACTCCATCATGCAGAATGTGATGACAATGACACTCAAGATTAAAGGTGGGAAATTATGCATGGCCTCTTGGGCATTTGAGTAATACTTTTTTATAGCTCATAATTATTCTTCCTGATCACAATAAAATGTAAATAAAATAAATTATAATATCATCATTATTTTCATATCTTGGTGTGACATTTGGCTATGGACCACAGTGACTAAATGTATTATTAAAATTAAGAATGTTACACCTGTAGTACATGACAAACCACCTAGAAGCTCCAGTCAAACAGCACGTTCCCATTATGCAGCTCATTTTAATTGTTACTTTAGTAACAATTGTTAGTAGTTATTTCCACTTACAGAAAATCATATATCATACACAATGGTCTCGCACCACACAAGCAGAATTCACCACCCCACAGGCAATCTGGGACCTTCTTTCCCTGGAATCCAGAAGAATTCATATCCATCCCAGGTATTTAGTGTCAGTCTACCTTTGAGACTTCACAGATTTACATCTTCTAATTAAGGATGAAAGAAGCTGGTGTCCCTCACTGAACCCAGCTGTATTGGAGAACTTGCTGAGAGTTATTGTTAGGAAGAGGAATGAGGTATTCTTTTCCTTTAGTGACTTGGCAAAAATAGTCTACAAAACCAGCCAGTGATCCCGGGTAAACAATAAGATCCTAAATTAAAGGACAGCAAATAAAACGAGAATAAACAAAGAATTAATGGACTTGCCCACTCATCAAAGCGTGGATGGATGTAGTTATGCCAATATAAGTATGTGCCGAATGTATAGTATGGTGTATTTAGATATCTCTCTTACTTCAGCCATACTTGGTGCTGCGTTGTCACAGCTATTTTGCATTAAAATATCACATTGCTGACTGAGAAAGGAAAGACTGTAGTAAATGCTGTGCAGATGGAGCTAAATGTGGTATTTTTCTTCTGAAGTTCAACTGCCCAGTGACTTACCCCATACCATCCACTCTTCTCGAGGTGTTTTTTTCTTCATGTTGCTATGTGACTGTTGGTCAATTGACAAGGAAGGAAAGAATAATCTGGAAATTTAAAATATTAGATCTGCAGTGGTTAGAAAGGATTTTTTTTCCTCCAATGGATTTAAAAAAAAGTCTGTGCAATCTGGCTGCATCTGAATGCCAAAAGAAATATGACAGCTCTTAATGCCTGTGAAAGGATTTTTTTTAAAAAAATGATTAATTTATCTGTTTTTCTCTCTCTCCTTTTCTAAATTTTTTCTTCCTCCCCCCGAAGTATTGTTTCTTAAGGCAACAAGGCTTAGGAAATCACATTGTGTCTGCCAAAATTTTTCAGTAACTTTTGAACCTGCTGTAACTCCTGAACCAATTCCAACCTAATCTGATCAAGGGCTAAAAGGAACAAAAAAATATGTCCTCACAAAATTTGTGAAAATCAGGGAATGTATAAAGGAAAAAGATAAAAATTAGGACCCCTGTGGTTGGAGAGGCTGAAGCAGAAACATCAAGCTGCCCATTAGGTTCACTGTGGCCAACTGATCAGTGTGTGTTTCTGAATTTGTCCCGATACCTGCCTCTCACAGCCTTTGGTCTTGGGATGGTATGTGGACAGAGTATGAGCAGAGCTATGGCTACATGTGGATGGTGCACAGGAGAAGATCTAGAAATGTCATACCCAGGCTGCATTAGTTCTGCTGCTTGTGGAATAACTTATTTTGTATTATACTTTCACCTCTTGTCTGGCACTCTTTTCCTAGAATAATTCACTGTCTATCACTCTCATGGCAATAGCTCTGTCCTGGTTCACGGCTAAGATCAGGAAAGGGGAAATCTCGAGGAAATATGAGCCATTGACTAGATGAACACATTAGGCCAAATTAATGAGAAGAGATTAATCTGTTGAACTCTGAGAAGAGCTGTTCTTGTCAGGACAGAATTTTTTCCCTTCCCCTTTTAAAATTTCCTTTTCTCTTCACTTTCTCTCCACTCTCTCTCGTGGAACTGTTTCTCTGGTTTCTGTGTTGTTTTTTTTTTTTTTTCTTATAGTTGCCTTGTCAATTCACTCTCACCACAGGACCACTGCTCGCTCTATATTGCCCTCTCTGCCATCCCATTATAGACAAGATCTAGTGAAGCAAAGGTACTTATTTTGCCAGTTTCCTGTGGGTCTAGTTCATTTGACATGGTTTCGCAACCATGAAATATTATTTTAATAAAGTTCAAGAGGGGAAACTATTGGCATTAAAAATGAATACGTACTCTTGATGGAATCTTTTGTCTTAAAGGTAGTACAGCAGGGAATTTTTGGAGGAGACTTGATTACTAGTGGGACAAAGGGCAGTAAAATGACTTCAGGTATGGGATACTAAGATACTATTTGTTCCTTAGCTCCAGATACACACACACTAATGTCCTTTTTGCTTTGTTTTCTTCATTCCTGATATGTTTTTCTTGCACATACTTTGTGCTTCAACACAGCTTTCTTCACAGAATAAACCCTATTAGGGCTGCTTTTTTTCTATACAAAATTGTAAACGCTGGTTCATCAATCAAAGCCCAAGAAATACGAGTTTTCAATGCCACACAGCTGCTAACAAAGTTGAAAAAAACCCCTTAGTTTACTGGTTGTAAGTGAATAGTGCTGCATTAGTTACCTGCATCTTAAATGAGGCCCACCCATCATTGAAACATTTACATTTTTAAAATTTTTTTTGAAGATTTCTATCTGAAACTATAGAAAGTGTAAATATTCTGGTTTTGAAAAAAATATACATATATAGTAGGATCTCTTTTATTTTCTTTTTTTTTTTTTTTCCCTTCCCCCTCCCGCCGAAAAAAAAGAATGAAAAGTTCTAATAATTTACCGCCTGGTGCAGCGTCTGACTTCAGGCATTTTGCCAAATTTAATGAATACGGCTTACAGGGCAGAGCTTGAAAGGAGGGACTCCCTTCAGCGTGTAGTAGAAAGCGACCGGGGAAAGCGAAACTGAGCGAGACAGAAATGATTTTGTGTTCCTGACAACGGACGGGAGCGCAGAACTCCGGCGCTCCCCCTGTTCCGCTGCCACCTCCAAAAGGTTTGAACACGATGCCGCCTGAGAGGACGAACTATCGGTCTGCACCTTCCAGCGGGACAAGCCGGTGACGCGATTCCCAGCCCCGCCAGGGCTCCGCGCCCTCCGCGACTACAACTCCCGTCAGCCCGCGGCGCAGCGGCCGCCTCACTGGCCTGCGCGGAAAACGGCCCGTTAGTAACTTTCCACAGCTGGGCTGCCCCGGAGCCGGCGCAGAGAGGCGCCGTGGGACCTACTGCCCGTCCTCTGCGGCTGGAGAGGCCGGCGGGAAGCTGACCCGCTCCTCGGGAGGCGCCGCCGGAGGCAGCCCGGGCAGTCGGCGGGCCTTCCTCGGGCGGCGGCGCCGCGATCACGCCTCCCTCTCTGCAAGATGGCGGCGCCGTTGGCGGTAAATTCGGGTAAGAGGAGCGTGAGCGCGGGGCCGCGGTTCTTCCTTCTCCTCCGCGGCAGCGCCACTCGCCGCCTGCCCCGCTGTCCGCCAGCCGGTCGGGGGGCACAGGCCCGGCGCCCCTCCTCAGAGCCCGCGGAGCCGGGGGCGGCGGCCAAGGAAAGGCCGGGCGTGAGGAGGCGGCGCGGCCCGAGCGGGCGGCGGGGCAGCGGGGGCCGCGGTGACGCTGGCAGGCGGCGGGGAGAGCGGGTCCGTGTGAGCCGCCGCCCGTGCGGCGGTGCCCGGGGCTCTCGGGCCGCGCAGAGGCAGGTGACGGAGCCCGGCGGTCGGAGCTGCCGCCCTGGCCGGCTGGTGCGGGCCAGGGGGGCGTGAAGCCGGTGACATGAGGTGGCCTTTGACTCGAGGGGACTATGGTAACTCAATGCGTGTGTGATTAAGCATCACTTCTGTTTTGCAGTTGTCTCTTAATGCCACCCGTTATAAAACACAAATAAAAAAGCACCTAATTTTGCTCTGTTACACAAGAAACCTGGAAACGTTGAATTGGTTTCTCTTGCATTGAGTGGATTAGGAGCAGCTGGATCATCTGTAGTCCTTTTAGAATCTGTCACAAAGAGCTGATTTTAGGTTACTGAGGCAGTGCTTACCCAGTATAATTGGGGAATAAGTCTAGTACAAAAAGAAAAGACTAGCTAATTGGAAAATCACTTAGGAGGTCATCTCATCTAACACTGCGTTCTTGCACTTAAAACTGGGCCAATTCAGTCAGGTGGCTCAGGGCCTTATCCAAAGTATAATAGTTTTGAATATGTTTAAGGATGAAGATTATCCCAGAGGTTGTTCTGTTCCAATATGTGACCACCATCAGAGTAATTTTTTTTTTTTTCTGATGGCTAATTCAAAGTTTCTGTATTGCATCTTGTCTCAGTTGCGGCCTGTCTCCTGGGGTACCTCACCGTTTTCTGTGTACAGTGCCATTTAGTAGTTGAAGACAAGAAAGCTCCCATCCTGCTTTAGCATTATCTTCTTAAGGCTGAAAAAGGTCAATTCTTTTAGTCTCTTCTCATTCATTGTGTTCTCCAGTGCCCTATTTCAATGTCTTGCTCTGGGGAGCCCAAAATTGTACACAGTATCAGAGTGAATGACTCAGAGATGCCTAAAAATCACTTCCCCACACCTGTTGGCTGCATCTCTGTTAATACAGCCTGGTGCTTAGAGGCAACCTTTTGCCGTGAGAGTGTGCTGCCAACTAATGTTCAGCTTCCTGTCTACCAGAACACTGGGTGTTTTTCTGTAAAGCTGCTTTCTAGCTGCTTGGTCCCCAGCCTGTGCTGTTCCTGGAGTTATTCTGTGTCAGGTGCAGGATGTTCCATTTGCTGTTGTTGAGCTTCATTAGGTTAATAGAGGGAGAATGGAGACCCTGTGAAAAGCAGTTGTGACTGGAACATAGGCATGGCCAGAAGGTTTGTGACTAAGGTGGTGTATGTCACAGTGACTAGTTAATAAAATTAAATAGCTCCATTTCTGTGTCAAGCAAGGAGTGAATCTCACAGAGAATATATTTTGATGTAACTGAATCAATTGCATCCCTGCTTCCTTGCACAAAAGTGGTAATAAAGCAAAGACCCTTCATTTGAGAGAGGAGGAATGGTAATTATTCCTACCATTCATAGCATCTGAAATTTGACTTTGTCAAAGTGAAAACTGGAGTGGTCCAAAGGAGACTACACTTTATTGTATCAATTACATGGCAAAAGATTCTATAGTCTTATAATTAAAAAAAAAAAAAGCAGAAGTTACTCGAGAACTAATGAGGATTTTGCCCTAAGTTATAGTACATTGTTTGTTGGGACAGATGTAGCATGGTTAAGTTTATAGTTTGACAGAAAGTTCAGGCATAAGCATCAACTACTATTGTTGCCAAAAGAAGCAACTCAGCCTGTCCTTCCTTGCTGTCCCTGATGGGAAGGTCAGCCTTTCTAAAACTGTAGTAATAGTAGAAGCATCCTAAGGTGGAAAAAGTCAACATGGTTGCTAAAGTCCAACCTTTTTTCCATCCCAGTTGCTTATTCCTTTCTCTGCAATACTCCATCTTTGTGCCAGCATAGCTTGTGCCGTTACAGAGCAAACTGCGTTGTAGATGTGATCCTGCTGAAAATAAACTCTTTTATGGATTGGTTTTCAGTTAGAAAAGTTAGATCCTTAATTTGTTTTAATGCCTTACAGTACGTGTAGTTGTGCTGGTGCAAATAGTTGAACAGCTTGTGGTAGGCACTGTGGATTGCTGCTGGTGTTTATTGGACTTGGTAGTTTAATAAGAGCGAAAAGACCATTTAGAGTGGAAGTAAATCTCTGAACTCTGAAGTTATGTGGAGAGCCAGTTACAGTCTGGAGTATGAAATGATTTGTCCAGCAGTAGCTATCTTCGATTTGTCTAAGTACGGGCAACATGGTATGATTAAAATACGTTTAAAAAGGACAGAGGATTTGTCCTTTTTACAGACTCTCCTCTCAGGTACAACTACTGGCACTGCTTGTAAATGACAGCATGTGAGACCCTAGTTCTTGTTAGTGAGGGTTTGACTTGATTTTATTATTTCTTCCTTCACATGAAAATGAAACTGATAAAGTTTTGCTTAGTTTTTTGCTGCTTCCAAGACACCTCAGGGAGTGGTAAAGCAGACTGAAACTAGGGGTCTAGCTCTCTGAGACCTGCCCTTGTCTCTGTGCTCTCTGGCCACACTTCGACTTGGCTTATGCTACCTTATTGTTCAGGTCGTCCACGTAGCATTTTGCATTACTTTGAGGTGGCATCTTGATTGTACGAATCTTCACATCACAGTAGTTACCATTTGCTTGCTGTCTTAATGTAATCAGCCTGATTAAGATGAGATGTGGATGTGTTTGATGTCCCTGGTCAGGGTTACTTTGAGGGATGGAGCCAGCTAGAACAAGTTAGAAGAAGATAAAATGTTACCTCTGTACTTGATTTTGTACCACAATATTAACTTGTACGTTAAAAAAAGGGGGGAGGGGAAGTTAAGTCAGTTGTGGGTGAAATGCTGTTATTTTTGTATTTAGGCTAACCTGCAAGGCATAGTTTCATTTTATCATTTCTCCAGAAACAAAGCTGATTTCAGGGGTCTCAGCCTTTGACCACCCACTTGTTCTTTCCCTCTGTGCTTCAAGTGTTGCTCTTTCAGGTTTTTTTTAGTGGTTGTCAGGACCACTTTGTAACCTGTGTTAATGAAGTAATCTGATTTTTGAAAACAAGCCTCAAGAACTCTAAACATGATAGAAGAACTCTGTAAAGTGTTGCTGCTTTTTTTTTTTTTTTCCTTTAATTTGGATCATTTGACTACCATGACTTATAGTGCAGTCCATCAAAGTTGCAGGGACATTATTAATGAAGAAGGGGTGTGTATGGTTGGGAACAAGTGGTTCTGAATGAAGAAAGGCAGTGATCTCTTAAAGTATCTTTTCCACTAGCAAAATTATAGCATGCAAAAACCATCGCTAGTTAATAACCACATGAGGGACTGTATCAGTAGATGCTCAAAAACATATAACTACCTACAATCAGGTGGTGGTGTTATGCTGTACCTTGTAGACAAACTGAATACAATTGGTAATAAATTTATCTGGTATGTTTAGCAGTGACTTATGGTGTGTAGAACCAAAAAGTTTCAGAAATACAAATAAGTATCCAAACATTTCCATTGTTAGATATTCTGTTTAGTGCAGGTCTTAAAATGTTGGGTTTTTTTTAACAGGATGTTAATATGACGTTGGTCAGAACGATTTTCCATTTGTAAGGTTTTCAGTTTAGACAGTGATTCTGGCAGAAGTCTGAAGACTAGTTTGGCACACTGTTTTCATGAGACTTGGTGCAAAAAAGGAAACTTCTGGTGCAGTCTTAAGGCTACAGGCTTTGGATTCTGTGTGATACAACTTGTAGTGTGGAAGAGAGAATTTCAGCTGTAATATTGAACTAAGATTTGAAGTATGCAGAGGACACTTTTTTCCAGCGTTGAGAAGGAGGAATTGTATTTCCAGAGTAGATTCAGACTATCTTAACTAATAATACATTTATGTTTGCTAGACCAGAAATAATCTGATCTCTTCTAAACATAGTGAGGTGATTGCTTATATTGATCTGTCTGTTTCTAGTAAAGGAAATTGATTCCTTTATGAAGCTCTTGTGCAGAATCTTAGCAACAAATGTGCCTTAGAGATCAGAAGTACTTGTTTGTTTTAAAATGAAAATGAGATGAGTAAATGTGAAAGTAAGTGTCTTTAGGCTTATTTTTGTTTCTTGTGTAATATTGCCTTTAATCTTATGACTTTGGTTTCTAGTATATTTTGTTCTGCACAGTCTGATGCAGTGATGCACCAGATCATCATGGCACTGCTGTTCATTTTCAGCTCCTCATATATTATGTATTCCTTTGTTTTGGAGTTTTCTGTAAAAAATGGAAAACAGGAAGCCTGCCTTGCCAAGTTCCATTCAGATTCATGGTCTGCTGTCCAGTTCTTAATTATTCTTTAGTTTTACTGAAGTGGGGGGAATTTCTTGGACATATAAGGATGTAAGATTACACTCAGTGATTGTATCAAATATCTTTGTAAGATGACTTTCAGCCCCAGAACTTAGTTGTGTACATCATCTTTTTTGCTTCTCTAGCTCTCTAAATGCAATTAGGTTTTATATCAGACCATTGTTATTTTTTTTGTGCCTTAAGAAGGGAAAACATGCTTTTCTTGATTCACATAACAGTCTATAGTGTCAAACTTAGACTAACAGTAAATTTTAAAAGTCTACTTACTGAAAATAGTGTATAAATACCTTGTTTTCCTTGTTTCTTTCTCCTTTTCAAATACATTTTCTTTTGTTTTATTTCTTCCTTTAGCTGCCAGCTTATGGGGTCCATATAAGGACATATGGCAAACTGTAATGAATGCCATTTGGAAAAGGCAACCTGAAGCTATTCATCGCCTCGACCAGGTTTTAAAGAAACACAAATCTGACTTCATTTCCCTCTTCAGAAACCCGGTACTGGACTAATGCTCTCTTGTGGAATGAGTTGATGATTTATTCCATCTTGCATTGTAGCAACTAGAAATATGTCTTCTTTCAGTGGTGTTACTTCTGAGATAGTAAATGGCTTTTTAAACTGATAGGTCACAAAGTTTAAGTCAGCTGTAGAGTTTTGTCAGTATATTTTAGCATCTGAGTTTAACAGAAAAAAAATTATTTAGAAAATAGTGCTTTGGAGTAGTGCAGCACATGTCTTTCATTGAGCTGATACCAATTCCTGTTGAAAATTGTATCAGAATTTACTTTTGGTGTCCATTATTCTGAGTAAACCCAATGTCAACACCAATTGTATAGGATTATTTTTGGTACATTTCCACAAAGAAACCATTGCTGTGCAAGTGTGAAACATTTTTAGGATGCCTTTACTATCTCTGTGTTTAAAAATACTACCTTTGTTTTTATGATGACAACCTAACCTGTCAGAACTGTATTTGTGAGGAAGGATTAATGTGTAAACCTTTATTCAGTATTTGATCTTACCATTTTGAATAACTTCCAATGCTTGTTTCTCTTGCAGCCAAAGAATGTTCAGCAGCATGAGAAAATCCAGAAAGCAAGTACAGAAGGGGTTGCTATCCAGGGTCAGCAGGGAACGAGGCTTTTGCCAGAGCAACTCATCAGAGAAGCCTTTATCCTCAGTGACCTCTTTGATATTGGAGAGTTGGCAGCTGTTGAGCTCCTTCTAGCTGGTGAGAAGGGAAAATATTTAAGAGCTGGAAAAATACAACTTAAATAGGGCCTTCTTATTTAAGTGTGTGCTTAACATGAATGCGTGGTTCAGTCAAGGCCTTAGCTTCCTAACATAGAATATTTTTAAAAAGAAATCTGCTGTCACTGTAATGTAATCTGATAACAGTGTTCTGAACCTTAATGTTCATATTTTTGCAGCTATTGCAGAAGTGGAAATAATTTGATGTTTCTTTTATGATGTACTTTCTCCATAACCGAATTTAAAAATAGTTTAAACAAGATTGAGAGTTTTTTCCATAAAGCAGTGTAATAGATATTGGTTCTTCAGATTATGAATTATACATTGATATGTGACTGTATTTGGATCATAGTCTAATAACTGATTAGTAAGAGAGGTATTCTGGAAAGTGACACATGCTTTGCATGTAGAAAATTAATTTCAATGTTACTGAAGTATAAATGCTAGTTATCATCACTAGCCACTCTTCATTATTAGCTTTTAAATTCGTCTAGAAGTAGCTTGCTAATTTGTGACCTTTAGAAAGCCATCTCGAAGCCAACCTTGATTTCTGCTTTGAACTTGAATTTTCAGTATAAATTCAGACAGACAATTTCATTTTCAATAAAGAAATCTTAGCTTGAATTAACTGTTAAGATGGGTACATATCAGTTTCAAATGCAATTTGGACTAGGATACTTATGGACTTGAATTTATGTTTATTTTATATTGGTGGATATTTTAATAGTTTAATATTTTAATAATAGCACCCAAAATTTCTGTGGTGTTTTTTTTTTTTTTTTTGGAAGTGCCTGAAACAAATCAAAGTGGTAGTGAATTGTTTTGAATGCTACATTTGTATTTCATTTAGAAATATAAAGATATAAAGCTGTTGTCAAAGCGTGTATGTTCAACTTTGGGTGACTGTTCTGTACATTTTCATTCAACAGGAGAACACCAGCAACCTCACTTTCCTGGCCTTACAAGAGGTCTGGTGGCTGTTTTGTTGTACTGGGATGGAAAAAGATGCATTGCCAATTCACTACGAACCCTCATCCAGTCACGCCAAGGGAAGACGTGGACACTGGAACTCAGGTCTGTAGTAGGGTGATGAGCTGATCAAAGCTCTTTGCTTTGAGTGCTTTTAGGACTGATTAGACTCATGAATATTTTCAAATCTGTTTGTTTTTTGTAACCTAATGCAGCTGCTTTCATGTTTGCTTTTAAGCATAAGATTCTTTTTTCTTACACATATTTTTATTAGATCATAAAGATATGCGTTTTACTTTCAGGTATTTTGTGCTACTTCACCTTTTGACAGTGTGTTGCTTCAGACACCCTCCTAGTCAGTGTTGCTCTAACTAATGAGTCTGAGTTTTTGCATTTACTGTGCTCTCACTTCCTGTGTCCAGCAAAACAGAACTGTGCTTCTGTCTTTAATTAAAATGGATGCACTATCTCCTGGCAAACATAATACGCTAACATTTTTTGACTTCAAAAGAAAACAGTACACAGTTTCCTTCCAGTGCACAGTGATTGCCTGACTAGAGAAAGATGAAAAGATGTGTTCTAGTGTAAATATAAATTCTGAAACATAAGATAAATGATTACTTTAGAACTAGCTCCACCACTTCAGTATGCTGTATGTAACTGAACAATTGCAATTACTGGTAAGAAAGAGGCTGTGAGCTTGTGAATTATGTGCATCTTATGTATAGTACTTTTTGATAGAAATCTTAACTAGCTGATCCATGTTGTGTTCTCGTATTCCATGCTCTTCAATCTACAGTTACCTAAAGACTTTGTATGCATTCATTATAATGTTTTGAGAGGGCGCTGCTTACTGAATATCAATGCAGGGCTGGTTGCTTTATGTATATAATGTAGTTGTACATTTTCTGTCAGCAAATATTAATGTATTTGATGAGATTTATTATTTTAGACTTCCTCTGTGACTGGGTATAGTATGATTAATTGTTACACTTGTATTTTTTTCCATTATAGTCAAGAGTTAATGTCTATGACAACACGCTTTACAGATGAGCTAATGGAGCAGGGTTTGACTCAGAAGATCCTCACTCTTGTGTCTCACATTGATTTGAACAATGAATTTGATAAACTCCAGCGAGAGCGAGGCTTGGGCAGTGAGAAACATCGCAAAGAGGTAAAGAAGGGACTGGGTGTGAATATTTTACTTGAGTTACTGCTCAGATTAGAAAACAGACTGCCGAGATACATGAAGTGATTTTTCTTTAATACTTTCTAGTTACTGTTCTTTACCTTTGCGAGCTCTGTTACTGTCTCAGGCATCATAGTGACTACCCCACAGCTTGTGCTATATTAGTGTGGGATCCAAATTAGTTCCTGCATTTCTGTTTTGCTGTTGCTCCCTGATGCTTCTTAGTGAAGAAGTATAGTCAGGGACAGTAAGAAAGGAAGCCTAATATTTGCACTATGTGTAAATTTATTTTTTTTTCCCAATTGTATTCTGAAGACTGTATATTAAATTGGCTGCTCTCAACACTACTGTTATCAGCACCATTGGAATAAAAATAGCAAACTTAAATTTATAAATTATTAAACCAGATTGAAACCAAGGCTACTCAGGCAAATAATGCTCTTTTTAACAATCCAATTATGTTGATATGAACAGAAGCATTTCTAATATTGAAGAGTGAGAATTGCTTGAAAATGAGTTCTCATTTTTGTAATCCTTGAACTTAATTGAGACTGTGACTAACTGCAGAGTATGTTTCTAGTACCAAGATTTTAAACATTATTGTTTTAATTTCTGAAATTCTTTCTAATGAGTAAACTGTCTAAAAATTACTCTGTGTTATAGTCAGTCAATTTGTTTTCCATCAAATGAAGAGCTAGGTTTTACATTTTTGCTATTAATCTAGAAACTATGCAAAGAATATACTTCTGATTTACCTTAAATCACCTTAATTTACTTCAGTTTTACCTTAAAATTAATTTCATGCTTAATGTTGGAGGGTTTTTTTCTTCCTTTTAGGTGGACTACCATATTTCCCTCTGTGTTAATTAGAATTATTCTGCTGGAGCCTGTCCACAAGTCTCTTGCTGTGTTAAATGTTGAAAAGTTTTTCTCTTTATCACCATGCATGTTATTTTACTGGAGGTGGAATGTCTATAGCTCTTTATTTTTTATTTAACAAGGTACAATGGATCAAGGTCAAGAACATTATTAAGAAGTTAATAATTTAGCTAAATAAAATTTTACTAATAACATTATTAAAAACCATTAGTGGCTTTTTATTTCTTAGGGTATTGAGCAGGGTGTGTGTAGTGTGTGTTGGTTGGTGTGGTTTTGTGTTTTGTTGTGTGGTTTTCCCCCCCACAACTTCTACTGTTTAACTACTTTCAGTCTTATAAAAAACTCAGATTGGGTGGAGGAATGAGGTTAACAAATGAAATAAATGTCCTTGTTTGAAACCAGCAATTTCTGGTGTAATTGTTAGAAGAAGGACAACTTTTTTTGTTTTCGAGACTCAGTGCACTTTGTTGTATCACAGCGTACACTATTTTGTCAAATAAAACTAGAAAATATTTTTAGTATGAAAACGCTTTGTAACCATTACGTAGGGCATGATATTTATTCCATATGTAACAGACGGTAAAAGATTTTGTTGATGTTTATATTCTAAAGCTGATATAAATATTTCATCTGGGGAAAGAAAGTTCCAATTTTAAATGTTTCATATTTCTCAATGCCTTAAGGGTTAGGTATTTGTATAGTCAGTTGAGGGCATCTCCTGGGGCAAGGGGAAGGCTATGACCTTATCTGGATATATTATAACTACCAGTTATACCTCACATGAAATGCCTGGGAATATGTACACATTTAACAAGCAGAAATGTGCCTTTTGTTGTTTAGCAATTAAAAAACCCCAACATTTTCTGTAGCTGCTGTCTTTAGAGTAATTTTTAAGTTAATTCAGTCATAGTGATTGACTGAGAACAAGTTGAACATGTTGCCAGAGTATCTATATTCACTGGTTTTTGTTTGGCTTTTCTTTGAAAGGTTTCTGACCTCATTAAAGAGTGTCGACAGTCCTTGGCTGAGAGTCTGTTTGTCTGGACCTGCCAGTCACCGCTGAGTAAGGATGACACTCTGATCCTGATAAGTTACCTGGAAAAAGTAACAGTGGAAGCTGATGGCTCGTTGGACGGTGTGAACTTGTCTCTTCTCATGGCTCTGCTTTACTGCTTTGATGTCAGCTTTCTGGAACAAGGCACAGAGGATCGTGACGGTAATGCTGGCAGGTTTCCCAAAGAGGTTATGTTGTGTAGATGGATAAATTGTTATTTAACCAATTTTGTTACTGATCAGTAACAAATTGGTAAGATTTTGCGTGTTGGTTTCCGTATTAATTTACTGGGTTATTGGTGTTAATGTGTGTTTTTGTTGTTCTTCAAGATTTGATGTACCGACTCCCTCTCCTAGCAGAAAGACAGTACATAGCAACAATACACACTCGTCTTCAGGAGTCTCAGCCTTGGAAATTACCAGGCCTGCAGGCTACTGTTAGATTAGCCTGGGCGATGACATTACGAGGAATATCCCAGTTATCCGATGTGACAGGTAAATTACCTTAAAGTGCAGTTGCTGCACGTTAGTATTCAGAGCTTGCAAGTGGTGTAAGTCAAAGTATCTGTTATCTTTTTGAAGTGTTAGTATTTACCTTTGTGATAAAATTACTGTTGACACTCCTTTAAAGCTTTCTCAGTATGCAAGTTTGGTTGTCAAGAATTGAACTGCTCTGAAATGTACATGGATTTAGAAGTAGTTAATAGACAGTAATATTGCATAGTTCCTTCACTGAAGTGAAAGAGATGTTAATGTACTGAAAAATGTGAACTATTGCACTTTAGCAACTTTCGTATTATTTGCACACTTACATTAAGAATAGATTTATGCTTATGACTTTTTACCTCTATAAATGTTAAACCTTAGTATCTTCAGAGGACAAATCAATTTTTAGGTTCTTTTCATGCTGCACTTCATAAGCTTTCCAGGTTCCCTACTGTGTCAGAATTAGTTCTACTCCAGAATATCTATTAAAGAAAATTTAAACATTAATTATAATGTTTAATTAAGATTTGTTTGTGATTCTTAGTTCACAGCCTTAGATTTGATTGGGTAAATGGATTATGCACTTTAACACTTATTAAAGAATAAAGTTGAGATAATCACCTGACATTAACTTTTCCAGTCTAGTGTTTACCTGTATGGTAGAAAAAGCATAGTTGATAAAAGCATGTCGATTTGCGTGTCTGCCAGGTATTCTGGAGCATGTTTTGTTTGGTGACAAATAACAGTAACTTATTTTTTTGCCTCATGTGATTTTTGTTGCCCAGCTCTTGCAGAATTCACTGAGGCAGATGAGGCAATGGCAGAGCTCGCGGTTGCTGATAATGTGTTCCTGTTCCTGACTGAATCTGTTGTGGGCTCTGAAAATTTCTACCAGGAGGAATTTTACATTCGCAAAATCCATAACCTTGTCACAGACTTCCTTGCACTTATGCCAATGAAAGTAAGTTGCTTGTGTGAACAGCAGTTCTTGAGAAATGTGGGCATCTCTTCTATATTTCTGACATGAGTCCAGGTAGCACAGAGATGCAGGTGTGACCATCAACTTGAGGTGCTGCAGTTCAGAAGACTTGTTGACTTTATGGAACTGGTATGGTTTGGGGTTTGTTTTCCACACTGAAGTACAATGTGATATTTAAAACACTTGAGTGTGGTGAGATTTGCAAAGCAAGCTTATGTGGTGGTAGTGGCTTGGGTTTGTTTGGTTTTACCTGATTTAAATTTAAATGAATGCTGGAACTGATGGTAATGTATTTTTTTGTTTATTTCTGTGTTTGTTTTTTTTTTTTTTAATTTCAGTACAGGCACTTTAGCCTAAATTAACTTGCTGGTTTTGTCTCTCATTTGTAATTTATTCTTTTACTAATGATCTTTTCCATATTTAAGGAGAGGGATTCTGCTTTTCCTTTCAGGATTATCAATTGTTGTGAAAATGAGCAGCTGTTTTCACTAGAACAGCAGAAATGCTGCAGAATGGTTTTTAAAAAGTTTGAAGCAATTATAAGTTTTATTTGTCCAAGACCTTGCATCTAGATATGAAAAATTAAAATAATATGAAAATATTTTCATTTAATTGATGGAGGCTTTATTTTGTGACCTTCATTGTGTTGACCTTTAGTTGGAGTTGCCAAATAATTACTTTTTTCGATGTGCAAAAGGAAGGATATAAAACATATTTTGTTCATTTTAACCTCACAGAATGAGAACAATAGTGGCAGGAAAACCAATATTTGAGCCTTAAGAATCTTCGAGGGCACATATGAGCATATTGTAGACAGCTTTTAGGTTTAATCGTAATTTATTTATAATCTGTTGATACTGTGTGTTGTTTTCTCAGGCTGTCTTTTTGAGCCACCAAATATGTATAGGACAAGTATAATGTCAGCTCAGACAAGTTAATGTTGATAACTTTACAGCTATATTTCTACTGCAATGGCTGCCTCCATACAGTATTTACCATGTTGTAACAGGCTTTGGACATCCTTTGAAGGCTGCACGCAACAGTGTTTTCTGTAATACAGACACAATAGCGCTGAGGAATATTTTGAATATATGAGGAATATGTGAGGTATATTTTATGCAAATTCCTTAAACAATCGAGTACAAACAGATTTGGAAGTGGTAACATTTTAATTGGCCAGCTCTTCATTGGCTGGTGTTGCTTTTCAAAAGATGGAATGTCTCCCTGTAATGATACCAGTTTTTATGAAAGAGATATAGAGTAGATTTTTGAATGAAGGTGGAAGAGCTGGAGAATGGCCCAAGCTGAGGTCGCTGCCTTATTAGATTTTGAGCAAATCTGAGGCTGTGTCCTGTATCCATGGAACTGCCTGAAAATCCCAAAGCTGTTGGTTTGTTGGTACCTCTCTCTTCTCCATTGCATCGTGGAGCTGAAGGCTGTATCTCTGGGAAGTGTATTCTCTTCCATTTTGGGTTTTTTGCTTTGGTTCAGATCTGCAGTTGGTGTAGCTAATGTCTGGACATGAAAAGAGATATTTTTCATTACAAGTAGAATTTTATGATACAGGATATGAGTAAAAATCTGACTGTTGACTTGTATTCCATTTTAATAGAGGCAAGCACTAGCTGTTTTACAGGAAAGACTTTGTTAGCAGGCAACTGGGCTATAGCCCAACAAGGGAATTGTTTAACTGCTATTAGTTAGTAGTTGGCTTATGAACTCAGCTATTTTTACTGAGTGTCAAATTTTAGGTAAAGAGAAGTGTCTGCTTTGCAGGATCTTTGTATATGTACTTAAACTTTGTTCAGTTTTATTTAAATCTGTAGGTCAGCATTTTCTTTAACTCTTCTGTATAGTTTTAATGTTTATGCTTCTCGCCAGTGATGATTTGGGGAAATCTTTTGGCTGACTGCATTATATTCTGAACTTGATAATTAGCTTTAGTAGTTCAGGTAGTTAATTATTTCATTTATGAACATTCAATTTGCCCATATATTAATTTTGTTAGTATACTAATTTGGCTAGTTTGTTCTGACCCTTTCCACAGTTATTTCCAGTGTTTAACTATTTTTTCTTGATGAGACACAATTATTTTGCTACTCATTCAATTTTGCAAAGTAAGATGTATTATAGACCATTAACTGGTCTCTGTTGACCATCACAGTGTTTTAATTTTTGTTTTTCCTGTTGTATTTATTGACATGTGGTAATGCTTTTAGTTGTGACAGACTGGGTCCAAAGTAATTACATCAATCCAAAACTTTGCAAAACATAAAGTAGCTGTAAGTAGAAGTAGCCTTTAAATGGCTAAGAAAGCTACAATCCACAGATCTATATACAGAAAACATTATTTTACAGTGTTTTATGTTTCTTTTCACTCTTTGTGGACAATGGTTTGACTTTCTTTGCTTGAAGCTAACCTGTTTAGGTTTCAAAGTAAAAAGAGGAAAAGAATCCACATTTTGGGGCCAAACCAGAGGATCTGGTGAAGTTGGTTGGGAGAGAACTCCCCATGGTATAAGTTCAGGGCTTTTACTACGAACTGAGGACATTGTCAGTAAGAAAATGACTGAATATGTCTTTGAATATAAGCTGTTGGGGGGAGGAGACTAAAAAATCAAATTAATATTCTTGTCATGTATGTGCAAGTTAATTTCCTTTGTTAGTTTTTAATAGGCTGTTTAGGCAACTCTGTTATTTTTGTTCTGTTCCATCTTAGATAAATGTAGACTAATATTTTTCTCCACTTTATAAATTGCATAGGTGAAACAGCTGAGAAACCGTGCTGATGAAGATGCTCGCATGATCCACATGAGTATTCAGATGGGTAATGATCCGCCTATTTCCCTTCGGAGAGATCTGGAGCATTTAATGCTTTTAGTAAGCCCTATTTTCTTTAAATTTGCCATGTCAGAAAGTGTGACTTTATTCTTCATCAGATAATCCGTATCTGAATGATAACATACAGTGCTGGATCTTTCCCTTTTTGAATTAGATTTTTTCTTAAATATAGACACTTTCTATAAATTTTCGTGAAAAGAAATAAATTTACTGCCTTGTCTTCTGATGTTAATGAAGTGTCATTTAATTCTTGTATAGTAAGTAAATACTGCATTGTTTCTTATATTTTGAAGAATTTTTGAGATGAAGCTATTTTACAAAGTATTTAAATACCTAAAATTTAAATTTATAATAAGACTATTTTAACATATCTATTATATTAAGCCATCTTGTTTTAACACAACTCAGAAACAGGAATTTTAAGACTTCAGGCTACCACTGCAATTGAGATCTGGATAAATGCATGGAGATTCTTTGGAATAGAACACCTTTGTATGTAGACCTTAAAGTTTGTGCAGTGTTTTATGTCTCTGTAAGCTTTCAAATTTCTCCTTCTTTACTGTGGGTAAACTATAATTAAATTTTAGGGGTTTGCCACCTCTATTGACAACTATTCTGATAAAGGATTGAAGTGTTTAAATAGTTTTCATGTGTTGACATGTTTGTAATGAGAATTTTGGAAGACTGTTTTGTATTTGCTGTAGAATAGGTTAGGCAAGGTGACTTCATTAAGGTTGCTGCAATTACAAATTCCCTAATTTCAGTAGAATTTTGACCACAGGCATACATTTAAAAGAAAGATCTTTCTGTCATCTTCTATAAAAGAAAGAAAAGGGAAAGAAAATAAAATGGAAAAAAAAAGTTTTTTTAAATATTACTTATTAAGGTTACCTAACTACACTTTCAAAATAACCTCACATCAGAAAAGAGATTTGCGTATTGAACTCGTGCATTTTGTATTTTCTGTTCAGGAATAAATTAAAAGCTTGGCTATTTCCCCTTATTTAGCATGAAAACGTTTGAGTGTGCAACTTTCAGTATAGCAGTTTGTGAGGCAGGGATTACTTGTGTTTTGCAAAGGTAGTCCTTTAGGTTGTAGAACGTAAACAGGAAAATTCATAGTGAAATGCTTTCTTAAGTAGCTCTGAGATATACAGTAAACTTAAATGAAGAACTAGAAATGAGAATTGAGAAACTTGTATTTTCAGATAATGGGTAAGATTTCTGATCCTGGTACTGGATAACTTGGTTTTGAGTTAACTATTTGCATACCTTGCTGTATTATTTAAGGAGAAATGAAACTGTGTTCTTAGCTGTGATTTAATCTATAATATTTAGATAGACGGTATTATTTGAAGTTATGAAAGATTCACTTATGTATGCATTTTGAATTTCTCTGGTTGTTCTTTGTTCCGATATTGTTATTTAGAAGCCATCATTTTCAGAGAGGTTTAGGGAATGGAGCACCAGCCATGGGATGCTTTGCCTCAGATGTGTTTAGCTTATCTAGAAGCTGTGCTTATTCTTGAAGTAATTGTCTTTTCTTTATATAGTTGATATTTTTCTAATACCTTCCTTTCTCTGATAGATTGCTGAATTGTATAGGAAAGACCCCTTTAATCTGGAACTTGCCCTTGAATACTGGTGTCCATCAGAGCCTTTGCAGACATCCACCATCATGGGGTCCTACCTTGGAGTAGCTCATCAGCGACCACCTCAGCGCCAGGTTATCTAGATTTTCTTGAGTAGTTACTAGTAACTTTTATATCAAGTAATAAAAAAAACAGGCAACAAAGTTTTTGATATCCTTATTATAGCTAGCCTCTAAGAAGACACTATCTTTTATCAGTGGCTTATCTGCCTGTGTCCTGCGCTGCAGGACGTAGTTGCCATTGCTTGCTCTAAAATGAGCTACTACCAGTCATTTATGGTCGTTGAAAAGAGAGTCCTAACAGACCTCTTTGAAAGTTTTGTTTAGGCCTGATTTTGTTGCAGTTGCTAAATGAATTCTGATAACAGTGTTTTCTGTCTGATGACCTCTACACACCTTTTTGGTGTAACTGAAAAGTTAAATTCCTTAATTATAAAGACTTTAGTAACTGTAGTTGATAGTGTTTTGGGGGGTAAAAATCCATAAGAGTGTTGTAATTATTTGAAGCCCAAAGGCTGTAGCCCATGAGAGACAGATCTTAAAATTAGAATGAAGCAGCAATCTAAACAGATGAAGCAGATGTTCTGAAACTCTTTGGATACCTGGAAGGCTGTCAGTGGTTCTTGAAAGACTGTGCAGTGTGAGACAAAACCCCATATGAGACATACCAGGCACAACCCAAGACCCACCCAGAATACAGGCAACCTAAGTGAGGTTGCAGTGGTGCAATCTGCAAACACCTGAATGTTACCCTGGGAGGAACCACTGTGTGTGTGATTACTGTGCAGGGATATAAAAATCATACTGAATTCTTTCCCAGTATCACTTGCACTGTGAGATGTGTTTATAATACTGCTGTGCAGCAGTTGTGAGCTGAAGTAAGTTTTATTACTAGAAATACAGAATTGGCAAATGAGGATACTTTGCAATGGCTTGAATTATTTTGTTTTGTTTATTTCCTCTTTATTTGCACCTGAATAAGCCAGTCTGTGAATTTTTTTTTTTTTTGTGATACTACCCTCCTGTGCCCCCCCTCCCTCAGACCTGATTACATTAGAGTCTATTTTCTGACTTTGTCTGCCTATTGTTTTCCTAAAATAATCGGATTTTTTTTTAAACACTGATCTTTATTTGTTCTAGGTGGTCTTGTCAAAGTTTGTTAGGCAAATGGGAGATCTACTTCCTTCCACAATTTACATTCCGTACTTGAAAATGCTGCGGGGACTGGCTAGTGGGCCTCAGTGTGCTCATTACTGCTTTAGTTTGCTAAAAGTCAATGGCAGTAGTCATGGTAAGAACAGAAACACTTCGGCTCTTTCTCAACTCTATTCTTTATAAAAGTACAAAGGCTCATTCAAGATGAATTGTGGCTTCATACTTTTAACATTTCAGTGTTAGCACAAAGATGAAATTGGAAGGCTTCACTTGGAAGTGTAATCCGGAAATGAAAGAGACTGATTAAGTAATTAAATGTCTGAGCACCCTAGCAAGTAAATCACATAATTAAGTAATGCATTTTTTTTACAAGCTGTGTCTTAACACCATAAGAGATGCAGAATATCAATACCACTTCTTGTAAAATCTAAAATGACTAATATCTTAAAGTTAAGTTCTATATTTTGCAAAAATAGTTATCTTTCCTGAGCTGACTTTTTTCACAAGCACTTTGTTCCATTAGATTTTTTTGATAGGCATTATATGACAGCACTTTCTCAAAGTAAAAGATCCTAGTCAGTCCTGTGTTTTGCATTAATTTTGCATGGATCAAATTGGAAAATAAAAACCAACCTACTTTGAAGTTATAATGCTGCAAACATTCTGATTCATAAAGTGAAAAGCTTATTCGTACTGGCTTTTCATATTAACACCTTTCTGTCTCTATTAAAAACCAAAACCAAACAACCTAACAACAAAAAACCCTGAACCAGAGCCACTAATTTCAGAAACATTGCTGTACTTTGAACTTTATTTTTTCCTCTAGATAAGAAAGTTTTCTCTTTAAATTTTACTACCCTGCTTGTCACCCTGTGAAAGAGTAGAAGGAAAATCTTGTCACCTGCTTGTCATTTTTCTAGCGGAAAACATCCAAGGAGCAGGTGGCAGCCCTGTCTCCTGGGAGCACTTCTTCCACTCTTTGATGCTTTATCATGAGCACTTAAGGAAGGACTTGCCAAGTGCTGACAGTGTCCAGTACCGTCATCTGCCTCTCCGAGGAATCACACAGAAAGAACAGGATGGATTAATTGCCTTTTTACAGCTGACCACTGTTATAGTAAATTGGGTAAGTAACCTTTTATTTGATTTTCTTTGTTCATACTTTTTTTATTCCTTGCAAAACATCATTGTTCAGCTGTGAATTTCACTTGACAGAAGTGGTATGTAGGGCAAATTTTCGTAGTAGTTGTCGTTTGATTAGTGAGCTTCAAAAGTATGGAAAGTGTCAGGAATAACTATCATCACTAAACACTCAGCCTGGGTGAAGCAGGAGGAGATGACACTTTGTCCTGTGTTACTGGTGTTACTGATTTTCTTGCTTGCTTGACACTTCGGTGTCATGGAGATGTTTTTCAGAAAAAAGGACTACAGAGTAGGAAAGTTCTTTGTATTTAATTATGAGTTAGTTTGAAAAGGCAAAAATAATAGATGAATTTAAAAGGAACTATAGAAATTTGGCAAGTAAACCGATCAGCTATGAAACTTGCCTCTAGAGTTATATTTAAAATGCCTGCAAACCAAGAGTGTCAAATGTACCATGGATTCACTGGAATAGGATTCCAAGAGAACAGAACTGTAGTGCACATTTTGTATTGTGGATTGCCTGGGTAATTCTGGATAGAATAGAATTTAGTTCTTCAGTGCCCACCAGACTCTGCAGCCTAAAAATTCTGTGTTGTTGTGAGATACCCTTGGTTTTGCTGACACAAACACAAGACAGATCAGTGAAACTAGTTAGGCTTTTTAAAAATCATCTTTGGTGGTGATAATGGGACATTCCTATGTGAACTGTCATGTCAACAATGCGTAAGCATGGGGAAAAAGGAACCCTTAAAACCAGTATTTCTTGACATTATTAAACCGTAACCTTTGGAGAAGTAAATTTGTTCTGAGGATGCAGGGAACTATCACTTGATGAGGCTGGAGGTTTGTTCTTGTCCAGCGGTTCATCGGAGAGTCTCAAGTGAGTTTGCCCTGGTGATGACCCTGCTCTTAGGCTTAAATTCACGTAAGTTCCTAACAAATGTCCAAATGCAATTTAATTTCATAATAGAAATATTGGTAAAGTCCCTCTACCAGTGCTTGGAGAAGCTGTCTAGAGTGTGAATACTTAAAACTTATTTAAGACTAATTCCATGAATAAGTGTCTACTAAAAAAAGAAAACAGGTAAAAAAATTGCATTGTTGTCAGAAGCTTAAATTATGCACTGAATTTTTCTGTATGGATAGGCACAATTTTAGTACTCATAAGGCGTTAAATTGGGCTTTTTAAATTAAAGTTGTTTGTTTTGGAATGGTCTGCTGTTCTTCTGATCTTTTGTTTACCTTCAAGTACAAAGCAGTCATTGATACTGAACTGTGAATTAGGGATTGTAAAACATGAAAAATCTGGAAAGTTAAAATCTGCGGTTTTGTTTTCTGTTGAACTCCGTAGAGTGAGAATGCTCGCTTGGCTCTTTGTGAGCATCCTCAGTGGACACCGGTAGTGGTCATTCTGGGACTCCTGCAGTGCAGCATTCCTCCTATTTTGAAAGCGGAGCTATTAGAAACCCTTACTGCTTTTGGAAAATCTCCTGAAATCGCAGCTTCTCTCTGGCAGTCCCTGGAATATACGCAGGTATTTTAGGATTTTCAGTGCTTAGAAATAGAGCATCCCAATCTGTTGAAATTCTCAATGTATTTGAAATAGTAGTGCATTTCCTCCTAAATTTTCTTGTTGCCATGTTGATTTTTTTTTGTTTTTTGTTTTTTTTTTTTTTTTGGCTTAGTTAACACAGTTAATACTTTAAAATTATTTTGAAAACATCAGTATGGCTTTATGCCTCAGAGATCTCATTGGCTGCACTTATTTTTCATAAATACAGGTTTCCTAACAGACAGTCCTGTGTGTTCAATATGTTTTTTTCTCAGTGTATGTCGTCAGTAGTTCTACAGGTCACATTTTTTGTTGTTGTGTTGTTTTTTTTTTTTTTTTTTGGTGGTGGTTTTCATGTGTGTTTGTAATATTTGTCCAGTGTGAGTGGTGCCCACAGAAAGAAGGGACTGACTACAAAGCTCCACTTCAGGCATTTAACATTCAGAGGAAGTTAATTGTAATTCACAGGATATCATTACCAACTTCCACATTTAGATGGCAAACGCCAGATACATATTAAAAGCCCAACCTTTTAAAAAAGTGTTTTTTCCCTTCTGTCTTGATTTCAGAGGAGAATTTTAAATATGAATACTAAGGAAGATTAATATCAAATGAAAATGCTCTCTGTATTGCAATTCAAATAATAATGGGATGGGCTTATTCTATAGTGTATGTGTTATGGTTCAGACTGATTGCTGTTTTATTTGGAAGAACTTAAGGCATTTGAACTGCAACTGCTGATTTATTGTTAATTACTAATAAAAAGACTCTGACGGTAGTGACATTAAATGCTCACAACCATTGCTTTCTAATTTATGATGTTCCTTAAAATATACTGTTGTAAGAGGTAACAAGGGAAACATCTTTCTACTAGCCAATATAAACCAAAAATCATTAATGTGAAAGTATTTCTGTTCTTTGTTTTGGTTAACAATAAAGATGATGCAGATCTCTGAGGATGTGAAGCTAGAAGCATACAAGCATACAACATATAATCCAGCCTTTCAGACAGAAAAATCTTATTTTTTTACTTTTTAAGAGGATTTAGGAAAAGTGACAAGCACGTTTTAGTCCCGATAGAACTTGTGTAGATGCACTTTGATTATGTGAAATGTAATGTTTACATGTTTTATTTCTCTTTCTGTTTTGAAGATATTACAAACTGTGAGAGGTCCAGGCCAGAGACAAGCAATTGGCATTGAGGTGAGGGTTTCTTTGTACCTGGGGCAACCTCTCTGACCATCTGCATATGAGTTGGGGAACACTTGCAGAGGCTGCATCTGCTGCTGAGTCCATGAGATAGGTGCTGTCATTTCACTGCTGCTTAATTTACTCGCAGGCCTGCTTTTAATTTCTGGCAATTTCATCCATTTATGAATCCAGTCCAGCTTCATACTTAGTAACAGAGCAGCATCTAAACCTTCAAATTCCTTGTGAGCACTTCTTATGAGAACTTTCCAGTTTTTCTGAATTGGCCTCACTGTTGTACATTTTACTACAGCTCACTTCACCTCTACTGAAAGTTGTAAAGAAAAGCAAAGTATGTAAATGTTGAGGCGTATCTTCTAGTTGCTCAGAAATGCATGAAGGTGTATTGCTGAACTGAGACAGTGCTGTTGCTTCACTGCTTTTGCTTTGTGTGTGGTGTACTATAGACAAAAATGCAGCAAAGTCAATTCACTGTAAAGTAATTCACAGATGATGCCCTTATGTTGTTTGTTCTCACATGTTTCTTCCTCCCTGAAAATCTGTGATTTTTTTTTCTGTTTCTGCTGTCCTCTTGGGAAGGTTGAACTGAATGAGATCGAGTCCCGATGTGAGGAATATCCTTTAACCCGGGCCTTCTGTCGACTCATCAGCGCGCTGGCGGAGAGTTCATTCCCCTCTAACTTGGGAGCAGGTCTCCGCCCACCAGGCTTTGATCCCTATCTCCAGTTCCTCAGGGATGCCGTGTTTCTCCGATTCCGCACCAGAGCTTACCGGAGAGCTGCTGAAAAAGTAATTTTTATTAGAAAATATATTTTTTTACTTACGATGTAGTTAAAATGATTTAGTACTGCTGATGTGGTTTAGATCTGTTTGAAAAGCTGTGCAAGTTCACAGTGTTTTGATTCTGTGAACAGAATTTTCAATCAACAACAACCACCAAACAAAAAAGCCACAAACAAACAATCCGAAACAAACAACAACAACCCAAAATAAGTTTATATTACTGCTAAATTTCAATTTACTATACAGGATTCTGCACCTCTACTACTTGGCTAATGTCTTCTGAACATCACATGCCCAAATCTACAAGTCAGATTTGTTATTTCCTCACTGTTGCTTCAGAGAGTATGTCTGACTTGCTGAACCAAGGAATCTGAGTTTCCTTGGTTATCCTTCTGGATGAGAGTGCATGCTAAACTGTATCCTGGAGGCTATTAATGATCTGTTCCTCACTGTATAACTATTAAAGACTCTTTATTGCTTGTAGTTTCAAAATGCTTACATGTATAATAGAGCCTATAAGAGTCAATAAATCTGTTTTAGTGTTCTGTTTTACTTCAGAAAGAAAGCTTGACCTTTCAAATTATTTGATGTGTAAAATTATAAGTGTTGTTGGATAGTATTTCAGAATTAGATAGTCATGCCATAGTTCTCATCCATCACTGCACTGCCTGTTGTATTCTTTGTCATCCTGGTCTTGTTGCTGCAGTATTGGTCTTATTCTGTATATGACTTTTCCTTCCTTTTGTGATTATGTATAGTGGGAAGTAGCTGAGGTAGTTCTGGAAGTGTTCTACAAATTGCTGCGGGACTATGAACCTCAACTTGAAGACTTTGTGGACCAATATGTGGATTTACAAGGTTAACTTGTTCATTTTTTCACTGACAAACAGAATTGTAACTTACTTTGATCTCTTGTTTCTATCTTGTGATCTTGTTTAATATTCCTAGTAAGTTGACAGAAAGCTAGAGCAAGGCTTAAAGATAGGAAGACGTTAAAAAAATGTCCACATACAATCAGGAGCTATGTTGCTGATTTAGTAGGGCTTCATGTACACGGTTTCCTACTTCCCTAGCTCTACTAGGAAGGTGACTTCTGTCTCTCTTGTGTTGCTGATTCAATTAAAGAGCACCATTTGACACTTAAAACCCACCTTCATTTGGGGCTTCTTCCTCTGACTTTCTTTGGTCTGTATCTAAATCACCACTATTCACAGGGTTAATTTAAAAGTGTCAGTGTATTTGATATATTGTCTAATATTAACATATTAATTATTCAGAGCAGACAGTAGCAGTGGAATTATAATCTGAAGTAATTTGATTTTGGACAACTATTCTTTGAAAGGCCAAAGTAGATGGCAGTTGCCTCATAAGAAATTTAAGGCTTATTTGGGCTGCAGGATTTTAATATGCAGTTTCTTCTTAACGTTGAATGCCAGCCTGATGCCTATGGATTTACTATAAGAACCGCTTCCTAAGTGAACAACAACTTTAAGACATACCTCTCCAGTGACCTTGCCTCAGTCTGGGAGGCCTCTGTGCACTGTACTTTCACAAACTGTTCTTGGCAGCTTAACTGGATTGAGGAATTTCTGCAAGCTCCTTCCAACTCTCAAGTAGTCCTTCAGCTTGTGTGATTGTTTGCAGGTTACAGGGTATATTGGAGAAATGATTTAAACCCCATCTTTTTGACTAGATCAATTTCTTGAGCTGATGCCATGTGTGGCTCTGCAGCCGTATGGATTGTCTGGCGTGTTAGGGGCTGCACAGACACAAAACAAATGGATGGAGAACTGGGATTGTTTAAGCTGATGCCGAAAGAAACTGCACTCTCATTCTCACTTGCATATTAAAAAAGATTCTTACTGCTCTCCTGCTTTTATTCACCATAGTTTACTAGGAGACTAGGTAAACCAGAAACATTAGTCTTGACTTTTATTTTATAAGAGTCTTTGAGTTTTAGGTTAGTAGTTTCATTTTTGCATACATGGTTGCAATAGACATGCAAGTATCTGTACCTTATGAGCATCAGGGGTTCAGTGAGCCTTCTCAGCTTTCATTTCTGGAAGTGCTTTTTCCTTCATCCAAGGTCTTCATGCAGGTTTGGGGGGTATATAAACTTTTTCCAGTTACTTCTCAGTCTTGCAAAAACTATGAAATGTATCTCCAATGGATTATAAAGTCCTTGTATTGATTTGAATCCAAGGTCAGATCCACTTAGGGAAAATCTAACTGGTTGAAGTTGAAATTGTGTTCTTAGATATTGAAAAGTAATGGTAACTGCCATTACTACTCTTCCCAAACTTCTAAAATTGCCGAAATGGCTTATGTATAAAGGAAACCTCTGAAGACTTTGTATGCTGTATGTTTCATCTATTTAGATGTTGCTTACAACAAGGACTTATGTTTTGTAGCTCAGGCAAGCTTGAGTAATGGAAGTCTTTTCTATTAGATGTTTATTTTTTCACCTCCTCTCTTTAGGAGAAGAAATAATAGCATATAAACCACCTGGATTTAATTTGATGTATCATCTACTGAATGAGTCCCCAATGCTGGAACTATCCCTTAGTTTGCTAGAAGAAGGGGTTAAGCAGCTTGATACTTATGCTCCATTTCCAGGTATGTGCCTAGAATTAAATTTTTCATAGGAAGTTAAAATGCATGCTAAGAATAAAAAGCTGATATTGCAGATGTTCAACGTGGTCTTGTTTCTCTTGCATATTAAAATTGTGTTTTGGGAGAATTTTCCTGGTAGCAAACAGCTGACAAGCTCTTTCTTGGTGCAGGGCTTGATGAATGAAGTTTGCAAATGTAGTCTGTTTAACTGCTCCTTTGTTTTTCTTATGATTCTTCGTTGTTTGTGCACTGCAGGGAAGAAGCATTTAGAGAAAGCTGTACAGTATTGCCTTGCACTTCTAAACTTAACCCTACAGAAAGAGAATCTTTTTATGGATCTGTTGCGAGAGAGCCACCTTTCCCTTATTGTCACCCCACTGGAACAGCTGCTTCAAGGAATCAATCCTCGCACTAAAAAGGCAGATCATGTGGTGAATATCGCCAGGTATGTGCGAGGTACAGAGAAAGGAGGAGTTTTGGAGGCACAAAAGTATTTGGATCCTGGTCCTTTGATAAGTTTTACTAGTCAACATTTCTCTTTGCACACAGCATCTCTGAAATTTTTTCTTGGTGGGGGAAAGTGTCTTCACAGGTGGTATGATCTGTGTGTTGTCTAGTCCAAGACTGGGATCTGTGTTAATAATTTTTCTTTCTGAATTCTTTTTCCCTCATGATTTCTTCCTGGTTGCCTTACGTGCAGTGATTCCTTTGCATGTGATTTTCAGTTTGCCCCAGACGTTGGTTTTCATAGAGTGGGAGAGTTTACTTGCTATTGGACAAAAAAATGTTTTACAGTATTGTCCATTAGTTACTATATATAAAGTATCAGGCTAGTAATCTGAACCTCCATTTCAAATGTGAAACTTTAGAATTTCCATATCCCACTGACACCTTCTGTTACTGTTTGGTTTTTTATAATAACTTTACAGGTGAACCAACATTGAATGGTAGAATTGAGTGCATAAAAAAAGCAGTGATATTCTGACATGGAATGTAACAAAAAATGAAACTATTTCTATGTACCTATTTTTGTATTTCGTTCATGTTACTTTTTCATCTAACAATAGTTGACAAATAGTTTTTAAAAAACATGCTTTTTAAGATGCTCTTACATTTTTTTTTAATCTCTCCTATTTTGGGTACATGCAGTAGTTGATGATTGGCTAGTTTTGATCTTCAGTGACACTCATTTCTGCATGATCTGAAGGTATTTTCTCCATGTTTCTTGTGTGAGCCTGTGACCAGTTGTTTCAGCTTAATCCTGCAGTGGTTTAGGTAGATTTTGGATAAAAAGAATGGTAAAAATTGCAGGAGAGATTGTTATCCCTGCTCAGCCAACTACTCTCCTTTCGATTTAGGAGTGTTAAGTACTTTATGTAGAGTGAAATTGTTTGTAGCTTCAACGTTTTATTTACTTTGATTTGTAAGTCTTTTAGTTCTAAATGTTTAATTTCTCATCTGTGTATTACCATCTTGAGATAGTAGAGTTCTCAACAATTGCCTTACGATGATCTTGTATTTTTGAAGGTATCTTTATCACGGAAACAGCAATCCTGAACTGGCTTTTGAAAGTGCCAAGATTTTGTGCTGTATTTCTTATAATTCCAACATCCAGATGAAGCTAGTTGGTGATTTCACACATGATCAGGTAAGTGCCAGTTTCTTTGGAACTGGAAAGAGAAACTGGTAGAGAAATACTGGTGCTCCATAATGTTACTTTAACGGATAGTTGTAATGTACTTGGATCTAGAAACCTATATTTTGTCTTACATCTACCTACCTCTAAAAAAGTCTTTTACTGTGGCATTGTGAAAAGCAACTACTTGATGAATTGAAGAAAAAAAAAGTTATTTAGTATTTGCAAGAAGGAGAAGGACAATATTTTCTGAGATACTTGGACTTCTTCTTGCCTTTATATTCTTCAACCTGTGAGGATAATTTAGTATAGATAACAGCAATAGTTTTTTTTTTTTTTTTCCTGTTCAGTGGCTAATTACTAACCTATGCTTGGAACAGCTACAACTCTTATCTCTTGCCTATTAACTGGGTTATATAATTTTTGTCTAGAACTTCTGTCAACTTATATGGACGGAATTATGAAATATATTGGTTTTAATACTCTCAAAATCCTCTTTATTTCCATTCTTCCATTGTTGAATATAGAGTATTAGCCAAAAGCTGATGGCTGGATTTGTGGAATGTTTGGACAATGAAGATGCAGAAGAATTAATTAATCCAGATGAGGGTATGTAAAAGGCTTCTTAAAAATGGCCTGCACTGTTGTCTTTTGCATAGAATGGAAATAATCAAAGATGTGAAGAAAGTACTTTTAAGTTAGAAAACCCTTTTCTTTGTAGTATTCTGTAGGACTGGACATTTAACAGAATGGAAAGCACCAG